>NC_037672.1:117548151-117912771 GCF_003255815.1 Theropithecus gelada
ATGCAGGTTTGTTACATATGTATACTTGTGCCTTGTTGGTGTGCTGCACCCATCAACTCGTCATTTACATCAGGTATAACTCCCAATGCAATCCCTCCCCCCGCCCCCCTCCCCATGATAGGCCCCGGTGTGTGATGTTCCCCTTCCCGAGACCAAGTGATCTCATTGTTCAGTTCCCACCTATGAGTGAGAACATGCGGTGTTTGGTTTTCTGTTCTTGTGATAGTTTGCTAAGAATGATGGATTCCAGCTGCATCCATGTCCCTACAAAGGACACAAACTCATCCTTTTTTATGGCTGCATAGTATTCCATGGTGTATATATGCCACATTTTCTTAATCCAATCTGTCACTGATGGACATTTGGGTTGATTCCAAGTCTTTGCTATTGTGAATAGTGCTGCAATAAACATACGTGTGCATGTGTCTTTATAGCAGCATAATTTATAATCCTTTGTTTATATGCCCAGTAATGGGATGGCTGGGTCATATGGTACATCTAGTTCTAGATCCTTGAGGAATCGCCATACTGTTTTCCATAATGGTTGAACTAGTTTACAATCCCACCAACAGTGTAAAAGTGTTCCTATTTCTCCACATCCTCTCCAGCACCTGTTATTTCCTGACTTTTGAATGATCGCCATTCTAACTGGTGTGAGATGGTATCTCATTGTGGTTTTGATTTGCATTTCTCTGATGGCCAGTGATGATGAGCATTTTTTCATGTGTCTGTTGGCTGTATGAATGTCTTCTTTTGAGAAATGTCTATTCATATCCTTTGCCCACTTTTTGATGGGGTTGTTTGTTTTTTTCTTGTAAATTTGTTGGAGTTCTTTGTAGGTTCTGGATATTAGCCCTTTGTCAGATGAGTAGATTGCAAAAATTTTCTCCCATTCTGTAGGTTGCCTGTTCACTCTGATGGTAGTTTCTTTTGCTGTGCAGAAGCTCTTTAGTTTAATGAGATCCCATTTGTCAATTTTGGCTTTTGCTGCCGTTGCTTTTGGTGTTTTAGACATGAAGTCTTTGCCCATGCCTATGTCCTGAATGGTACTACCTAGATTTTCCTCTAGGATTTTTATGGTATTAGGTCTAACATTTAAGTCTCTAATCCATCTTGAATTAATTTTCGTATAAGGAGTAAGGAAAGGATCCAGTTTCAGCTTTCTACTTATGGCTAGCCAATTTTCCCAGCACCATTTATTAAATAGGGAATCCTTTCCCCATTTCTTGTTTCTCTCAGGTTTGTCAAAGATCAGATGGCTGTAGATGTGTGGTATTATTTCTGAGGACTCTGTTCTGTTCCATTGGTCTATATCTCTGTTTTGGTACCAGTACCATGCTGTTTTGGTTACTGTAGCCTTGTAGTATAGTTTGAAGTCAGGTAGCGTGATGCCTCCAGCTTTGTTCTTTTGACTTAGGATTGTCTTGGAGATGCGGGCTCTTTTTTGGTTCCATATGAACTTTAAAGCCGTTTTTTCCAATTCTGTGAAGAAACTCATTGGTAGCTTGATGGGGATGGCATTGAATCTATAAATTACCTTGGGCAGTATGGCCATTTTCACGATATTGATTCTTCCTATCCATGAGCATGGTATGTTCTTCCATTTGTTTGTGTCCTCTTTTATTTCACTGAGCAGTGGTTTGTAGTTCTCCTTGAAGAGGTCCTTTACATCCCTTGTAAGTTGGATTCCTAGGTATTTGATTCTCTTTGAAGCAATTGTGAATGGAAGTTCATTCATGATTTGGCTCTCTGTTTGTCTGTTACTAGTGTATAAGAATGCTTGTGATTTTTGCACATTAATTTTGTATCCTGAGACTTTGCTGAAGTTGCTTATCAGCTTAAGGAGATTTTGGGCTGAGACAATGGGGTTTTCTAAATATACAATCATGTCATCTGCAAAGAGGGACAATTTGACTTCTTCTTTTCCTAACTGAATACCCTTGATTTCTTTCTCTTGCCTGATTGCCCTAGCCAGAACTTCCAACACTATGTTGAATAGGAGTGGTGAGAGAGGGCATCCCTGTCTTGTGCCAGTTTTCAAAGGGAATTTTTCCAGTTTTTGCCCATTCAGTATGATATTGGCTGTGGGTTTGTCATAAATAGCTCTTATTATTTTGAGGTACGTTCCATCAATACCGAATTTATTGAGCGTTTTTAGCATGAAGGGCTGTTGAATTTTGTCAAAAGCCTTTTCTGCATCTATTGAAATAATCATGTGGTTCTTGTCTTTGGTTCTGTTTATATGCTGGATTATGTTTATTGATTTGCGAATGTTGAACCAGCCTTGCATCCCAGGGATGAAGCCCACTTGATCATGGTGGATAAGCTTTTTGATGTGTTGCTGAATCCGGTTTGCCAGTATTTTATTGAGGATTTTTGCATCGATGTTCATCAGGGATATTGGTCTAAAATTCTCTTTTTTTGTTGTATCTCTGCCAGGCTTTGGTATCAGGATGATGTTGGCCTCATAAAATGAGTTAGGGAGGATTCCCTCTTTTTCTATTGATTGGAATAGTTTCAGAAGGAATGGTACCAACTCCTCCTTGTACCTCTGGTAGAATTCAGCTGTGAATCCATCTGGTCCTGGACTTTTTTTGGTTGGTAGGCTATTAATTGTTGCCTCAATTTCAGAGCCTGCTATTGGTCTATTCAGGGATTCAACTTCTTCCTGGTTTAGTCTTGGAAGAGTGTAAGTGTCCAGGAAATTATCCATTTCTTCTAGATTTTCCAGTTTATTTGCGTAGAGGTGTTTATAGTATTCTCTGATGGTAGTTTGTATTTCTGTGGGGTCGGTGGTGATATCCCCTTTTTCATTTTTAATTGCGTCGATTTGATTCTTCTCTCTTTTTTTCTTTATTAGTCTTGCTAGTGGTCTGTCAATTTTGTTGATCTTTTCAAAAAACCAACTCCTGGATTCATTGATTTTTTGGAGGGTTTTTTGTGTCTCTATCTCCTTCAGTTCTGCTCTGATCTTAGTTATTTCTAGCCTTCTGCTAGCTTTCGAATGTGTTTGCTCTTGCTTCTCTAGTTCTTTTAATTGCGATGTTAGAGTGTCAATTTTAGATCTTTCCTGCTTTCTCTTGTGGGCATTTAGTGCTATAAATTTCCCTCTACACACTGCTTTAAATGTGTCCCAGAGATTCTGGTATGTTGTATCTTTGTTCTCATTGGTTTCAAAGAACATCTTTATTTCTGCCTTCATTTCGTTATGTACCCAGTAGTCATTCAGGAGCAGGTTGTTCAGTTTCCATGTAGTTGAGCGGTTTTGATTGAGTTTCTTAGTCCTGAGTTCTAGTTTGATTGCACTGTGGTCTGAGAGACAGTTTGTTATAATTTCTGTTCTTGTACCTTTGCTGAGGAGTGCTTTACTTCCAATTACGTGGTCAATTTTGGAATAAGTACGATGTGGTGCTGAGAAGAATGTATATTCTGTTGATTTGGGGTGGAGAGTTCTATAGATGTCTATTAGGTCTGCTTGCTGCAGAGATGAGTTCAATTCCTGGATATCCTTGTTAACTTTCTGTCTCGTTGATCTGTCTAATGTTGACAATGGAGTGTTGAAGTCTCCCATTATTATTGTATGGGAGTCTAAGTCTCTTTGTAAGTCTCTAAGGACTTGCTTTATGAATCTGGGTGCTCCTGTATTGGGTGCATATATATTTAGGATAGTTAGCTCTTCCTGTTGAATTGATCCCTTTACCATTATGTAATGGCCTTCTTTGTCTCTTTTGATCTTTGATGGTTTAAAGTCTGTTTTATCAGAGACTAGTATTGCAACCCCCGCTTTTTTTTGTTCTCCATTTGCTTGGTAAATCTTCCTCCATCCCTTTATTTTGAGCCTATGTATGTCTCTGCGTGTGAGATGGGTCTCCTGAATACAGCAGACTGATGGGTCTTGACTCTTTATCCAGTTTGCCAGTCTGTGTCTCTTAATTGGAGCATTTAGTCCATTTACATTTAAGGTTAAGATTGTTATGTGTGAACTTGATCCTGCCATTATGATATTAACTGGTTATTTTGCTCATTAGTTGATGCAGTTTCTTCCTAGCCTCGATGGTCTTTACATTTTGGCATGTTTTTGAGATGGCTGGTACCGGTTGTTCCTTTCCATGTTGAGTGCTTCCTTCAGGGTCTCTTGTAAGGCAGGCCTAGTGGTGACAAAATCTCTAAGCATTTGCTTATCTGTAAAGGATTTTATTTCTCCTTCACTTATGAAACTTAGTTTGGCTGGATATGAAATTCTGGGTTTAAAATTCTTTTCTTTAAGAATGTTGAATATTGGCCCCCACTCTCTTCTGGCTTGGAGAGTTTCTGCCGAGAGATCTGCTGTGAGTCTGATGGGCTTCCCTTTGTGGGTAACCCGACCTTTCTCTCTGGCTGCCCTTAAGATTTTTTCCTTCATTTCAACTTTGGTGAATCTGGCAATTATGTGTCTTGGAGTTGCTCTTCTCGAGGAGTATCTTTGTGGCGTTCTCTGTATTTCCTGGATTTGAATGTTGGCCTGCCCTACTAGGTTGGGAAAGTTCTCCTGGATGATATCCTGAAGAGTGTTTTCCAACTTGGTTCCATTTTCCCCCTCACTTTCAGGCACCCCAATCAGACGTAGATTTGGTCTTTTTACATAATCCCATACTTCTTGCAGGCTTTGTTCATTTCTTTTTCTTCTTTTTTCTTTTGGTTTCTCTTCTCGCTTCATTTCATTCATTTGATCCTCAATTGCTGATACTCTTTCTTCCAGTTGATCGAGTCGGTTACTGAAGCTTGTGCATTTGTCACGTATTTCTCGTGTCATGGTTTTCATCTCTTTCATTTCGTTTATGACCTTCTCTGCATTAATTAGTCTAGCCGTCAATTCTTCCACTTTTTTTTCAAGATTTTTAGTTTCTTTGCGCTGAGTACGTAATTCCTCCTTTAGCTCTGAGAAATTTGATGGACTGAAGCCTTCTTCTCTCATCTCGTCAAAGTCATTCTCCGTCCAGCTTTGATCCGTTGCTGGCGATGAGCTGCGCTCCTTTGCCGGGGGAGATGCGCTCTTGTTTTTTGAATTTCCAGCTTTTCTGCCCTGCTTTTTCCCCATCTTTGTGGTTTTATCTGCCTCTGGTCTTTGATGATGGTGATGTACTGATGGGGTTTTGGTGTAGGTGTCCTTCCTGTTTGATAGTTTTCCTTCTAACAGTCAGGACCCTCAGCTGTAGGTCTGTTGGAGATTGCCTGAGGTCCACTCCAGACCCTGTTTGCCTGGGTAACAGCAGCAGAGGCTGCAGAAGATAGAATATTTCTGAACAGCAAGTGTACCTGTCTGATTCTTGCTTTGGAAGCTTCCTCTCAGGGGTGTACTCCACCCTGTGAGGTGTGGGGTGTCAGACTGCCCCTAGTGGGGGATGTCTCCCAGTTAGGCTACTCAGGGGTCAGGGACCCGCTTGAGCAGGGAGTCTGTCCCTTCTCAGATCTCAACCTCCGTGTTGGGAGATCCACTGCTCTCTTCAAAGCTGTCAGACAGAGTCGTTTGCGTCTGCAGAGGTGTCTGCTGCTTTGTTATTGTTTTCTGTGCCCTGCCCCCAGAGGTGGAGTCTACAGAGACAGGCAGGTTTCCTTGAGCTGCTGTGAGCTCCACCCAGTTCGAGCTTCCCAGCAGCTTTGTTTACCTACTTAAGCCTCAGCAATGGCGGGCGCCCCTCCCCCAGCCTCGCTGCTGCCTTGCCGGTAGATCACAGACTGCTGTAATAGCAATGAGGGAGGCTCCGTGGGTGTGGGACCCTCCCGGCCAGGTGTGGGATATGATCTCCTGGTGTGCCTGTTTGCTCAAAGCGCAGTATTGGGGTGGGAGTTACCCGATTCTCCAGGTGTTGTGTGTCTCAGTTCCCCTGGCTAGGAAAAGGGATTCCTTTCCCCCTTGCGCTTCTCAGGTGAGGCAATGCCTCGCCCTGCTTCAGCTCTCGCTGGTCGGGCTGCAGCAGCTGACCAGTACCGATCGTCCGGCACTCCCCAGTGAGATGAACCCAGTACCTCAGTTGAAAATGCCGAAATCACCGGTCTTCTGTGTCGCTGGCGCTGGGAGTTGAAGACTGGAGCTGCTCCTATTCGGCCATCTTGCTCCGCCCCCCTGTCAATATTTTCTAATGCGACAAACATAAATAATGTCAGTTTTCTATCAGCACCTTCAGATGCTTCAATTAGAAAATTAGTTAAGTAAAATTATGGCTTAATTAATTTAGTTAACTAATTGTACTTAACTAATTACACTTAACTGTGTTTAGTTCAATTCTTAAAATGAAAATAAAATTTTGAAAGATTATTCTGTTAAACTAAAAAATCTGATATAACTAATAATTCAATTAACGTGCTTAATTTTGAAAAATACACTATGTCCTTTTGCTGTGAGAATATACATTTATATTTGAATGGAGTACGTTGTCATGGGAAAAACAATGTTCTACTACATTAAGAAACCAATGGAGCAAGGATGCACTTGAGATTGTTTGTGGTACAGTCATAATTTATGGTTGCATCCACTAAAGTTGATACCCTACTAATCAAAATTAAAACGCTGGTTGAGAAAGTGTATAAAGATTTGCATATACACACAGTTCACTAAATAACAGAATTTTTCAGACAAAGTTGAAGCTGAGTTAATTATAATGCATCAATATGGCAGTGTATGCTTTCTTTCTTTGTTGTTTATCATTTGTGGCTTAGAAAAGTGTAAGCTTTTACAGAACTATTTTGTAAATCTACCTAAGTGTTTTATAATGATATTCATCTTTTTTTTGTAAACATATCCTCTAGATTTCATTTGCATTTTTTCAAGCCAGTTAGAAAATTTTAATCAAAACATTTACCAAATGCAACATTAAAAGTTTGCCTTTTGAATCTTGAGTTAAATTGCAATTACTAAAAAAAAAAAAAAAAAAAAAAAAAAAAAAGAAAACTTAAAAACCCAAACTTTAAAAATGTTCATCACCAAAACAAGAGACCAACTGAACAAGTTATGAGTTCACTTGATGTATTAGATTTAATTTTGAAATTCTATAATTGAGCTTTGGAATATTTTAACTTGAAAGAATATTTTGACGGAGCGTTAGTTTTTAACTAGATAAATTTCTGTTCTGTACAGAATAAGATAAAAGTAAGAAGATCTAAAATACTGCAGCAATTATGGTTATAAATGAGTAATGATGGAGACAACAAACTAAGGAGTTTTGTCTTGTAAAAGTATCTTCTAAGGAAAGGCACTTGTAGTGGAACAAATATGTGTGTGTGTGTGTGTGTGTGTGTGTGTATGTGTTATACAAATATATAATAAAATTACTATTAGCTTCCATTTAGCAGGGCTTTCTCTGATTCTAACTAATACCTTTAGAGAAGATCTTTTCTCAATTAGAAATATGGTTTACAGGAAAAAAGGTCAATTAAATTATTACTGATTTTAAATTTATTGGCCATAATGTAACACTTTGAAGAATTTTGAAGGCATTTTTATGACAAAAATAAAACTATTAGAAAAACGATTCTTCAGCAAAATACTGAATCAGATTCACTTAGGAACATTAAACTCTAAGAAAATGCTGCATGCAGTGTACATGGATTCAGGCTATTTTAATTTTAGAAACTTATTTTGAAAATTATTTCTGAACAGAACTATTTTGTAAGCCTGCCGATAGAGCAAAATGAATTTTTGATAAAACAATTTTTCAAAAATTATAAATTTAGTACCTAATTTCACTTACATATATATTCTAGTATATATGATAAATGATGTAGTTATCCTAATTATGTGACCCAAGTTGAGGAGTTTCTTCTCACAGGGGTCAGAGCAAATTTTAATTCAGTCAGATGAACTTCTACCACAATCTGGAATGAGATACAAGAAGGCTTATCAGGTGGACACAAAAACATATTTATTTATTGCATGAGCTTTAAAAATGATATGCATTCCTTATCTGTCCACCCAGAGTGAACACAAATTAAGAGGAAACAATGTTTGCCCCAATATTCATAGGACATAAACACAGCTGGATTTTATAAATATTGGCTGCATGAAACAAAGCTCCAAATCATCTTCTCTGATAGAGTTTTAAACCTATGTGTGCATGTGAATAATCTGTCTAGCCTCCAGGTACTGGTAGTAGAATGTGTTTCCTAAACATGCAGATTCTGGAGCAAGACATCATGGGTTCGAGCCTATCTGTACTGTGTACATCCTTTGACAACTGACTTAAACTTTGTGCCTCAGTTTCCCTATGTGTATAGTAGCCTAAAAATAATGCCTGACTTATGTTCTGAAGATTGCATTAATTAAAATATGGAACTATTTAGTGACTGGTACATAGTGAGCACCCAATACAGGTTAGTGGTGCTTCAGTTAATTGCATAGACACAGGTAAGTAAAACTTTAAATAATTAAATGTATCTAGCAACTGCATAACATTTCAGCACCCACTTATTTCTAATGTTGTGCAATTTAAAATTCCCTAAATAGCTAGAATCCTTGCCAGTAAGGAAAAACAAAGTAAAAGCATAAAGAGACAAATAATTGTTTTTATAGTCAATGTTATATAAATAACAGAAAAGAATTTTCCAAATACACTAATAATGTCCCTATGACCAAAGCCCAATATAAATAGGCAGTCTCCATCCCCACATTCTTTATTCTTGGAACCCTACATATGCCTATATTAAAGCAAATCTCCCATGTCTCTCATAAAATTAATAAAAAAACATGAGGAAAATTTGAGGTTTGAATATGCAAACTTCAGAGCATCATGATATTCATAAGTGATTCAAAGTAACCAAACATTCATTAATGTTGGCTGCCAGATACACCACTGTATTTGTTATTTTTATAGAATACTTTTTCAAACACGTTTTTGTGAGCAGTGCTAAGACTAATACGTTTAAAAAGTACTTTAATAAATACATCAGCAATTCTCAATTTTCAGAAAGTTGCCAATTAAATGATGGAGTTACCATTTGCTACATCACAGAATTGACAAAGCATTGAGTTTAAAAAGTTGGATTTTTTAAATGACAATTTCAATAGACAGCATAAGAGTAATGAAATAATTTGAGTAGTTGATGCCTGTGTGCTTGACATGTACAACATTATCCTTTCATAGTTGGCAGCACTTTCAGGTGGCTTGGTTGTATTACAGTCTTTTTGATATTTTATATGTCTAAAAAGTGGAATTAACTCAATGGAAAATGGAGAGCATAGGTTTCCACCTAAAACTCTTATACGTTCATTACTACTCTGAGAAATGACTAATAATTCTTCAAATTTTAGGATTTAGAATTTTACTTCATTGAAGAAAGGGTAGCTTGCCTCCTCAAGGAGAGTGAACATAGCAGGCAACACAGCTAGAAAACAGAGAACTTCAAGGTTCAGTAGAGCCCTGAGGCAACAAGAAACAAGTCAGAAGTTGACCCGTTATGGAGACTGCCAAGTTCTAGATGATTTAGAAAGTCTCTTCTTTGTTATTGGTGTTTGTCCCCGGGGTTTTTTTTTTTCCTCACCAGCTTTTGCTTATGCTTTTCATTTATGGTGACAAAACAAAACGTGACTACATGGTAAAGCATTAGACAAGGGTAATTTTAATAACTTTTAGAAGGGTACCAGATGAGATGTGGGCACCAGATGAGATATATATAATAAAAAACAGCACACAAAATGTTTTAGAACATTTTTCAATAAACAAATGCACACTGGTTATGTAGCTATATCATTCAAAAAGTTACACTCGGAAAATTGTGTTCATAAAAAAATGAGGAAAGTTTGTTAGAATCTAGAAGTTATCGAATGCCCTTAAATTCAAATCTCTCTAAGTATCCACCAAAAGCCACAGAAGTCATCAAGGAGAGCATATAAATCCATCTATGGGTTTGACCTAAAAATATATTAATGGAATTATGAAATGCTCAGGGAAGAATAGATTTTATTAAAAAACATAAACAGTATTATTAAAGAAAGGCATGAAAACAGATAAGATAGTGACAATAAAATAAAGGAAAAGCTAAACACAATCAGGAAGACTGTGTTTAATATAGAAGATGGGTAGAGAAGAGCAAACTCTTATATAGTTAGAACCCCTCTAAAAGAAAACATAAAGATAAAATGTAACATTTAAAACTATAGTTTTTAAAAAAATCCAAAATAAGTGAAAGTATGAACCTGGACATTTAAAGGTTCAATCATGTACTTAGAAAAATTGACCAGAAATATTCAACTAGAAACTTTAAAGATGGAGAAAATAAGCAGAAACTCCGGACAAAAAGATCAAATGACTTGCTAACAAAAAGAAAATCACATTAGCATAAGATGCCTCAATAATAACATACAGATCAAGACTACAGTAGAGCAGCATTAAAAAAAAAATTAAAGAAAATTGGAGTTCCCGGGCAAGATGGCCAGATAGGAACAGCTTCTGTCTGCAGCTCCAAGCAAGACCAATGCAGAAGACGGGTGGTATCTCATTTCCAACTGAGGTACCCAGCTCATCTCACTGGGACTGATTAGACGGTGGGTGCAGCCCACGGAGAGCGAGCAGAAGCAGGGTGGGGTACCACCTCACTCAGGAAGTGCAAGGAGTTGGAGTACTCTCTCTCCTAACCAAGGGAAGAACCATGCTGTGAGGGATGGTGGTATCCAGACCAGATACTATGATTTACCCATGATATTTGCAACCCACAAACCAGGAGATTCCCTTGGGTGCTTACACCACAAGGGCCCTGGGTTTCAAACACAAAACTGGGTGGCCATTTGGGCAGACACCGTGCTACCTGTAGGAGGTTTTGTTTGTTTGTTTGTTTTGTACCCTAGTGGTGACTGGAATGCCAGCGAGACAGAACCATTCACTCCCCTGGAAAGCAGGCTAAAGCCAGGGAGCCAAGAGGTCTTACTCAGCAGATTCCCTGCCCATGGAGCCCAGCAAGCTGAGACCCACTGACTTGAAATTCATGCTGCCAGCACAGCAGTCTGAAGTCGACTTGGGATCCTCGAGCTTGATAGGGGAGAGGCATCCACCATTACTGAAGCTTGAATAGGTGGTTCTCACATGACATTATAGACAAAGCCAAGAGGGAGTTCAGACCGGATGGAGCCCAGCACAGCACCATAAAACCACTATAGCCAGACTGCCTCTCTCCTCCTCTCTGGGCAGGGCATCTCTGAAAGAAAGGCAGCAGCCCCAGTCAGGGGCTTATAGATCAAACTCCCATCACCCTGGGACAGAGCACCTGGGAGAAGGGGCTGCTGTAGGCACAGCTTCAGCAGACTTAAACATTCCTGCCTGCTGGCTCAGAAGACAGCAGTAGATCTCCCAGCATAGTGCTCTAGCTCTGCTAAGAGACAAACTGTCTCCTCAAGTGGTTCCCTGACCTCCATGCCTCCTGATGGGGGGCACACCTCCCAGCAGGGGTCTACAGATACCTCATACAGGAGAGCTCTGGCTGGCATCTGGTGGGTGCCCTTCTGGGACAAAGCTTCCAGAGGAAGGAGCAGGCAGCAATCATTGCTGTTCTGCAGCCTCTGCTGGTGATACCCAGGCAACCAGAGTCTGGAGTGAACCCCCATCAAATTCTGGCAGACCTGCAGCAGAGGGCCTGACTGTTAGAAGAAAAGCTAACAAGCAGAAGCAATAGCATCAACATCAACAAAAAAGAGAACCATGCAAAAACTCCATCCAAAGGCCACCAACAGCAAAGACCAAAGGTAGATAAGTCCACGAAGATGAGAAAAACCCAGTGCAAAAAGGCTGAAAATTCCAAAAACCAGAATGCCTCTTCTCTTCCAAAGGATCACAACTCCTTTCCAGCAAGGGAACAAAACTGAATGGCAAATGAGTTTGATGAATTGACAGAAGTAGGCTTCAGAAAGTGTATAATAACAAACTCCTCCGAGCTCAAGGAGCATGTTCTAACCCAAAGCTAGGAAGTTAAGAACCTTGAAAAAAGGTTAGAGAAATTACTAACTAGAATAACCAGTGTAGAAAAGAACAGAAATGACATGATGGAGCTGAAAAACACAGCATGAGAACTTCGTGAAGCATGCACAAGTATTGATGGCTGAATCGATCAAGCAGAAGAAAGAATATCAGAGATTGGAGATCGACTTAATGAAATATAGTGTGAAGACAAGATTAGAGAAAAAGAATGGAAAGGAAAAACAAAGCCTCCAAGAAATATGAGACTATGTGAAAAGACCAAACCTATGTTTGACTGGTATACCTGAAAGTGACAGGGAAAATGGAATCAAGTTGGAAAACACTTTCAGGATATTATCCAAGAGAACTTCTCCAACCTAGCAACACAGGCCAACATTCAAATTCAAGAAATACAGAGAACACCACAAAATACTCCTCTAGAAGAGTGATCCCAAGACACATGATCATCAGATTCACCAAGGTTGAAATGAAGGAAAAAATGTTAAGGGCAGCCAGAGAGAAAGGTCAGGTTACCCACAAAGGGAAGCCCATCAGACTAACAGTGGATCTCTCTGCAGAAACCCTGCAAGCCAGAACAGAGTGGGGGCCAATATTCAACATTCTTCAAGAAAAGAATTGTCAACCCAGAATTTTGTGTCCAGCCAAACGAAGCTTCATAAGTGAAGTAGAAATAAAATCCTTTACAGACAAGCAAATGCTTAGGGATTTTGCCACCACCAGGCCTGCCTTACAAGAGCTCCCAAAGGAAGCACTAAATATGGAAAGGAAAAATTGGTACCTGCCACTGAAAAAACAAACCAAAATGTAAAGAGCATTGACACTATGAAGAAACTGCATCAAGTAATGGACAAAATAACCAGCTAGCATCATAATGACAGGATCAAACTCACACATAACAATATTAACTGTAAATGTAAATAGATTAAATGCCCCATTTAAAAGACACAGACTGGCAATTTGGATAAAGAGTCAAGACTTACCTATGTGCTATACTCGGGAGACCCATCTCACATGCAAAGATACATATAGGCTCAAAATACAGGGATGGAGGAACTTTTATCAAGCAAATGGAAAGCCAAAAAATTAAAAAAAAAAAAAAAAATAGGCCGGGCGCGGTGGCTCAAGCCTGTAATCCCAGCACTTTGGGAGGCCGAGACGGGCGGATCACGAGGTCAGGAGATCGAGACCATCCTGGCTAACACGGTGAAACCCCGTCTCTACTAAAAAATACAAAAAACTAGCCGGGCGCGGTGGCGGGCGCCTGTAGTCCCAACTACTCGGGAGGCTGAGGCAGGAGAATGGCGTGAACCTGGGAGGCGGAGCTTGTAGTGAGCTGAGATCCGGCCACTGCACTCCAGCCTGGGCGGCAGAGCGAGACTCCGTCTCAAAAAAAAAAAAAAAAAAAAAAAAAATAAAGCAGCGGTCGCAATCCTAGTCTTTGATAAAACAGACTTTAAACCAATAAAGATAAAAAAAGACAAAGAAGGGCATTACACAATGGTAAAGAGATCAATGAAACAAGAAGAGCTAACTATCCTAAGTATGTAAGTACAAGAGCACCCAGATTTATAAAGCAAATTATTAGAGACCTACAAAGAGACTTAGACTCCTACACAATAATAATCAGAGACTTTTAACACCACACTATCAATATTAAGCAGACCAACAAGACAGAACAAATTGAGCATATAATTGGAAGTAAAACACTCCTCAGCAAATGCAGAAGAAAGAAAATCATAACAAACAGTCTCTGAGATCACAGTGCAGTCAAATTAGAACTCAGGATTAAGAAACTCACTCAAAATCACACAACTACATGGAAACTGAACAAATAGCTCCTGAATGACTACTGGGTAAATAACAAAATTAAGGTAGAAATAAATAATTTCTTTGAAATCAATGAGAACAAAGACACAATGTAACAGAATCTCTGGGACACAGCTAAAGCAGTGTTTAGAGGGAAATTTATAGCTCTAAATGCCCACAGGAGAAAGTGGGAAAGATCTAACATCAACACCCTAACAATACCATTAAAAGAACTAGAGAAACAAGAGCAAACAAATTCAAAAGCTGAAGAAGACCAGAATTTACTAAGATCAGAGCAGAACTGAAGGAGACAGAGACATGAAAAGCCCTGCAAAAAATCAATGAATCCAGGAGGTGGTTTTTTGAAAAGATTAGCAAAATACATAGACTGCTAGCCAGACTAAAAGAAGAAAAGAGAGAAGAATCAAATAGATGCAATAAAAAATGATAAAGGGGAGATCACCAATGATCCCACGGAAATACAAACTACAATCAGAGAATACTGTAAATACCTCTATGCAATAAACTAGAAAATCTAGAAGACATGGATACATTCGTGGACACATACACCCTCCCAAGACTAAACCAGGAAGAAGTCGAATCCCTGAATAGAGCAATAACAAGTTCTGAAATTGAGGCAGTAATTAATAGCCTACCAACCAAAAATTGCCCAGAACCAGATGGATTCACAGCCAAATTCCATCAGAGGTACAAAGAAAAGCTGGTACCATTACTTCTGAAACTATTCCAAACAATAGAAAAAGAGGGACTCCTCCCTAACTAATTTTATGAGGCCAGCATCATCCTGATAACAAAACCTGGCAGAGACGTAACAAAAAAAAGAATTTCAGGCCAATATCCCCAATGAACATCGATGCAAAAAGAGGTTCTGCACAGCAAAAGAAACTATAATCAGAGTGAACAGGCAACCTACAGAATGGGAGAAAATTTTTGCAATCTATCCATCTGTCAAAGGGCTAATATCCAGAATCTACGAAGAACTTAAACAAATTTACAAGAGAAAAACAAACAACCCCATCCAAATTAGGCAAAGGATATGAACAGATACTTTTCGAAAGAAAACAGTTATGTGGACAACAAACATATGAAAAAGAGCTCATCGTCACTAGTCGTTAGAGAAATGCAAATCAAAACCACAATGAGATACCACCTCATGCCAGTTAGAATGGTGATCATTAAAAAGTCAGGAAATAACGGATGCTGAAGAGGATGTGGAGAAACAGGAATTGTTTTACAGTGTTGGTAGGAGTGTAAATTAGTTCAACCATTGTGGAAGACAGTGTGGCAATTCCTCAAGGATCTAGAACTAGAAATACCATTTGACCCATCAATCCCATTACTGGGTATATACTCAAAGGATTATAAATCATTCTACTGTAAAGACACATGCACACGTTTGTTTATTGCAGCACTATTCACAATAGCAAAGACTTGGAACCAACCAAAATGTCCATCAATGTTAGACTGGATAAAGAAAATGTGGCATATATACACCATGGAATACTATGCAGCCGTAAGAAAAAATACGTTCATGTCCTTTGCAGGAACAAGGATGAAGCTGGAAACCATCATTCTCAGCAAACACAGGAATAGAAAACCAAACACCACATGTTCTCACTTAAAAGTGGGAGTTGAACAATGAGAACGAATGGGCACAGGGAGGGGAATATTACACACCAGGGCCTGTCAGGGGATAAGGGCCAAGGGAAGGGATAGCATTAGGAGAAATACCTAATATAGATGATGGGTTGATGGGTGCAGCAAACCACCATGGCATATGTATACCTATGTAACAAACCTGCGTATTGTGCACAGGTATCCCAGAACTTAAAGTATAATTTAAAAAAATGAAATAAAATAATTAGCCTAAGAGTTTGTATCCTATCTAACTATCCTTCCAGTGTCAAGACTACAGAAATTAAACAGTTTTAAACATGCAAGAACTCAAAGAAAACTGTACTCATGAGCCTATCCTGATAAAATTACTAGAAGACAAATTTTATGCCACCAAAAGATGACTGGGGAAACTTTGGCAAAGGTGCTATTGATGATTATTAGATACAGTTAATTTTAAATGCAAAAGAAAGATGGGAGAAATGTTATATGCTCTCAGAGAGAGGGGGAGAGAGAGAGAGAGAGAGAGAGATAACAACATGAACCACAAAGAAAATAGGACACATAGAGAAAGAGTCACAGTAAATATAACATAAAATAATATAGTATGATAAAATGATAGAGTTGAGACCAAATTAGTCAGTCATATCAGTAAATGTAAATGGGCTTACCTCACTGTAAAAAAATTTTCACGAGTCAAAGCAAGTCACAGTTCCATAGTGTATATAAATCTCATACTTAAAGTAACTCAGAAAGGCTAAAAGTAGACAGGCAAAGGTGTGACCAGGCAAATGGAAACACAGCTTATGATCCAGATATCAGACAATCCAGATAATCAGGGTTCACAGTTGAAGATTAAAACATGAAAAAGAGAATACTTTTAATGCTGAAATCCATGATGAAGACATGACAATTTTACATATTTATGAGTCATATTGTGTAGGAGATACCTTCATAAAGGAAGACCTACATACATAAATACACTTTTAATAAGACACCTTAAAATATCACTATGAGTCCAAAACAGGTCAATCAAACCGAGAAAATGTGACTGTGGAATAACTAAAGAACATACTAATGAATGTAGATCTTAAGGCTATATCATGATTTTAAGCCCTAATATCAAAGACACTACCTTTCTCCCAAGTATCAGTAAACTTCATGAAATAAAAAGAATAAAAACTTTTTCCTATTTACAGTGCAAAAAAGTAGAAATTAACGAGAAAACATTCATAATGACCATATACATGAAAATTTAAATGATCATTCTGCTTATAAAGGAAATTCACAAAAATTCCATAATTGTAAAAGTTAATGAAAGCCCTGTACATGGAGGACAAGCCCTAATAGCCCCCACCTTCATACTCATATAATTTTCTCCTCCTTGTGAATGGACAGAACCCATGACTTGCTTTTAACCCCTAGAATTTACCAAGAGGAATGGAATGTACTCCTTTGATAAGGTTAGGTTGCATGACAAAGGTCATGATATGCCATTCCCCTAATTAGGTTTTATGTTACATCATATAACACTCTATCTTAGCCTACTAGAAAGAAACTTTTCTTCCTTGATGGCTTGAAGAAATAAGCTGCCCTACTGTGAGAAGGTTTGTGGAGACGGCCATTTGGCAAGAAAAAACTGCAGGCAGCTTGGAGCTGACAGTAGCTCCTAGCCATTAGCCAGCAAGAGAACAGGATCTCAGTTCTACAATCCCAGGGAAATAAATTCTGCCACCAACCTGTGGGAAGAAAGGAGGAGGGGGAGGAAAGGAGGAAGAAAGGAAGAAAATGAGAGAAGTATGGAGGAAGAAGAGAGAAGAAAAGAAATAAATAACACTGAAGGGGCACACTGTCTTTGACATTAATATATTGAAGCACAAAGAAAAATAAAAAATTGCCATTTTGCAACACACTTAGAGTAGATGCTAAAACCACTGACTGAAAACTTATTGGGAAACTGGTTATTCACACTGTCTCAGAGGATCACTCCACAAATTACTTATTAATTACAAAAGCTAAAAAGGAACCTCTACAATGGGAAAATCTGACAATGCCAGCTTAATCACGTGATTAGAATTACCATCACTAATAATAGGACGAACTGATACTTTGCGTCTACAGATGTGATGTTCTGAGAAGGAGACATTATCACTTATGTAGTATTCCTGTCATGAAACCAGAACCTGGTCATAAGGAAACAATCAGACCATTCTGCAAAACAATTGGCCTGGACTCCAAAACCTCTCAAGGTCATGAAAGACCAAACAAAAAGAAAGGAAAAAAAGTAGAACTTCTCTGGATCAAAGGAAACAAAATAGACATACAAACATCGAAACTAAAGCAATAAGGCAATGTGTGATCATAGTTTGAATCATTCAAAAAAAACTATTAAAGTCAGTTGGGGGCCTCTTCAGGAAATCTGAATTTTGGTTATTACTAGGTAATATTACAGCAATGTTAGTGGGTCAAGTGTGATTTTTGCAGAAAAATGTCCTCATTCTTAGGAGATACATGGTAATAGTTAGAAGTGAAGTGCTGTGGTATTTGCAACTTCCTTTCAAATGGCTCAGCCAAAAGAAGTTGTGTGTGTGTGTGTATACATATAAAAAAATGAAAATGTGGCAACAATTGATAGTTTGGGTGGAGAGTTAACTTCATTGTACTGTTCTTTATCTTTTCTATAGTTTGAAATGTTTCGAAAAACTTGGATGCAAAGGAACTGTAGGGTCCACTTCAAATTTTAAAAATAACCCAATTTTGTTTCATCATAGGTATAAAAGTAATTCATCTTGTTTAATATTTTTGGGGAAATATGCAAAATATAGAAAAAAACGAAATTATACTTCTGCCACCCAGAGATAAACATTATTAATATTGTGATATAATTGGTCAATTTTTTTCTATTCAAATATATGCTTCACCCTACTAATTGATTTTTCAAAACAAGGATCATAATTTGTATTTTGCTATCTATCTTAATAGATAAGGAGTATTTTTCCACATCATTTATTACTTTCCCAAAACTATGATTTTAATTGTCATATAAAGATATGGCATAATTATTGTGTTACAATTTTCATATATTTCTTCTCCTTGATGTAGTTTATTTTCTTGTTTTTCAGATTCCCAAATTTTCCTAGTTTTCTTTGTAACAACATATCAAGTTCTTTCTAATCTTTTTTATTAGATGCTATATACTCAAGTTTTTAACATGAGAGTTAATGTTAATTCTGTTCTCTGATTACTCTCACTCTCCTAGTGATCTCATGACTTTAAATACTATCTCTATTCTGATGTCTAACTGTGTATCTCCAGTGCAGACCTTTGTGCTGAACATCAGAATCTTACATCTTTCTGTCTATTCCATGTGAATACATCAAATTTACAGCAAATTCAAGCTTCTGATCTTCCCCTCAAACTCTTCTTCCCCTACAGTCTTACATATCTCATTTAATAGCAAATATATTCTTCTGATGTTCAAGCCAAAAGCACTAGAACTATTTTGACTCCTCTCTTTAATCCATATCCAATCTGTCAACAGATCCTGTTAACTCTATATTTATCTGGAATCTGGCCCTTTTTATCAACCTCTTTGGTCTGAAAAACCATCATCTTTGTCCTGGATTGTCAAATTGTCATCTGACTGGTTTCTTTTATGTTCCTACCTTCTATGCAAAACATAAAAGTCACAGTAAGTTTGGTAAATCATATTTGAGATTATGTCAATTCTCTATTCAAATCCCTCCAGTAGATTCTGTCTCAGGTGGATTTACTCCAAGACTTTTACAGTCTGAGAAAGGGTCCCCAGATGGAGGCCCAGCCATTTCTCTGATCTCACTTCACTTTTCTTTCCCCCTCCATACTAACTATATTGCTCTCCTCAAATGTGTACTATGTGGTCCTGCTCAGATCCTTTGGACTCCCTCACCCCAATGCCTGGAAGGTTCTTCTCCCAGATATGTGCACATGGCCAACTCTTTACTTCTCTCCAGTGTCTGATGAAACATCACCTTTATTAGTGAGGACATCCTAAGTATCCTATTTAAAATTTAAAATCCCTAACCCAGAAATCCCTAGTCTTCTTTGCTAGTTTGTTTTACTTTTTAAATTTTCTATTTTTTATAGATTGCTAAAAACTGAATCATACAAAGGTTGTAAATATTTTGAGTATTTGATATATAGTGCAAAAATGATCTCTCAAAAGACAACTCCAATGCCAAGACTTGCAAACACTGTTTCATTTCTAAGACTGATAATATAATTATCAATATTCAATACTAACAATTTGAAAAGGTCTTTGCCAACTGGGCGAAAATAAATGCTATTTTACTTTTCATTTTTGATTACTAATCAGCATTATTTAATATTTTGATCATATAGTGAAGCTTCCTCCAAGAACCAGAAAATTAGAAAGAATAACATATCTCCTCATTTGGGGAAATAAAGGAAACCTGAACTCTATCTTATATCCTCACAAAAGCAATTCCAGGTAGATTGAAGATCTAAAGGGAATGATAAAACTATAAAGCTTCTGCTATAGTCTGAGTGTGTGCCCCAAAGTTTATGCCTTGGAAACTAATCCCCAAAGCAAGAGGATTGGGAGATGTGTCGTTCGGGAGGTAATTGAATGATTAAGGCTCAGCCCTCATGATTAGTTGTCTTTGTAAAAGGGTTTGACTGAGGGAGTTAGGTCTCTTATTGCCCTCTGCCTTCTGCCATGTGAGGACATAGTGCTCTTCGCCTCTGTCAGATGAATGCTGTGCTCCAGGCTCCATCGTGGAAGCAGAGAGAAGCCCCCACCAGATGCCTGTGCCTTAATTTTGAACTTCTCAGACTCCAGAAATGTGAGAAATAAATCTCTGTTCTTTATAAATTACCTAATCTTAGGTAATCTGTTATAGCAGCATGAAATGGAAAGCTTCTTACAATAATATTAGAGAATATCTTTGTGAACTTGGTGTAGAGAAAGTTTTCCAAGAAGGTCTTAGAGAGAATTAACATTCTGCATAATAAAGCATTGAAAATGCTTCTGCAAAACCCATATCCCATCAGACTACTTCCTTGTTCAGAGACTTTCATGTACCTATTGTACACTGTAGAGTATGAACTCTAGACCCGGCATTTGAGACTCTGTCTGCAAGTTATGTTTCTAAATTCATTTCATACCACGTACTTTTACATATTTGCACCTCCCCAGAAGCATATCTGTTACTTCTTTTTATGTCACGCACATTTTCCTGGATTTTGCTCAAACTGTTTCATTCACTGTGAATGCTTTCATCTCCATATAGCATGAGATATACTTCAAGTTCCAACATCACTCCTTTATTTATTAGGTCTCCTCAGATTCCCAGATGACAGTGGCTCTCTCTTCTGTGAACATTAAAGAGGTTACCAGGGGACTTTTTTATATTTATCAATTTATGCCTAATATTTGTGTATTATGTCTTCCACACCTAGTGGGCAAAATCTTTTGAATGTAGAAACAGTCTTTTTTCCATTTTTGTATCTCCCAAAGTGCCCAACATGATAATATGTAGGAAGTCCTCAATATTATATTAATTTTACTTATATATGTACACGTTCAAATATGAATGTTATATATACATATATGTATAGACATACATTGTCTGTGTGTGTGTATGTGTGTGTGTGTAAGTACAGAGAAAGAGCTTTTAAGTCTAGGGCTCTTTTTAGTCCATAACTAAACTATAACTTGCTATGAAACATATTAAGCTTTTAAATGTCCATGTCAGATAATAAAGTATAATATATGGCCCTAAATCATTTATAAATAAATACAAATGACAAAACCTTTATAATTTGTTCTCTAGAAATAGAACATAATTTTAATATGTACTTGTGTTGAGAAAACCTTTTTATTTCTTAAAAATAGTTACATTAAAGCTCACTGCTTGCTGTTAAGGTTGTAAAAATTCTAGTGTAACCCTAAGCAGTTAAACTAGAAAAGTGCTTTACCTTGACTTTAGTTGGCTTTGTTGTCTGGTATTTATCTGTGAATATAGCTTTGTCAATGGCAATTATCTAATGATTATCTGTGTTTTATATTTTCACATATATAACCTGTTCTAAGATACATGTGTTTAATTCCAAATACACTATAGAGTTTAATCTACAAAACAAAGCAATGACTGTAGTAAACACTCATATAACTTTTATAACTTTGGAAAACAACACAAATAGCGTCATATTTGTAATCTCTCAGCTTTTAAAGTTCCATTTATAATGAGATAAGGGAAAATTTTAACTTTATAATTTTATTCATTTTTGACTTAAGGGACCAAAAGTTTGTAAAATCAAATATCTATCCTTGCCTCATTTTAAAAATAAAAGCACAATTCAACTTAATCTCTTCAAACTCTGCACTTCTTTTACTTCACTCCCTCTCAATACTCCTTTATACATATTCAATACATAAAAGTTTTTGTGACAAAAGAAAGGGAAATAATTTAAAAGGCATGAATGAATGAATTCCTGCAGTTTTAAGAGTAATTGTCTTACTCTTATTCAGAGTAACTAGCCTTTACTCTGAATATTTTCTTTATTGAAAACTATTAGGCCAGGTGCAGTGGCTAACGCCTGTAATCCTAGCACTTTGGGAGGCTGAGGCGGGCAAATCACCTGAGTCAGGAGTTCAAGACCAGCCTGGCCAACGTGGTGAAACTCCGTCTCTACTGAAAATACAGAAATTAGCCAGGCGTAGTGGCAGGCGCCTGTAATCCCAGCTACATGGGAGGCTGAGGCAGGAAAATTGCTTGAATCCGGGAGGTGGAGATTGCAGTGAGCTAAGATCATGCCATTGCTCTCCAGGCTGGGAGAGTGAAACTTTTTTGAAATTTCATCTAAAAAAATAAAAAAGAAAACTATTATAGAATGTTTAATGAGTTGAAAAAAAACAACTGTGTTTAGTTTATTTTACCCTATAAGGTGACTGGTTACATTTTTGATATCATGCTTTCCAGGTTAGAAAAAAAAGTTTCACATATATTAAAATATTAAATATGAAATATATAAAAACTTTATCTGTAATATTATACATAAACTCCAAAACCAAAATGTATATAAGCAGATGTAAAATTGTAGAGAAGGATTTATTATGTGGGTGAAATCTAGAATCATGTAGTTAAATCCTTTTTTCCAGACCTACAGAGTATGGCTTAGAATCCCTTGTGGAATACGAATCCTTTATTGTTAATAAAGTACATCTTCACAAGGGTACATCGTTTGAAAAAAATCCCTTGGTCCTTTTTTTCATATTGGAATCTAAAAGGTCTTAACCAAAGTAAACTACATCAAATATGCTAGAAATGACTAGTTAAGACCAAAATCTTTGTGACTAAAATTAATTGGTTAAGTCTGAAGAAATAAGAAAAGAAAAATGTACGTGTTGAAATATGTAGGCTTTCATTTTAATCATTCAGCACCACCTTATTGAAATACGCACAGACAGGAAAAAATAATTCACTGTCACTTCAAAGAAATATGATTTTACTGCAAGAAGAGAAATATGGCTGACACATTAAGAGTAGTTATTATGATAAAACAATATTGGTCAAATTGCAGTTGCACATAATTCAGCCAACTTCCTACTTTCATCATAAGATTTGCATTCTTCAAAAATACAGCTATATGAAATGATGAAGTCTTTTCATTATTCATTTTGCCACTGTCTCAGAATTGAAAGTCTTGTTGCTGACAAAAAGCCAATTAATCATATTTATGGTGACAACCATTACTATTATAAAACAGACATTCTTAGAAAGTGGGCCCTTTTCTTTACATCAAAACCTGTTGAACGTGCTTTTCCATCCCCCGAGACTTTGAAGATAGATTATTGTTCCTTCTAGGAAAGAATAATGAGTTAGTATAAATCTAATAATAGACATTGTTGATGGTAGAATTAGACCAAAGTCAGAACTTTAAATTTTATTTGCTTTGCTAATCACTCTTCCTGTTTCCTACTTCATCATTTGAAAAATATGAATATAATTCATTCTTTAGTAATTCACTCATTCAGTCACATTCCCTACATGCTTAGAAAAAGAAATTCAAATAAATACAAAATTTGGATAAATGCTCAGTTTACTCATGAACTAATATTTGAGACTAATTATAGTCAAGAGATAGGAACTTAATTATATAATCCAAATTACATTTATCAAACTTGCAGAAATCTGCACGGCATGGCCTAATTAATGCCATTTTTAAGGGATGTTTAGCTCAGTCCTTTAAAAAGTTGTCTTTATATTATACATAGATTGAGAAATGGGTCTTTATCAGTTGTACAATTCTTATATTTTAGTTGGGTATAATTTCTACTTAGTGAATTTAGAGTAAATCTTATAGAACTATAATCTTGACCTTCAGAAATTAAAAAAAAAAAAAAGCCTTTAGCATTTATTTAATGCGAAGAATTTTCACTTCTTTTGTGCCCACATGCTTTGGTAGTCTGAAGAGGCTTATGGTTCAACTCCCTCTTAGATAATGTTATCAAACCCATAAAATAAAATTTAGAAGCTTACCAAAAAGTCTTAATTAGACTGAAATTGTTTTGAAAATATTTTCAGAAACAACCTTGTGACATAATAATATATAAGCTTATTTATGAATATATTAAATACCAAGATTTAGTAGTAGATCTAGTAGCTGTTTGAATTCAGAGTAGTAATGAGCAAACTATATTTAAAGATATCTGCAACAACTGTATTAGGATATAAAAAATCTATGGTTTTTATTGGGAACAAAGTTATGGTAGTGCTACCACTAATAATATGTAGTTGTTGCCGATATCCGTAATTAAAAGTAATGTTAAATTTTAGCCAGGGATGATTGAAAATGAAAATGTAACGTTTGCCTACCTAAATCTATAGTTTCTCTGAAACCTATTCATATGCCCTTTGGGGGTCCTTGGACTTCAGGTGAAGAATTATTGATCCATATAATCTTACAATTATGCTGATGAGGAAATGAGGTCCTTCAGGGATTTGTCACAATTTACACTTCCAAGTAGTGAAAGACCTGGAGGAAGAACCCTGGATATCCAGATTGCTTTTCCTACACTCCTTCTCTAACACCACAAAATGCAACCAGGAACCTCAACATGAACCATTCCATTAATACTTTTATTTAATTCTATTTTAAAGTATGTCATTATTTTTTAAAACAACTAACTTGTAAAAACCAATCATTTTACACATGGTTGTAGATCCTTAAAGTAGGTAAACTTTGGGGAAAGCAAGTTTACCACAATTATTTCCTTCCATAGCATTCATGATGGTGAATCTAATGAGCTGCTTAGGCTCATCATGAAGACCAGCAACACAAGCCCTTTGCAGAACTATTCCTATGTCTGTTTTTCATGGCTGGTGAATCTTTCTGCATATGTCACTGCATTTGTTTTTGCAATAATGAGAACTGTAAAATGGCCAGGGCATTCATCACTTTGGTCAAAGAGATGGTTGCTATCGAGAACCATTAATATGCCTTTACTAAATGAGATTCCTAATTATAAATAGAGGAACATACATTCCTTATCTGAGCAGAAGCACAGGGACTAAACTGAAGACCAGAGACTGTGACCTGAGAGACAAAAATAGATGTCCTTTTATCAATTAAGATGGACCTAAAGGTTAAGGAAATAAAGCTACCTAGAGGTTGAGGGTACAGGGCCTGGCTAGCATGGCATATATCTAAATTCCCATGGCTAAACTCCCTAACAATAGAAACTATAAGCTCTGATTTACAACCCAGACCACTATAACTTTGATTGGACAGAGGTCGGGCCTTACAAATGTTCTTTTCTGATAAGCAATTGTAGATCTTAAGCTAGTTCCAAACAGCTAATAGAGGCTCCCCACAAACTGTACTTCTGTCCTACCACCTTTTGACATAAAGAGTCAATTCCACCTCATTTTAATGCTAAAATCCCAACCCAAGTGAACATGGGATGTATGTTATACATGTTTGCCCATTGCACATGCTCTCGGCTTTCCTCATAAATATGTATAGCTTTTCCCCCAAACTTGCTGGATATATATGATACAAGCCCTGTGAGGAATAAAACCCAACCTGTCTTTCCCCTCTTTGAAGAGAGAGGACCTTCCATTCATGCTGCAGACTTTCTCTTCCTGAGTTGCAAACTGAAATTGCCAATAAAGCTCTCCTTTCCACTATTTAGCCATCTTGATTGTGTTTTAGATAACAAGAATATACAACTTCATCAGATGTTGTGTTTGTAATTGTATTCAGAATACAGGATGATTAGTGAAGAAATAAGATTTTTTAAAGTTTCTGAATTTTATTTGCAATTTATATAGTCATTGCTTTTTAAAAAAGTTTTCAAAAATAAAAATAAAATTGAGAGCATAATTTTGAAAATTAGGGATGCAACAAAAGAAAATAGTAGGACTAAGAGACACTACAATGACAATTTGCTAAAAAAGATCGGATTAAATTTTCAGAAAGCAGCACAAATAAGGATGGAAAACAAGTATACATACTTTATTTCTTATGCAGTTTCACAAATCTACAGTTGTTAAGGGACAAAAACAGTATTACTTTATTTGTGTTTTCTGTTTGTATATTTGTATTTTCTGTTATATCTGGCTAAGAGGCTTTCTGCTTGCAGTGCTCAACAAACACCTGGTGAAATTAAAAGCCTTAGAATTCTGAGCTGAAAGAGACCTCAAAAATCCTTTAATCCAACATCCTTCTATATAGAAGGTGAAAAGGCATCTCTAATTTAGTGGCTAAAGTGCCCTTTGCTGAGAATATTATTTAAATATTGTATTCATATTAAGTTATTAGGCCCACTGATGAAGTTTGCTCGTCTCAGGTTTGACTATATACTAGAAAAGGCATCTGATGAATTGTAGAGGTGCCATTTAAAATTATTTTATTTGTGCTATCCACTGGATATATAGTTTTTAAGTTTCAGAGCAGCTCTTTGCATTAGATAATATCATTGCCATTTGCAGATAAGGAAACTAACGTGTGGGAAGGCCAACCAACTAACCCGAGGATAAAAAGGCAGTTATTGGCAGAGCTAGGGTTCAAACCAAGTCTATCCATCTCAAAACCCCAATATCTTAAAGACAAAAAAAGAAAGAGAAGAAGGAAGACAGATGAAGGAAGAAATATAAACAAAGGCTCACATCATCTATCATTAGGCAACTCTAACAAATTATATTGGAATCCTCTATTTTGCACTGAAAAAAATTTAATGAACTTATTTATATAGAGAGATTTAATAAACTTATAAATATATACATATGTATATACACACACACATATATACATATGACTAATCAATTGCTGCAGGCTGTGGGAAGAGAAAACAAGGAATGCCTTATGAAAAACGTAAAAGAAAGGAGAGAGAAAAATAAAGGTTTGGAAGCAGACCTCACCACATTTTCCTTAGTGATTTAGAGATCAGTCTTAGTTTCTTTTTTTCACTTTGTACATGTGTTCCTTTACCTGTATTATGTGATAGTTAATATTAGACTATATTTTATTTAAAGATGTCTATTTGATAAGATACTAAACCAGAAGAATTTTAATTTTTTTAACTTTTATTTTAAGTTCAGGGGTACATGTGCAGGTTTGTTATATAGGTAAATTTTTGTCATGGAGATTTGTTGTACAGCTTATTTCATCATCCAGCTATTAAGTTTAGTACCCATTAATTTTTTTTCCCCATCCTCTCTCTCCTCCTACCCTCCACCCTTCAATAGGCCTCAGTGTGTGTTGTTCCCTATTATGTGTCCATGTGTTCTCATCATTTAGCTCCCACTTATAAATGAGTCTTTTATAGGAAGTTAAACAATTGAAATTCTTGCTGGGCGCGGTGGCTTATGCCTGTTGTTCCAGCACTTTGGGAACCTTGAACCCAGGAGTTCAAAACCAGCCCAGGCAACATAGGGAGACTCCACCTTTACAAAAAGTTTAAAAGTTAGCTGATATGGAGCATGACCAAGAGCCTGTAGTCCCAGCTACTCGGGAGGCTGAGGTGGGAGAATTGCTTGAGCCTAGCAGGTTGAGGTTGCAGTAAACCATGATCATGGCACTGCACTCCAGCCTGGGTGACTGGGCATGACCCTGTCCCAAAAAAAGAAAAATTCTTAAGACCTGTCATATCAGATGTATAAAAAACTTAAAATTATTTTAAATTTACATATAGGTTTTTGTATTAAATGGAATTCTGTGAAGCCTGATTAGTTAATATTATCTTTGAGTGAATAGCTTTTTAAAAAATAATTCACCATGCAACATCTCCACTACCAAATTAGGCATAGTTTACCTAACATCTTTTGAAGCTACTTCCAATCAAATCTTCCTGAATCACTGTTAGTTAATACTTCTCATTGAGTTGGAGACACGTATGACTAAGAGTATATTTTTTATGTTATGATCAATGGGCTATTTCTCTCGGGAGGCTGGATTAGAAGAGAAAATAGAACAATGCCTGTTCTCTACTTGGCAAGAACATACTTTCAGTCCCTCTAAACTTCCCGTATTGATATTTCATTAATCAATAAGAACCACATGAGAGATTCTGGCTCAAGTATGGTTAGGGCCAAGATTATAAAATATATTCTTTGGATCACAGCCAAAAATGTATCCATGGTCAGGACTTTAAAAGCAGTATACTAGCTGATAGGTTGGTTGCCAAATCATAAAATATGATGTACTTAAAAGACAGAATATCTTGGCAGTTCCTGTGATGGTCCAAATGTGATTGACAGAGGCTGCCAAGATATTCTCAGTCCAAGTGAATGGCCTGTTAACATTTTCATCACCTAAATAAAATTATTAGACCTTTGAAGTTTAGAATTACCTCAATATTTCAGCAGACTCAGTGAGACAAAAGCTTCATATTTCGTTTTCTCACTTGGTTAGTCACTGTTGGCTGTCTATAGTACAGAAGTCCTCAGCTATCTTCTTTGCTTGTGGAATATAGATTTTCATCATGAATTTAGGGGCCATGTTTTTTCACTAGACACTGGACACCTCCATTGCTTCAGTCTGCAAATTATAATTAGTTTTAGTCAATCACAGTTATTGCTTTCTTCTTGCCCATGATTGATTGAGTTATCAGCATGTGAGGGAGATAAAAATGAATAAGGTGTAGCTTCTTTCCTCGGAACACTCACTCTAGTGCAGAGACAAATGATTGAGCAATATGTCATAGAGAAGTACACCAGGTTTGCTGTGAGGGCTATATGTATACAAGATGGAAACTTCAGACCAGTTAGATATAAGGAAATCAGGAAACAGGCCTTCTCACTGACACCAACCAAGGTCAAAATCCCAGAAAAGTATATTATTATATAAATCTTCATAGTCAAGCACTGAATATCCCATTTTCCCTCTGCCTTGTCCATAAATTTCTCCAGAATAAACTTGCTTCCAAACTGAAAGCACCCATGAACAACTCACTCATATAAACCACTCTTGCTCAAACAAGAAATTTAGGAACATCTGGAGAAAAAAAAAAAAAAAAAAAAACTGGAGAAGGATTAAAATCTGCCTACGTAAAAAGGCTTTCAGGAATTCTTCCACTATGAACACATTGCTTCATATTTTTCTGTTTATTTCTTACTCCTTTCTTCTTAGCTTTTTTCAGTATGTGGTCTTTATACACACTAGGAGCTTCGCTGAGGCATGTGCAATAGAATGTCAGAGCAGCTCTGTGGTCTGCTTTGCCAAGAGTTGTCATGGAGTTCCATCTGCCTTTGGAACTAAGTTATCTTTGAGATCAATTACTCTGTTTTATTTTGCACATGATGAAAACAGGCCAAATACATTAAGTAACTTCTCCATACTCAAGTAACTGGTAAGAGGCACTCACTGACATCAAGTTCACTGATTTTTCCACTATGTCATTCTATTAACTGGACATCTCTGACTCCTCTTAAGATATTGAGCAATAACATTGGATAATTATTTCATATTTGCCCACATTTAGGCCAACATTCATATATAAAACATTTATTTTGTAAACTGTGATAGCTCAGTTATTGAATAGCATCTCTCATGAACAAGCTGAAAAGTATCGTCCTCTTGGGGCTTTGCATTCAAAGAAGTGCTGTCCTTTCCAGTTACTTCTCACAGTGTCTCTCCACAGTTTCCTTTTCTTTTCCATTGTGCAACATCAATTTTAACAGGAAGGTAAAGACTGTAGGAACTGCCTCTATCAGCTGTCTGAAGCTCACGAGTTACGTACTATTGGGCAAATAGTTTCAACCTTGGTTTCCTCATCTGTGAGTTACAAATTATGACTTCTCTTTAAAAACAGTCACTCTTTTGGATATATACCCAAAGGAAACTAAGTAAGTACCAAACAGATATCTGCTCTCCCACGTGTAGCATTATTCACAATAGCCAAAATATGAAACAACCTTAGTGTCCATTGATGAATGAATGGTTGAAAGAATTGTGGTATTTATGCATATGATAGAATATTATTCAGCCTTAAAAATGAAAATTATTCCATTTATGACAACATGGATGAATCTGGAGGACATTATGCTAGGTTAAATAAACCAGACACTGAAAGAAAAGAGAAATACTGCATGATCTCCTTACATATGGTATCGAAAAAAAGTTAAAAACATGGAAACAGAGAGTAGAGTCGCCATTATCAGAGTGCGGTGGTAGGGGAATGGGGAGATGTAGGTCAAAGAGTACAAAGTTGCAATTCTATGGGATGAATAAATCTAAAGGTCTAATATACAGCATGATGACCATAGTTAATAACACTGTATTGTACACTGGAAATGTGCTAAGAGTAGACTCCAGGTGATCTCACCACACACAAAAAAAAATGTAACTATGCGAGGAGATGAATATGTTGTTTTGCTTGATTGTACTAATCATTTCACTATGTATATGTATATGAAAATACCATGTTGTACACCTTAAATATATACAATTTTAAAGAAAAATTTCAATTAAAACCGATTCCTTAAAAGACTGTAATAAGGATTAAATGAAATAATGCATGTAAAGTGCTTAATGTGGCATGGACTTCTTGGCATACAGAATAAACTAGAATAGGATAGATATTATTTTTGTAATAATTACTTGTAATTAAAATCTACAGAGATGGGAGATGGGGACCAAAAACTTTTCTTTCAAGCTCTTTTTGCCATGATTTTCCTAATTGGAGTTCTCTGAAACTCTTGTGTAAAAATTTGCAGTTTTACCTATATTCGTGGATTGTGATTTAGCAAAAAACTCTGAATATCAAACATGTCTCTTTGCTTTCTAATTTCTTGTGGCACTTTCTACTCTGCCTTGTTCTTGTCACTCCTAGTAGACTGTGAGTACTTTCTGAGCATGGGCTGAGTTACTCATCACTCTATTCCCACAACCCATAGTAGTAGTCAATATATTGTTAACGATGAATGAATATAGTTATTTATATGATCTCACTGACTCTTTTTCTTTCTACCCTTGAACATGCTCATTTTTTAGAACTTTGTGATAAGGAAAATTTGGACTGAATGCAGCATCAAATATTAACTTTATAAATATTTGATTAACTTCCAAATTATATGTGAAACCAAGCTGTACACTCTTCAAAATTTTCATCTTTCAAGGGGTTTACATACTGATGTGCCTTCATTTAAATTATTGCTTTGAAGGGTAAAGGAAATAATTTCAGGGGGTTATATTGGGGGTTTGTTTTCTTTACAAATGACAGAAAGTAATTCAACTGCAAGGAATATTAACTTCATTAAAAAGATACAGAAGAACCAAATTTCAGGAAGTACTTGGTTTTAATTGGGCTTGGACAGTCATTAGACACAAAAATCTTTGTCTCTTTGTCCCTGCAACTGAAGGATCACTCATCTCTACCTTTTTTTGTGTTTTATTTCTTTCTCATTCTTGCCTCCTGTTGTTTTTCACAAAAGGTTCTTAGTGTTGGATCCCCCACAATTTTGGTTTACAAGTTGATTTGGCTTAGTAAATCACCAATTTATTTTAATCTTTTATTCTGAGTACATATATTTAAGAAAAAGAAAATCTTACTGTCTCAGCCTAGAAGCAATTCCCCTTGAATTGGATATTCCTTCCTTCTTTAACCAAGTTAACTGGAAAGATAGTTATCACATAGTATCACCTGGTCAGCCAGGAATCTGGACAAAGGAGTAGGTACTTGGGAAAAATGTGGTCAAAACGTCACTATACCAGTGACTTTAGCACAGGAATTCCCCATTATTGATAGTTTAATAATGAAAAAAACCAAGATACATAATAGACATTATATTTCTATTTGGTCAGAAGGGTCTTTATTATATTTTTATATGGTCAGAAGGGTTTAATTCTTCTATGGTTGGAATTCACACCAAAAGACAACATTCCTCACCCTTCACAGGACCCCACCGATAGTAGAGATTAGGTAAATGGAATGATGCTAATGTTATTTGTATCAGGCTATTTCACTTGGGGATGTTGTACGTGTCCAATTGTTCAGTATGATTGTGAATGGAGTTTCTTGTCTCTAGATAGGCTCGTTCAGAGCATTAACAACATTTGTGGAACATAATTAAAGTCAAGAGATTTGTAGTGGAGGGTATGGATAAGAAAGAAAATGAAATTGTGACTAGCAAGGGGAAATAATGTTGTGATATAATGATTATCTATTCTAGTGTTTCCATATTGGGAGCTCTGCTTATTCTAGAAATTTACCTTGCTTTCTGAGTTATCTCATGTAACCACTATGCCTGCAACAAGATTACTATCAGTCCAGCACTCCATGGTTTATTTTTCTCAGTCTAGCAAGAGAGGGGAAAAAGGCATATATCGATTTTGAATCATTTGTATCTCTTCTACAATATTTGCTGATGTCAAAAGGCACCATTTTCTTTTGAACTTACCATAGAAGTATGGTAAATTCTATGAAAATAGAACCATCACATTGGGGTGAGAATTCTTTCACTAAACTACAAGTGCAAATTTCCTTGATGCACAAATGATATTGTTTACCATATCAGGTTATCGAGAATAAATTCAGGTAAAAAAGTGGTATAAAATTTATTTTTTTTAAAAACGAAACATGAGAATGCAAATTAACAAATTAGTTAAGAGAAAATTCTCTAAGAAAACCAAATACTTTAATGTATATTATTTTAAAGAAAAAATGCAATAAGTTTATCAATATGCGTTATTGTGAACTGTCACTCAAGGTTCATGTCAAAGATTGAAATTTGACACATTTAGATTAATTTTTAATCAGACCAGTGACTTTGGAATGTTTTAATGGACACTCATCAAATGTTTCAGACATCCAGCTATTTCGGTATCAATGCAATGATAATAATAGAATTTTTAATTTTTTTTACATTTGGTAAGTTTAACAAAATACAGAAGAAGAGATTAAGGACTATATTTAATGAAATTAAGTATTCATAAATGTTATTTTAGAAAGCATGCCCACTATCAAATCTCAGGCATTCTTGTATTCACTTAAAGCAGGAGGTTTTATCACTAGCAGCATTAGATGTCCAATTGGAAGTTGGGTAAACCGATGAAGCCAAGGAGACGTTTTTTCCTCCATAATGATTATTCATTTTATATTTAAAAAGCTAAAGCTTTTTAATGCCATAAAATAATTGCAGGTTATCTTTTCCGACCATTCTATATTAGTGATTATGAAGACATTTCTGTGACTATAATGTTTTCCAGGACAATTTCATCCTTCGATGCTTTCTTTCTGAATACTTTAAAAAGTGAAGCCATTAATTGGGAACCTTCTAGGGAAATAATTACCTAAGATGAAGAAGAGTAAAATTAAGACATTACTTGCCTTAAATTCTGAACAATATAAACGTAATTAATGTAGGCCATCGAAGGCCAGAGAGAACATTTTATAAGGCTAAGAAATTATTCCTTGCAGCTTGGGAACATTGGTATATTTGTTTGATCTAAAAGGTCTTGCTCTCCAATGTGACCTAACCTTATTGTTGTGTGTTTACCGAATTTAAAATAAATTTCTCAAGCTCCTGAAATGTTACACATTGCTTTGTGTTCCTGGAGGAAGTAGATTCTTGAGAACCTTAAAATTTGAAGGATAAATGCTTGTTAAATATCAGACAAAGAAGAAAAGTAAATTATCAATGGAAATGCCAGTGAAAGACAAGGAACAGGATAAAGTTTATAACAGAGAAACTTTGAAAAATCAACTAGAAACTCTTGGTGGTGATAAATATACCAATATAAGAATGGAAGCAAAGGAAGAACTTACATCTATGGCTCAAATCCAGTAACTCAGACAGGAGGGAAAAGAGTAACAGGAAAAAATGTAATTCACACAAATCTTAAAAGGATAATATAAGCCTAAGAGAGATGCTCTAGAGAAAGCAAGTACAAAAGCATAATTGTTCTCATCAGAGGAGTTTTCTTGGCTATCCTTTGTGATATGTGATATATTTGTTAATGAAAATAGAGTCCTAAATGTTTATACTTGCCCCAGATTTCCAGTATGTGTATTGGCATGGTTTATGAGATTGCATAAACATAGGAGAATATGCAATGTTATAGTGCATCACTATTTCCATGCTACCTATCCTAAGAGGTACTTGGACAACACCATAGTGCCCTCAGTCAAAGCAGTATTTGCTGAGTGTTAATTATTTGTTAGGCTCTAAGGCTTCAATAATGAGAAAAAAAACAGACAGGAGTCCTGCTTTTCTGGGACATTACAGGTTGATGGGAGGAACCAAAAATTAAGTTTTCATTGAACATACAATTTTAAATTGTGGTATGTGCAATAAAAGAAGAGTACAAGGAACAAAGAGTAAAGGAGCTGTCTGGGCGTGGTGGCTCATGCCTGTAATCCTAGCACTTTGGGAGGCCGAGGCAGGCTGATCGCTTGAGTCCAGGAGTTCGAGACCCGCCTGGGCAACAGGGTGAAACCCCACCTCTACACATCTCTACAAAATACACAAAAATTAGCTGCGCGTGGTGGCGTGCACCTGTGGTCCCAGCTACTTGGGGGACTGAGGTGGGAGAATCACTTGAACTTGGGAGGTCGAGGTTGCAGTGAACCGAGATTGTGCCACTGCACTCCAGCCTGGAAGTGATAGAGTGAGACGCTGTTTCATTAAAAAAAAAAAAAAAAAAAAAAGTAAAGGAGCACACCTAAGTTTTGGCAATTGAGCATTGCTTCCCTGAGAGCGTGCAAATAGAGATGAAAATAAAATGAACGTAAATTAACTATATGAAAGTGTACAACAGAGAATTTTCCAAGGCAGAGATGTCAACATGTCCAAAGACCCTGTCACCAAGGCATGTTCAAAGGCCTTTGATAGAGCAGATTCTTTTGAGAATCTGAAAGACGACCAGCATGTCTTTACTCGGGGAGCTTAAAAGAGCAGAGTGGGAAAAGCTCTTGTGCCCTTTTGTCAGCAAGGAGGCAAATAACAATCTGGTGAAGGTAATGGCAAGACTGAAGATAAAGATCTCCTAGCAAAAGAAAACCAATGTTTTTATATGACAAGCCTCTCCTTGGAAAGAGTAAAACTGGAAGACAAAAATTTTCCTCTTTTTAAACTCATAGACATACCTATGTAGCAGACAGTGCCACTTTAGAACTGTCCCTCATAGAAGCTTTCCATGTTCAAAGCCTATTCTAGTTTTATTCCAAGGAGAATCCCCTGACACAAACAGACTAAAACAATAGAAGAAGCCCTTAAACTCTTCTTGCTCGATAGTTAGGAGTGACTATGATAAAATAAATTTGGATTTGGCAAGGTCTGATTGTGACTATTTTATCCTGAGGTTATGTTGCTGTGAAGGTTTTCCCCATCCCCTACCGAATATTCGGCCAGCAGGAGAAAAGACTGGGCTAAATTAATGACAACCTGTCTCCTAAACCAAGCACAAAAAGAGACTAGTCAAGGAGGTTTGGGGAAGGGGTGAAAGGAATTAAAAAAATACTGAAAGGGATCTAACAAAAACAATAGGAAGTATCAGAGGAAAGAGAAGACCAGGGAAGTTTCCTATAGATCATAGAGGAGAGAAAGAGAGAGAGAGAGAGAGAGAGAGAGAGAGAGAGAGAGAGAAAGAAAGAAAGAAAGAAAGAAAGAAAGAAAGAAAGAAAGAAAGAAAGAAGGGAGGGAGGGAGGGAGGGAGGGAGGGAGGGAAGGAAGGAAGGAAAGAGAGAAAGGAAGGAAGGAAAGAGAGAGAGAGGGAGAGAGAGAGAAGGAAGGAAGGAAGGAGGAAACGAAGAAAGAAAGAAAGAAAGAAAGAAAGAAAGAAAGAAAGAAAGAAAGAAAGAAAGAAAGAAAGAGAGAGAAAGAAAGAGGGAGGAAAGGAAGAAAGAAAGACTCTAATCCAGTGGCTTTTGTTGTTACACACTTTTAAATGACCAGATCTCATGAGGACTCACGATCTATCAGGAGGACAGTACCTAGGATAATGGTGCTAAATTAGTCATGAGAAATCCAGCCCCAGGATCCAGTCATCTCCCTTCAGGCCCCATCTCCAACATTGGGGATTACAAATGAACACTTAACTTGGCTGGGGACACAGATTCAAACCATATTAGTCCCCAAACCAGCAGTATCTGCATCACCTGGGAAGCTGTTAGAAATATAAATGATCAGGCCTCATCCCAGTGCTACTAAATCAGAAACCCTGGGGTTTGTGCCCAGCATCTGATGCCTGCTAAAGCTTGAGGAGCCTTATTCTAGAGGTCTAATTACCCTTGAGGACTCATAATAGATTGAAGTTGTAGCAGATTACCATCAGGTGTGGATTCTATGTGGGTAAGAATAACACAATCCTAAAATAAAAGACATTTTATTTCTTGATTCCACGTGTGTGGCTGACCAGCTGTCAGGAAAAATATCAGGTTATGTATTATACCTTTTTTCCATTTTTAGTTCTGACATTCAAGACATATCTGCTTTATTTATCACATATTTTACGTTAGATTTACAAGTATTACAAAATAATACAACTAGGGAATGACTGCTCATCTGAAAATATTTTTATTTAATACTTTCATTTGGTACAGAAAAGATTCTACTTAAACTTATAAAACAATGAGGTAGCTATATAGTTCAAGAATTGAATAAAATTATAGAGAAATTCTAATTTGTTATTCTTATTAATATTTCAGAATTCACTTGCATTAAGTCCATCTGCCTATATCGTTCTGACAAGGAATGAATCATGAACACGAATTGTATTAGTCTGTTTTCATGCTGCTCATAAAGACATACCCAAGACTGGGTAATTTATAAAGAAAAAGAGGTTTAATAGACTCACAGTTCCTTGTGGCTGGGGAGACCTCACAATCATGGCAGAAGAGCAAGGGACGTCTTACATGCTGGCAGGCAAAAGAGAACGAGAGCCACACATAAGGGGAAACACCTTATAAAACCATCAGCTTTCATGAGATTTATTCACTACCATGAGAACAGTATAGGGGAAACTGCCCCCATGATTCAATTATATCCCACCGGGTCCCTCCCACAGCACATCAGGATTATGGAAGCTACAATTCAAGATGAGATTTGGGTGGGGACACAGGCAAACCATAGCACACATGTACAGATTTCTTTAACTGTTACTCTTCAAAAATGAAGTGATTTGATGAACTTTGCTAAGTAGTTTAGTATATCCTTAGAATCACAATAGTATGAACTTAAATCCAACAGGATAATATTGATCTTATTCTAGAGTAAACAAAAAAAAATACATCTAAAGAGCAAGGAAACAATCTACTTTACTTGGACCAAATATAACTTTGATGAGATTTGTAAATAACGATCAATAAGAAGCAAAACTTGCTACCTGCAGATAAGACAAATTTTATGCAAAGTTATTTGAACTACAATACCAATCCAAATCCTCCAAGCATGATTTCAGATATTGCAGAGTAACACAACCCAGTTTCAATGTTACAGTTTTTTAGCTGGTTCACCTTAAAAACTTACATAACATCTCAGTCTTTTTTATCCGTTATCTTCAAAATGGACATAACATTAGTACCCACCATGTAAGACTGTTCTGAATGTTAAGTGACATAATACATTAAAAGCACTTAGGCTAGTGCCTTTAATTGTTCAATAGTGTGTGCTTTTAATAAATTTAATTTGTGTGTGTGTGTGTGTGTGTGTGTGTGTGTGTGTGTGTGTGTGTGTGACAGAGTTGTACTCTTATTACCCAGACTTGAATGCAATGGCACGATCTCAGCTCACTGCAACTTCTGCCTCCTGGGTTCAAGCAATTCTCCTGCCTCAGCCCCCCAAGTAGCTGGGATTACAGGTGTCTGCCACCACGCCCAACTAATTTTTGTATTTTAGTAGAGACGAGGTTTCACCATGTTGGACAGGCTGGTCTTGAACTCCTGACCTCGGATGATCCACCCACCTCAACCTCCCAAAGTGCTGGGATTACAGGCGTGAGCCATCATGCCTGGCCAAATTTAATATTTTATATTTAAAATGAAGCACAAGAAATTATATAAAGCTAAAATTAGTTCTTCATTACTTATAAGGAATGTACTGAGTAGTACTGCCTAAATACCTTAGACATATGATTCACAGCTCATTTTAAAGCTTAGCACATTGATTTGGTATAAGGATGACCATGAATCTGCATGGTAATATTATATGAGATGGATTTAAGCAAGCCATTTGGGCTAATCCAGGCAAATTACTGCCAGCTGATAGAGGATTTCTGCATATATAGCTGTGTTTGCTCTGGTCTTCTTGCCTTTTGGTAGCAGCAAAATATCATTTTAATTTTATCCTTCTGGTGTCCACCTGGCCCTCCATTACTAGACTTTGAGTTCCAGTGATTTCACCCTTTGATCCTTCCACTTTTAATGTCCATCTGTTGAATGACTGTCCCTTCCAGCTTGGAGCACAGACCTGTAAGAAAGAACAACCCTTCATTTAACATGAAAACATCATTTTTTATATTAAATAATGTTTAAAACTAGACACGGTCTAATGCTTTCGATAGATTTGTAGTCAATTCATCAGAGTTTCAAAACTCTATTTGTTCTTTTGCCTGTGGTTGACCCAAAAGAAAAGTAAAGCATATTATACCTCCATTTGTCACTGTCCACATTTCAAAAATAAAAGCAAATTTTAAATGCTATAATTAATCTCAAATTCTTAATATTTTTTAAACAAGGAAAAAAGTGACTGGTGGATTTTGGTATAAGAGCTGTTACGTAAAAATACAATTAAAAAGAAAATTAAAAGCGTGTGAATGATGAGATAAAAGAGTAATGAGAAAAATTGTTTGAATTGTGGTGCTTTCCGATGGCTCTACTTCTCAATTCAGCCGAAGAAAAAAAGTAGTTTGTGGTAAATGTTGCAGGCAGAATAGCAGGGTGCGTGTGCAGCTACACACATCTGGCCCACAGGTGTCCAAGTGGAATTTGCCATCACTCCAACAGTCAGATATTGTCTTTTTAAATGGAGAATGGTGTGAGGACTAGTGGAATTCAGTGTTACATGTCAAGCGTACAACATATTCGTTTAAGTCAGAGTTGCAGTCAGAGTTGTTTGACATCCTTTTGAGTTAATTTTACTCAACTGAAAATGTTTCATGAAAATGAGAGAAAAACCAACTTCTTGCTCTTCCTTCAGAATCACATCTTCAGAGGAAGTAAACGAAAAGAAGTCTGTTTCTAGTTTCCATTGCTGAAAATCTTACTTAAGAGTAACAGGGAGATTGAGTGCTTTGTTGGTTTGAAGGATGTAACAAGGTTATCAGAAAGATTGTTATCTTCTGGTTCTATTAATCCCTCTGCTTGTATATGCCCTCCTGTCCTTCCTTCTCTCTGGCTCCATAGAACCTAACTTTAATTTCTTTCTTGAAGGTACCTGCTGTTAAACAATTGTTTTCGTTACTATATATTTTTCCCTGGATGTATCTGTCATAACTATAAATCTTTTTTTTTCGCTAAGGAAAAAGAATGTTTATCTCAATAAAATCAAGGTTCCACTCCAACTTTTGCTGGTGCTGTGGCTGAGTTTCTCAGCCTCACAATACATCAGAATATTGGAGGTATCATCTGGCATTTGGATTATACATCCATCTTCAGTCTTCTGTCCACAGAGATTTGCCACATTGTCATCCTCATTACTTCTTGCATGAGCTCCTTAAGCCCAAATTCTCATTTTCTCTGCTACTTTAGTTCTAAAACTGAGGGTTTATTTCCAAAACTTGAGAGTTGGTTCTCAATTTGAGAACCTGAGGGACTGAAAACCATTCTTTTGCTTTGATTCACACTCATTCCCTCCAAACTCTGAGAGGCTGCACATGCTTTTATTTTGACATATGTTGCAACTATAACCTATCCAAGGTCTTCTATTGAAATGACGACATGATTGTTCTTTATTCTGTTAAGGTGATGGATTTCAATGGATGGTATTGAAACACCAGATCTTACATTTTTAGGACAAACTCTACTTATTCATATTGTTTTTTATGTATTACTGGATTTGATTTGCTAATATTTTATTAAGGATTTTTGTACATACACTCACAAGGTATAAAGTTCTTACACTGAGAGATTTTATATCTCGTATTGATTTTAACAATATCTCTTTATGTTACTTTGTAAATGTTGTTCTGTGATTACAATACACATCTTTAACTTATCACAGACTTTCTTCAAATATTATACTTTTTTCACAAACAGTGTAAGAGTTTTTATTTGCAATGTCTTTATCTGTTTTTGTCTGTTAAGGCTTGAATATAAAATGAACGGAAAGTATACCTTCTTCTGTTCCCTGAAAGAGTTTGTTCAAGAGTGGTAGTGTTTGTTTCCCAAAAGTATGATAGAACTTAAGTGAAATCATTTAGACCTGGAGTTTCCTGTGAGAGAAATCTTTAATGACAAATTTAATTTATTTACAATATACAGTCATCCCTCAGTATCTGCGAAGGATTGGTTTCAGGATCTACCCTCCCCACCTCATGGATACCAAAATCTGCATATGCTCAAGTCCCTTACATATAATGGCCTCGTATTTGCATGCAAGTCATGCACATCCTCCTATGTATTTTAAATCATCTACAGATTATTTTTAATACCTAATACAATGCTTAAGCATCACTTTATTCACGTGGATTCAGCGTAGTACTTGGTGCACAGCAAATTCAAGTGTTATTTTTTATAACTTTGTGAAGTTTTTTCCCAAAATATTTTTGATACACAGTTACTTGAAACCATAGATGTGAAACCCACAGATACAGAGGGCTGGCTGTATAGGACTATTCACATTTTCTAATTATTTGTGTTTTAGTTCTGGTAATTTCTGCCTTTCATATTGAGAGGTGAAGCAAGCTGGACTTCCTGGGTTCAATAGGGACTTGGAGAACTTTTCTGTCTAGCTGGAGGATTGTAAACACAGCAATCAGCACTCTGTAAAAACGCACCAATCAGTGATCTGGGTGTAGCTAAAGGATTGTAAATGTACCAGTCAGCACTCTGTAAAAATGCACCAATCGGTGCTCTGTGTCCAGGTAAAGGATTGTAAACACACCAATCAGCACTCTGTAAAATGGACCAATCAACAATCTAAAATGGATCAATCAGCAGGACGTGGGTAGGGACAAATAAGAGAATAAAAGCTGGCCACTCCAGCCAGCAGTGGCAACCCGCTTGGGTCCCCTTCCACTCTGTGGAAGCTTTGTTCTTTCAGTCTTCACAATAAATCTTGCTGCTGCTCACTCTTTGGGTCTGCACCACCTCTAAGAGCTATAACACTGGCCGTGAAGGTCCACGGCTTCATTATTGAAGTCAGTGAGACCATGAACCCATCAGGAGGAAGGAACTCTGCACACATCTGAAGAAACAAACTCTGGACACACCATCTTTAAGAGCTGTAACGCTCACCGTGAAGGTCCGTGGCTTCATTCTTGAAGTCAGCGAGACCAAGAACCCACTGGAAGGAACCAATTGCGGATGCAATATGATTTTTCTATTTCAAATACGTTGCAAAATTCATTAGTATAAATTTTTAAATAATATTCCCTTACTGTTCATATATGCGTACATATATATATAATTTCTTAATTTATCTCTCCTTTTTAAAGTAGATACTATTAATTTGTCTCTCCTTTTTAAAATCAACCTTGCTATTAAACAATTGCATTATTTTATTTTTGAAAAAACTTTTTTATAACATGAGTATTTGAAATTATAACTTTTAACAAACACTTCTTTAGCCATATCTCACATTTTTAAAATCTTTTCATTATTTAATTATCATTTAGTGAAAATGTGTTCCAATTATGTATCTTCACCCCGTGGGTTATTTAGAAGTACAAATAACCACCCATGATGCAAACACCTGGTGCAGGAATCACAGGGCTTCTTTAAGAGTCTGTCTGCCACAGTCTATATCTTAAATATTTTGTGTTTCATCAAGCCTAGAAATATCTGTCTTTTAAGTGATTCGCATATTTACATTTAAGGTGGTATTGTTATCATTGTGTTTCAGTCTATCTTTATTTTAAAAATACTGTTGGTCATCACTTTTTTCTTTCTTTCCTGAGATCATTTAGATGACTCATAATTTTCAGTATTCAATTTTATATCTCATATTGGTTTTAACAATATCTCTTTATGTTACTTTGTAAATGTTGTTCTATGACTACAATATACATCTTTAAATTATCACAGACTTTCTTCAAATAATATTATATTATTTCACAAACAATATAAGAACTTTATAACAGTTAATTACATTTATCCTTCCTATCCTTTGAGCACTTCTAATCCTATATTTTAATTCTATACATGTAAAATTCAGAAGTTTAACTTATTTGTCACAACCACAACTTTGAAATGGCATCTGCCTTGCATTCTTTGTAAAACTAGTGTACCTTGAAGGATTTCTCTCAGGTCCTTCAAATCAAATAAAGTAATAATTTTTCTTTTAAGAAATGTTGATCCTATATCTATTGGGGTAGGCTTTCAGTCTTCTCATATGTTTAGTTATTGAACTATATTAATATGTTATCTTATTTTAAATTATTCTTACATTTATTGTGAATAAAACAATGTGCTCTACATTGCATATTTGTTTATATGGTATTGAATTTGGTTTGCTAACATTGTGTTTAGTACATTTGTTTTATGCTTACGAATGACATTGAGTTATAATTTTTCTTTCTCTCATTGTTTATTTCTGGTTTTAATAGTAAGTTAGACTAAATTTATAAAATTTGTTGGGGGAGCTTTCTCTTTTTCTAATATCTGCAATAATTGTATAAGATTCTAATGATCTATTCAGTAGAAGTTTTGTAGAACTCAACTCTAAAACTTTCTGGGAATGATCATTTATAATTGAATAGATTTCTATCTGCTGATTCCATTTGTTTATTGGTAATAGGACTATAAATGTTGTCTAGTTTTTTCTGAGTCAGTTTTGATGAGTTGTATCTTTTCCCTAGGTAATTTTCCACAATGACTATATTTTACCAATTTACTTAAAATCATTATTTAAAATTGGACATAATTGTCTCTCACTTCTATATATTGCTTCATCTAGTGTCCTATATTTTATTCTTAAAATTGTACCTTCTAAGACTTTTCTTGATGAATGTCACAAAAGGTATTTATGTAATCAGTCATGTAAAAGAAACAATTTATTTGTATGTTCTTTTCTCTTTATCATATTTTTCTACTTTATTTGGTTTAATCTTTGGTCACTTTGCTAACATCTTAAGTTGATTGCTTTGTTCATTCATACGAAGTCCCTTTACATGTAAGGTGATACGTGAGGTAATAACTCTACTACTAAGTATTTCTTTACCTGCCCCTCACAAGTTTTGATTCAAAATATTTTTATAATTGATTACTTCTCATTTATTCCTATTTCCATTATAATTTCATATTTGACCAATGATTGACTTAGTGTGCTCTAAAATTTAATTGTGTTTTTTTTAAATGTAATCTTTTATGGTCAGTTTCTACAGTAATACTAGTCCAATATTTAGATATGTGGTCCCTATGAAAATAATTTATTTATGTCCTGGTGTAACATTAAATTATGCAAACTGTTCATGTAAACTTAAAAATGTGTTTTTCCCAGCTACTGGAATAATAAATTACTCAAGTTCATTAAATTGAAGTGGTCAGTTGGATTTTTCAAACATACATCTTTATCAATTTTTTATCTAAATTATCTATTAATTATTGAGAGAAGTGTGTTTAGGTTTTACAATTTCTCTGAGGCTTTTTCCAGATTTTGATTATATATATATATATATATATATAATATATATATATAAAATATATATATATAAAAAATATATATATATATAATTGGTTCTATATAGTTAGATGCATACAAGTTTAAGCATTTTATCTTCTCTTAGTGAATTGAATCTTTCAACATTATATCGTAATCTTCTTTATTCCAATAATTTTTTTCACTTTAGTGGCTATGTTGTCTGACATTAATATAGTCCCTACAGCTTTTTTAAATAAATATTCACATGGCATATGTGTCTTTGTTCAATCCTTCTACTTTTAAATTATCTGTATCTTTATCCTAGGTTCATGTTTTAGAAGTCATGTATAGCTGTGTTCGTTTTTTTTCTATGTATCTGAATTTTACCTAATTTGGTCTATATACATAATGTTATTACTGACATATTGAGAATTATTTCTTGCCTCTTTTTGCACTTTCTCTTTGCCCTTTTTCTTCTATGCATGTTTGATTTACTAAAGTTGAAATATAATCAATGTCTTTAACCTTTCCTAAAAAATTAAAAACACTTTAATTCTAAATTCCTTCCTTCAGTTGTACCTATTGTTTTAACATTTAATTTTGTCATGTTTTAATGCCCCTCTCCCATTGGATATTATTTCACAGCAATCTTTGTTTATTTATACTCCATTTAATTTATCACTATTCCTTTTAACATTTTATATTTTTCTCTGGGTTTATTTTTGAAGTAAATAGCAAACATCTATATTTTGCTAATCAGAAAATGTCTCCATGATGCTTTTGACCTTGAATGATCATTTAACCGACCTTAAGTAATGAATTCATTTTTTTTTCAATTCACGCAGAGATCTAATTTTTTTGTTTTCGATTTTTCCACTTGACCTTTTCACTGAGGATAAAATCGCTTGAATGATTCAATTTCATGTGGTAGTCTTCGTTTCAACTCCTCACCATGTCTTGTCTTTCTTTCCCAGATATGACTGCTGAAACATGAGGCCCTAGGTTATCCACAGATCTGCAGGTGTGGATACATACCCACAGATGTCCCAGTGGTATATTCTGGCTTCATGCCTGACATGGTTTGCTATGTCCCCACCCAAATCTCATCTTGAACTGTAGTTCCCATAATCCCCCCTTGTTGTGGGAGGGACCAGGTGGAGATAAATGAAACATGGGGGCGGTTTCCCCCTTCCCTTCTTGTGATAATAGGTCAGTTCTTATGAGCGCTGATGGTTTTATAGGGGGTTGCCCTTCCTTAGGCACTCATTCTTCTCCTTCTTGCTGCCAGATGAAGAAAGACATGTTTGCGTCCCCATCCACCATGATTGTAAGTTTCCTGAGGCCTCCCCAGCCATGCTGAATTGTGAGTCAATTAAACCCCTTTCCTTTATAAATTATCCACTATCAGGTATGTCTTTATTAACAGTGTGAGAACAGATGAATACATGCTTTCTTACTGTTCTAGTCTGTGTTCGCGTTTTGGTTTTGGCTTCTACTGATTGTCTATGCTCCCTGTAATCATAGTTTTATATTTTTTAAATGTTTCTTTTATTTTTTCCAAAAATTCTGAATGATTATACCGAGAGTATTTTTCAAGCTACGAAAATTATATTGCCTGATTTAACAATTTTTTAATGTCCACCTCCTTCTCATTTCCTCTGTTATTGAGCTTAAGTTCCACAACCCATTATTATTAATGACCTTCTTGCACACACCATCTATTCTCTTGATCCCTTTTCTCTCTGTCACAGAGGAGTGGCAAAATTGCAGGCCTGATTACACAAATCCCATCTGCTTCGTGAGCATTATATTTCTATACAACTGGGCTGATTGGGCATGCTTTAAATTTATGACAGCAAGCATTAGCTAATACACCAAGGCCCAGCAATCTTTCTACATCTCCATAGTCAACTGCCTGTTCCATTCTCTAGAAAGACACATTTGCACGTTCTTCTTTTCTTTTCCAGGTCATTAACACGCTTACAGCTGATGACTTTGCATCTTCTTTCATTGAATAAAAAGATCAAAAAAGAATAACCTCATCCTTCCCAGCATCATATCTCCTGATGTTCCTGAACCTTTTGCAACTCACACCACCTTTCCTCCCATTACAGCAGGTGAACTTCGTTTGTTCCTGACTAGTGACATTTCTCCCACTTGTGCATTCGATCCCATCTCTCTTGAACATTAATGTCCCTTTATCTTTATTATAATAGCGGTGATAAACAAGCTGCTATAGCTCTCTGCTTAATGTCACTATGACAACTCTCTAGCATAGCATTAAGAAATGAAGGCATATGATCAGAGAGTATATTGAGATATGAACATGCCCCACATTGCCTAGCCTCAAATATTTATAGTGCTGGAGAGACAATGTCTGCAAAATCTTAAGTAACGTGTGTGCTTTCTTTCTTTAAAAATTTGAAATAAGTTTAGGCATATAGAAAATAATAATCTTTTTCTACAGATGCAGCTGAACCTATTGGATATCTACAAAAAAAAATTTACTTTTTGAAAGAACTTAGTCCTTTACCCATTGAATTATCTTAGTACTTTTGTTGAAAACCAGTTGATAGTAAATACACATGATTATTTTGGACTTTCCGCTATGTTCCATTGATATCTATGTGCCTATCTTTATGCCAAGGCTACACTGGATTAATTTCTGTGGCTATATGATAAATTTGGAATTGAATATTGTAAGTTCTCTAAATTTGATCTCCTCTTTCAAAATTATTTTGGCTAAAATTTATATTTTCAGATATATTAGGGCAGCTTTCATGCTTTGAAACACACACACACACACACACACACACACACACACAATGTTGCTTTTCAATACAAATTTATTTGAATTTGTAAATTAATTTTAGTGGAATTAACATCTTAGCAGTATTGAATGCTCCAGTCCTTGAATACTTTTTGTTTCTCAATCACTTCAGATTTTTTAAAAATTTCTCTCTGCAACGTTTTGTAGTTTTCAGTGTATAAGTGTTGCAATTATTTTATTAAATTTATTTCTAAATTCTTTATGATGCTATTATGAATAAAATTATTTTCTCAATTTTATTTTTAGGTTTTTTGCTATTATAATATGATAAAAAGTAATTTTTTGTATATTGATCTTGTATCCTGCAACCTTGCTAAATCCACTTATTTGTTCTAGTAGTGTTTTTGTGAATTCCTTGGAAGTTTCACATACAGGATCATGCCATCTAAAATAAGAGGATTTTTTTCTTTCCAAACTACTTGTCTATAGTTTTCTTTCTTTATACTTTTCTTCTTTCTTTCTTCCTTGCTACCTTTCTTCCCTTCTTCCCTTCTTCCCTTTTCCCTTCTTCCCTCCCTCCCTCTCTCCCTCCTTCCCTCCCTCCCTCCCTCCCTCCCTCCCTCTTTCTTTCTTTCTTTCTTTCTTTCTTTCTTTCTTTCTTTCTTTCTTTCTTTCTTTCTTTCTTTCTTTCTTTCTTTCTTTTTTCCTTATTTCCTTCCTTTCTTTCATTTATTAAAATAATTTTGTGCACTGCTTGTGTTTGAATCCCGGCTTCACCACATACTAAGTTAGCCTGGGGCAAGTTACTTTACCTCTTGGAATTGCCATTTCCCCTCTATAAAATTAGTTTAATTAATATTAGAAAATACCTCAAACTGTTATTATGCAGATCAAATGTGTAAAATGATAGAACATGTGTAAAATGATAGAACAATATGTGTTATTCTTTACCTTCTCAATAAATAATAGTTGTTATTTAACTGCAAGCATGTTGCTAATTGTGTCGATAGCCAATATCACCTAGCCGACTTCTTTTAAATGTCCTTGGCCTCAACTCCCAAAACTTCACAATAGCCAGGTTTACAGCTTCTTTGAGATTAGGCTTCAGGCTTCACCCAGTGTCAAAGTGAGTATATTTGAGACCAGTCTTTTTCAGCTATACCTCTCATATCTAAAATCCACTATCACAGAAAGGCAAAAAAAAAAAAAAAATGACAGTCAAATGTAATTTCTCAAGAACATTTATAGTGCATAATAATTCAAAAATTTCTTTTTTATTATTATTATCATCTATGAATAAACAGATAAAGAAAGAAAATGAAATTAACCTAAGAACATTCAATAAGTTTTGGTTCTTAGAGCAATGAAAGTAATACATCTAAAATACAAGTGTGTTGAATAGAATAGAGAAAACAGACATTATATCATGGTATTATTTTAATAAATAGTTGCATTTACTTATTTGGGGAAACATAATTTTAATTAGAAAATATGTCTGAAGTTGTATTAGTCCATTTTTGCATTGCTATAAAGAACTACCCAAGACTGGGTAATTTATAAAGAAAAGAGGTTTAATTGACCTGTAGCTCTGTAGGCTGTACAGGAAGCATGGCTGCGGATGCCTTGGAAAATTTATAGTCATGGCAGAAGGCAAAGGGAAGCAGGCACATCTTACCTGGCTATAGTAGGAAGAAGAGAGAGATGAAGGAGGAGGTGCTACACACAATTAAACAACCAGATCTCATGAGAACTCACTCACTATCATGAGAAGAGCAAGTTGAAAATCTGTTCCCGTGATCCAATTACCTCCCACCATCCCCCTCCCCCAACACTGGGGATTCTAATTCAACATGAGATTTGGATGGGAACACAAATTCAAACTATATCATTCTGCCCCTTGTCCCTCCCAAATCTCATGTCTTTCCCATGTTTCAAAATACAATCATGTCTTCCCAACAGTCCTCCAAAGTCTTAACTCATTCCAGCATTAACTCAAAAGTCCACAGTTCAAAGTCTCATCTGAGGAACTGCAAGTTCCTTATGTCTATAAGCCTGTAAAAATAAAAAAAAAATTAAAAAGTTAGTTATGTCCAAGATACAATTGGGATACAGGCATTGGTTAAATAGTCCTGTTCCAAAAGGGAGAAAGCAGTCAAAACAAAGGAGCTACAGGCCCTATGCAAGCCCAGAACCTAGCAGGGCAGCCATTAAATCTCAAAGCTTCAAAATAATCCCCTTTGACTCCATGTCTCACATTCAGGGAACACTGATGAAAGGAGCAGGTTCCCAAGTCCTTGGGCAGCTGTGTCCCCAAGGCTCTGTGGGTCACAGCCCCTGTGACTGTTTTCATTGGCTGGTATTCAGTATCTGTGGCTTTTTCAGGAGCATGGTTGCAAGCTGTCAGTGAATCTCCCATTGTGTGTTCTGGAGGATTGTGGCACTCTTCTCACAGCTCTACTAGGTAGAACCCCAATGGGGATTCTGTGTCAGACTCCAACTGCATATTTCCTCTCTGCACTGCCCTAGAAGAGGTTCTCCATGAGGGCTCCACCACTGTAGCAGACTTTTGCTTTTCCATACATACTCTGAAATCTAAGCAGAGGCTCCCAAGCCTCAACTCTTACCCTGTGCATACCTGCAGGCTTAACACCACATGGAAGCCTTGGTGGATTCCAGCTTGTACCCTCTGGAGCAGTGACCTGAGGCATATCTGGGTCCCCTTTAGCCACGAGTAGAAATTGAGCAGCTGGGGAACAGGGAATGGTGACCCTAGGTTACACAGAGCAGCAGGACCCTGGCTTTCTTCCCTCCTGCCCACAAAAGCATTCTTCCCTCCTATGCCTCTGGGCCTGTAATGGGAGGGGCTGCCAAGAAGGTCTTTGAAATGCTTTTGAGGCATTTTCCCCATTGTCTTGGTTATTAACATTTGATTCATCTTTACCTACGCAAGTTTCTGCAGTGGGCTTGAATTCCTCCCCAGAAAATGTTTTTCCTTTTTCTTTTTCTTTTTTTTCTACATGGTCATGCTGAACATTTTCTAAGCTTTTATGCTCTGCTTCCCATTTAAATGTAAGGTCCAGTTTCAAATCATCTCTTTGTTCACACAAATGACAATATGTTGCTAGAAGCAGTCAGGTCAGGTCTTGAATACTTTGCTGCTTAGAAATTTCTTTCACCAGATACCCTAAATCATCATTTTCACGTTCAACACTCCAGATCCCTAGGGCAGGGACACATTGCTGCCAGTATCTTTGCTAAAGCCTAGCAAGAGTGACATTTACCTCAGTTCCCAGTAAATTCCTCATCTCCATCTGAAACCACCTCATCCTGGACTTCATTGTTCATATCACTATCAGCATTTTGGTCATAACAATTTAACAAGTCTCTAGGAACTTTCAAACTTTCCCTCATCTTCCTGTCTTCTTCTGAGCTCTCCACACTGTTCCAATCTCTGCCCATTACCCAGTTCTGAAGCTGCTTCCACATTATCAGGTATCTTTATAGCAATGAGCGTCTTCCAGGAACCAATTTTCTGTATTATTCCATTCCCACATTGCTATAAAGAACTACATGAGACTGGATAATTTATAAAGAGATTTAATTTACTCACGGTTTGACAGGCTGTACAGGAAGCATGGCTGGGGAATGCTTCAGGAAACTTACAGTCCTGGCAAAAGGTGAAAGGGGAAACTGACACATCTTACATGACCATAGAAAGAGGAAAAGAACTTCTATTAGGGCAGCACAGAGAAGCATGGCTGGAGATGCCTCAGGAAACTTGCAATCATGGCAGAAGGTGAAGGGGAAGCAGCCACATCTTACATGGCCAGAAAAGGAGGAAGGGAGTGCTACACAGTTTTAAACAACTAGATCTCATGAGAACGAACTCACACTATCACAGAAACAGCAAGGGGAAATCTGCCCCCACGATCCAATCACCTTCCACCAGGTACCGCCCCCAGCACTGGGGATTATAATTTGACATGAGATTTGGGTGAGGACACAAATCCACACCATATCAAAGGCTGTTCCAAAAATTTGGCTCAGTTTGCTTTCTGTTTTTCTACATATTTTCTAATTATAATGTGTCATGTTATTTTGTAAATCATACAAGAATATAGCACTTGCTACAACTTTGAAAAACTGAAAAATGGTTTCTGTATTACCAACAACAATGTTATAATGGGTTTTAATCTGCTCTCTCTATAGTTTGTTTTTAAAAAATTAAATATTACATAACATCCATAGAATTAAAGAAACATTTGCAAATTTATGAAATGGAGTTTGGCTCCTAGTTCTATTTTGAAGGAAAATAATTTGTTATCTGAAATATAATCCCAATTTTGTTTTTGCTCACTGAGCTATTGATGAGATAAATTGGGAAATACTGTTTGCTGAAGCGCTCTTCAAAGGTTTACAAAGAGCATTAGTATATTAAAGTAAATTTCCTAGGCAAAACACCAGTGTTAAAAAAAAAGATTTTCTTGGTGAAATTTCTGGACAGAATAAAATGGTGGGTCAGATTATACTGAATGTCTATCTCCTGTACTGTATCACCTGGCTAATCTATGGCTTGATTGCAAATAACATTTTATAATATTAGTAATTGAATATGGGTCCTTGCTGTGTCTTACAGAACATGAATTCAAACATAATTATTGAAATTGATTAGTAGGAATTAACAATCATATAGCAAAAAGAACTCAGCTAAATTAAACACATATGTGCAGTTACCAAATGTAAATGTAGTTGCTAAAGCAGTGTAGCTTATGTATTCCCAATTCTATTTCCATAAAGTGGAGAAAATTTCCAATATCGTTCCAGGAAGAAAATGTATAAAATGGATCCATTCAATTTCTCCTTGCCTGCTACTTCATTTCTTCCTGAGGGAGGAAGAATGATTTTTCCATTTGATAAGTTTGGGAGAAAGAGCTGAGCATGCTCAGATAATCTCAGTCCACAGTCCTCTCCCGTGTATCCCAGATCTGGTCACTTGCAGAAGTGAGTATGTTTAGGGTTGTTGGTTACACAAACTGCATAAAGCATGACTTGTCAACAGTATCTGTAGGTTTTCTGGGCGGCATCTAGGCTTGCTAAGCAACAACTGTGTGGCCCCATCAAGGCTGATCATGGCCTGACCTCACAGCTGCATCATTGACCCAGGGAGGCACAACTCCTTACTCTTCTGGTTGCACTGATTTCCACTTCATTATATGATCTTTTGTCCTGAATATATGTAGATCCCATCTAATTTCTGATCTTTCTTGCATAAAAACAAGAGGAATCAGGCAAGTCCTTGGTGTTCTATCAACATAGATTATATTAGCCCAAATCAGGGAAAATACCACGTGGCATAAAGCCATGATGTACAACTTGTCGAATAGTACATAAAAATGCATATATAAATACATTTGAAAGATGCCAGGTGCTATATAAACATAAGGCATTATTGTTGTTGTTATTCATACTTTATTTATAAAATTGAGTTATTTTAAATTAAAATATGGGTTTAAATTTTGCTATTTTGAGCTTGCAGCTCAAGAGGATTTTATACATTGGCAAAACTCACCCACCTGGCCCTTACACGGTTGCTGTGATTGTGCCACTTGGACTCACAGCCAGACTTTATTGAATTGGTTCCTTCATTTGGACTTTGTTTCCAAGATCCTAATTTTCTGGCTCAGTTCAGGTTCAAAGATTCGTCAGAGAACAATACCTGGCAATTCTAGAGCATAAAAGGCCCCAAACTAAATAGAATTGAGAAATCTCATAGGATTTCCATGCCAGGGCTTTCTGGAAAGGGAAAAGTTTTTCAAAAAGGAGAAGAAGGAGTAATGCATTCTTTCCTCCTGGAAGCAGATTAGGACATCCTTGCTTCATACCTCCTTCTGCCATGCACCACAACACATACATACACACACACGCATGCACTTTTAACATTAACACATTGCTTAGTTCTCCTCTGGATCACAAGCAACCTAAGGAGAATAATTCGAAAAAGAAAAGAAACTGAACACTGATGCTTGTAAGATGATTCCAGCAACATATTAAGAAAAAAGGTTTTTTTTTGTTTTGTTTTGTTTTGTTTTGTTTGTAAATGAGCTTTGTGAAACCATTAAGAATGCTTGAGCTAAGAGGTATTGAAATTCTCAATGTATTCAATGTGTTCAGAGAATTTCCTGTTTTTTAAAAATTGCTTTAGTACAAAGTAAATATACCAATATACTTAAAGGCTAAAATCTTTGAAGTCTGGTTTACAGAAAAATAAACTATATTTATCATATATACATCCTTTGTGCCTTTGGAATGGAGCAATTTTGGCTACATGATACTCTCTTATGCCATGTGGAAGGACCCTCCTCCAGCAAAGAAAACAGAGAGAGGGCAATGTAGAGGATGATTCTGACTCAGTTAGTGGTGGCACTGACAAATATTGAGGAACATGCTGGGGAGCGAGCTCTACCTCTCCCCCTTTCTTCACTTGTAACTTTATTATTATTATTATTATTATTATTATTATTATTATTTGGTTTCATGGATGTAAAGCCAATATCCACGTTCTGTGTAGGAAGCAAATTGAAATAAAGCATAGGTGGCTGAGGTTCATCATGGGCTGAGGAACTCACTAGGTATTCAGAGATTTTCCTATTTTAAAAAATTGCTTTATTGCAAAGTAAGTATACCATGTCAGACTATCCCATGCTATCTCTGGTATAGAGCAAATGAGATAGATGAGGCCTGAACCCAAACTATAGTTGGCCCATCTGCTTCTGAAGCTTAAGCAGTGCCTTAAGGAGGCTGCTAATTAGTAGGATGAAGGAGAAAATGACATCATTACCTGAAATGGTAGTCATCAGACTCTGCTGCCAACTTGCTATTTTCCTGAAATCACACTTCAGTGCTGATGATGAGCTTTCCTGTTATGAATGCTTTCATGCTCGGCAAGTTTCTACACACTCGCACAACACCATTATGTGCCATTTCAAGTGACCTTTTATCTAAATTCTTGTCCTTCAACAAAACAGTTGTCATTTTTATTACATGAGCCACTCCCGTCACTAACTGCTATCATGCATTCTAGAGCCAATTTCTTCATTGCATATACCAGTTACTTCTTCACCTTTCTCATGGGGCTCATGTGACTGAGGATCCCACGAAAGGTAAAAGTACCATCCAACCAGAATGGAGCTCCACCAGAGCTGGGATCTTTGTTTTGTTGACTGATGTAGCTCAAGAACAAGACATATTGTAGGTGTTCAGTAAATATTTGTTGCTGTATATTCTATTGTTTATTTTTAAGTGCATTTTTATTCTCATGACTATTTTTTGTTCACTACTGTGAGACTTTGTACAGTCAGATTTTGATCTATTCTTCTCCATCAAGCTCATTCCTGACCTCCAACTCTGGCAGGACATAACACATTACCAAACAGTGAAGTCCCCTCAAAGTGCCTGCTCACTCACACCCCTTTGCTTTGTTAAGGACCTCTAGTCTAAATGGTTTCTAGTGGTAAATATGTTTTAAAATACCAACTCTTACACTTTTTAAATAAATCCTTTTCAATGACAAAGAACGTGTTTGAAACAGATTATATGGACTTTAATTGCTGGGAGAACCTTAACAATCATCTAATTCAAAATATTTTTTTCAGATGAGTAATCAGTCATAGATAGCTTCAAAAAAACTTATTGACTCTCCCATTGTTACTAGTAATTTTTCCATAAATAATTGTTGCTTAATTGATTCTAGAAATAGAGAAGCACCCCATCTTTTTTACATACAAATTCCAGAACATTTATAAAAATGTATCCTAAACTAAAACCAGACTTCTTTATAACTTAGTCTAGAAAGGCCAAGAAATAAAGGACTTATATGCCTGGTGTGTGTGTTATAAGAATGTAAGAATTGAGTTCAGGAAAATTCAGCAAAAAATCCCTCTATGCTCCTGACATTCTAGCTTCTGTTTCCAAAAGCTTCAGGCTATTTTTCTTCCACTGGGAAGACAAATGGTTATTAAATATCTTCAATTAAGTGTAATATGAGGGTTTAAATGGACTCAAATTTTCAAAATTGTACCTTAATTTCATAGCTTGGTAAGAATTTGTTTCAATTAAATAGCATCACATTTAGCTAGCAGCAGGAACAAGCAAACAAAATTGATGGCAATGAAATATATATTTTAAAATGCTTTCTGTGCATTCAATTTTTTGTAAGTTTCTAAATGAATATAAAGATGAACAAGTAAAACTGTTTCAGGAAGCCTGCAATATGTTAGCATGGATAAAGAACACCTCTAATGACATTATAAGACAGAAAATTAAGTGGCATACCATGAGTGGCTGTAACTTGTGGCTCGGATTTTGCGATGAGCTGAGAATGAGTCTAAGCATATGGTTGGTCTGACTAAAATAGAAGCTAAGAGGGGAAAAAGAGAGAAGAGAAGAAATCAAAGCCCAGTCCATTACCTAGAGAATATTCACATCACTTCTGCTGATAGTCCTCTGGCAAGAACTTAGTCACATGGCCACTGGTAGCTGCAACGAATGCTGGAGAATAAAATCTCTAGCTGGCAGCCCATGTGGCTGGCTAAAACTCAGAGAGTTTTAAGTTGCATTTTAACTAATGTTATTTTGTGCATCTACTGAGATGATCATGTAAGTGTTCCTTTTAATATATTCTTGAAGTGAATTGTATTATTATTCTAGTTTAAGCAATTTTGTCTACCTGAAATAAGCACCAAGGCAATAACAATGTTATCTCTTATATGCATTCGTAGATTTGGCTTACTAATTATTTTAAATTTTTACATTTTTGCTGATTTTTTACCAGTTACATATATTTTTCATTCTCAATAACTGCAGCAGACTTTTATTTTTACCCTCTGGACTACTTATATTTACTTTAATATTCTGCAAATTGCACAAATTTCCTTATGATTATCTAGTTCAAAAACTCTGCATGGATATTTTTTATTTCTAGGCAAGATGGCTGAATAGGAACTCCAGTCTGCAGCTCCCAGCAAGACCAATGCAGAAGGCAGGTGATTTCTACATCTCCAACTGAGGTATCTGATTCATCTAATTAGGACTGGTTAGACAGTGGGTGCAGCCCACGGAGGGAAAGCAGAAGCAGGGTGGAGCATTGCCTCACCCGGGAAGTGCAAGTGGTTGGGGCACTCCCTCTCCTAGCCAAGAGAAGCCTTGAGGGACTGTGACTTGAGGGATGGTGCACTCCGGCACAGATACTACACTTTTCCCACAGTCTTCAAAACCCACAAACCAGAAGATTCTCTTGGGTGCCTATAATATCAGGGCACTGGGTTTCAAGAACAAAACTGGGCGGCCATTTGGGCAGACACTGAGCTAGCTGCAGGAGTTATTTTTCATCCCACAGTGATGCCTGGAATGCCAGGGAGACAGAACCATTCACTCCTCCGGAAAGGGGGCCAAAGCCAGGGAGCCAAGTGGTCTTGCTCAGTAAATCCCACCAGATTCACTGGCACCTAGCTAGCTAAGATCCACTGGCTTGAAACTCTTGCTGCCAGCACAGCAGTCTTAAGTCAACCTGGGATGCTCAAGCTTGGTGGAGCAAGGGGCTTCCACCATTACTGAGGCTTAAGTAGGTGGTTTTCCCCTCACAGCATAAACAAAGCCACCAGGAAGTTCAGACTGAGTGGAGCCCACCACAGCTCAGCAAAGCTACCATAGCCAGACTGCCTCTCTAGATTCCTCCTCTCTGGGCAGGCCATCTCAGAAAGAAAGGCAGTAGCACCAGTTAGGGTCTTATAGATCAAACTCCCATATTGCTGGGACAGAGTACCTGCAGACCAGCACAACACTTGAGCTCTGCTAAGAGACAGACTGCCTCCTCAAGTGGGTCCCTGACCTCCATGCATTCTAACAGGGAGACACCTCATAGCAGGGTTCAACAGACACTTCATGCAGGAGAGCTCCAGCTGGCATCTCGGGGGTGCCCCTCCAGGATGAAGCTTCCAGAGGAATGAGGAGGCAACAATCTTTGCTGTTCTGTAGCCTCCGCTGGTGAAACCCAGGCAAACAGGGTCTGGAGTGGACCTCCAGCAAACTCCAGCAGCCCTACAGAAGAGTGGCCTGATAGTTAAAAGGAAAACTAACAAACAGAAAGCAATAACATCCACATCAACAAAAGAAACAACCACACAAAAACTCCATCCAAAAGTCACCAACAGCAAAGACCGCAGGTAGATAAATCCATAAAGACGAGGAAAAACCAGGGCAAAAAGCTGAAAATTCCAAAAACCACAATGCCTCATCCCCTCCAAAGGATCACAACTCCTTGCCAGCAGTGGAACAAAACTGGATGGAGAATGAGTTTGAAGAATTGACAGAAGTAGGCTTCAGAAGGTGGATAATAACAAACTCCTTTGAGCTAAAGAAGCATGTTCTAACCCAATGAAAGGAAGCTAAGAACCTTGGTAAAAGGTTAAAGGAATTGCTAACTGGAATAACCAGATTACAGAAGAATATAAATGACCTGATGGGGTTGAAAAACACAGCATGAGAACTTTGTAAAGCATACACAAGTATCAATAGCCAAATCGATTGAGCAGAAGAAAGGCTATCAGGGACTGAAGATGAACTTAATGAAATAAATCATGAAGACAAGAATAGAGAAAAAAGAATAAAAAGGCACAAACAAAACCTCCAAGAAATATGAGACTATGTGAAAAGACCAAACCTACGTTGAATTGGTGTGCCTGAAAATCACAGGGAGAATGAAACCAAGTTGGAAACGCACTTAGTTTATCCAGGAGAACTTCCCCAACCAAGCAAGACAGACCTACATTCAAATTCAGGAAATACAGAGAACAACACAAAGATACTCCTCAGGAAGAGTGACCCCAAGACACATGATCGTCAGATTCACCAAGGTTGAAATGAAGGAAAATATGTTAAGGGCAGCCAGAGAGAAAGGTCAGGTTAACCACAAAGGGGAGCCCATCACACTAACAGCGATCTCTCTGCAGAAACCCTACAAGGCAGAAGAGAGTGGGGGCCAATATTCAACATTCTTCAAGAAAAGAATTTTCAACCCAGAATTTCATATCCAGCCAAACTAAGCTTCATAAGTGAAGGAGAAATAAAATCCTTTACAGACAAGCAAATGCTGAGAGATTTTTTTTTCAGCACCAAGCCTTCCTCACAAGAGTTCCTGAAGGAAGCACTAAATATGGAAAGGAAAAACCAGTACCAGCCACTGAAAAAACATAGCAAATGTAAAGGCCATCAACATTATGAAGAAATTGCATCAACTAATGGACAAAATCACCAGCTAGCCTCATAATGACAGGATCAAATTCACACATAACAATATTAACCTTAAATGTAAATGGGCTAAATGCCCCATTTAAAAGACACAGACTGGCAAATTGGATAAAGAGTCAAGACTCATTGGAGTGCTGTGTTTAGGAGACCCATCTCACATGCAAAGACACACATAGGCTCAAAATACAGGGACGGAGGAAGATTTACCAAGCAAATGAAAAGCAAATAAAACCAGGGGTTGTAAACCTAGTCTCTGATAAAACAGACTTTAAACCCACAAAAATCAAAAAAGACAAAGAAGTGTATTACACAATGGTAAAGGGATCAATGCAACAAGAAGAGCTAATTATCCTAAGTATACATGCACCCAATACAGGAGCACCCAGATTCATAAAGCAAATTCTTAGAGACCTACAAAGAGACTTAGACTCCCACACAATAATAGTGGGAGACTTTAACACCCCACTGTCAATATTAGACAGATCAATGAGACCAAAATTAACAAGGTTATTCAGGAGTTCAACTCAGCACTGGACCAAGCAGACCTAATAGACATCTACTAGTTAAGGAATTAACCTCCACCCCATAATCAAAAGAATATACATTCTTCTCAGCACCACATGGCACTTATTCTAAAATAGAGCACATAACTGAAAGTAAAACACTCAGCAAATGCAAAAGAACAGAATCATAACAAGCAGTCTCTCAGACCACAGTGCAATCAAATTAGAACTCAGGATTAAGAAACTCACTCAAAACCGCACAACTACATGGAAACTGAACAAACCGCTCCTGAGAGACTACTCGATGAATAATGAAATTAAGGCAGAAATGCGTAAGTTCTTTGAAACCGATGAGAACAAAGACACAATATACTGGAATCTCTGGGACACAGCTAAAGCAGTGTTTAGAGGGAAATTTACAGCACTAAATGCCCACAGGAGAAAGTGGGAAAGATCTAAAATCAACACCCTAACACCACAATTAAAAGAACTAAAGAAACAAGAGTAAATAAATTCAAAAGCTGGCAGAAGACAAGAAATAACTAAGATCAGAGCAGAACTGAAGGAGATAGAGACAGGAAAATCCCTTAAAAAAAAATCAGTGAATCCAGGAGCTTGTTTTTTTGAAAAGATTAACAAAACAGATAGACTGCTATCCAGACTAATAAAGAAGAAAAGAGAGAAGAATCAAATAGACACAATAAAAAATGATAAAGGGGAGATCACCACTGAGCGCATAGAAATAAAAACTACAACCAGAGAATACTATAAACACCTTCACACAAATAAACTAGAAAATCTAGAAGACACGGATACATTCCTGGACACATACACCCTCCCAAGACTAAACCAGGAAGAAGTCAAATCCCTGAATAGATCAGTAACAAATTCAAAATTGAGACGTAATTAATAGCCTACCAATCAAAACAAGCCCAAGACCAGATGGATTCACAGCCAAATTCTACCAGAGGTACAAAGAGGAACTGGTACCATTCCTTCTAAAACTATTCCAAACAATAGAAAAAGAGGGACTCCTCCCTAAATAATTTTATGAGGCTAGCATCATCCTCATACAAAACCTGGAAGAGACACAACAAAAAAAGACTATTTCAGGCCAATATCCATGATGAACATCAACGCAAAAATCCTCAATAAAATACTGGCAAACAGAATCCAGCAACACACTAAAAGCTTATCCACCATGATCAAGTTGACTTCATCGCTGGGATGCAAGGCTGGTTCAACATACACAAACCAGTAAACGTAATCCATTACATAAACAGAACCAATGACAAAAACCACATGATTATCTCAATTGATGCCGGGAAGGCCTTTGATAAAATTCAACACCCCTTCGTGATAAAGACTCTCAATAAACCAGGTATTGATGGAATGTATCTCAAAATAATAAGAGCTATTTATGACAAACCCACAGCCATACTGAATATCATACTGCATGGGCAAAAGCTGGAAGCATTCCCTTTGGAAACCAGCACAAGCACAAGACAAGGATGCCCTCTTTCACCACTCCTAATCAACATAGTATTGCTAGTTGTGGCCAGGGCAGTAAGGCAAGAGAAATAAATAAAAGGTATTCAAATAAGAAGAGAGGGAGTCAAATTATTTCTGTTCAAATTATTTCTGTTTACAGATGACATGATAGTATGTTTAGAAAACCCCATCGTCTCAGCCCCCAAACTCCTTAAGTTGAGAAGCAACTTCAGCAAAGTCTCAGGATAAAAAACCAATGTACGAAAATCACAAACATTCCTATACAACAAGAGTAGACAGAGAGCCAATTCATGAGTAAATTCCCATTCACAATTACTACAAAGAGAATAAAATATCTAGTAATACAACTTACAAGGGATGTGAAGGACCTCTTCAAGGAGAACTATAAACCACTGCTCAATGAAATAAGAGAGGACACAAACAAATGGAAAAACATTCCATGCTCATGGATAGGAAAAATCCATATCATGAAAATTGCCATACTGCCCAAAATAATTTTTAGATTCAATGCTATTCCCATCAAGCTACTGTTCATTTTATTCACACAATTAGAAAAAACTACTTTAAATTTCATATGGAACCAAAAAAGAACCCATATAGCCAAGACCATCCTAAGTAAAAAGAATAAAGCTGGAGGCATCACTCTACCTGACTTCAAACTATACTACAAGGCTACAGTAGCCAAAACAGTATGGTACTGGTACCAAAACAGACATATAGACCAATGGAACAGAACAGAGGCCTCAGACATAACACCACACATCTACAACCATCTGAGCTTTGACAAACCTGACAAAAGCAATGGAGAAAGGATTCCCTGTGTAATAAATGGTGTTGGGAAAACTGGCTAGCCATATGCAGAAAACTGAAACTGGACCCCCTTCCTTACACCTTATACAAAAATTAACTCAAGATCGATTAAAGACTTAAATGTGAGACCTAAAACCATGAAAATGCTAGAAGAAAACCTAGGCAATACCATTCAGGACATAGACATGGGCAGAGACTTCATGACTAAAACACCAAAAGCAATTGCAACAAAAGTCAAAATTGGCAAATGGAATCTAATTAAACTGAAGAGCTTCAGTACAGCCAAAGAAACTATCATCAAAGTGAACAGGCAACCTAAAGAATGGGAGAAAATTTTTGCACTCTATCCTTCTGAATCCTCTTGTTCCTCAATTACCAAACTTTTTGCTACTCAGGGCCTCTGCACTTGTTATTTTCTCCTTTCATCCTGTCTGGTTGTTTGAATGGTTTGTTGTTTTTTTGTTACTCAAGCATCAACTAAACACCAGGCTCTCAAAGAATTTGACCCTGTCTATCCTAGCTAAGTAAACCTCTCTAATTAAAATCTATCATGTTGGCCAGTTCATTCCATTCAAAGTACCAATTAAATCTCTAAATCTCTTGTTTATGCACATGTTTATTGATTGTCTTCAACCATTAGAATGTAAGCATATTAACACCAAGACTATCACTGTTTTGTTTATCCATATATCCTCAGTACTGGGCAACATGCTCATTATATCTAATATTCAATAAATACTTACCGAGATGAATAGGTGAATACATTAATGAACGGCATTAAATGCCTATCAATTGTGGGACTAACAGTCTCATATAACTAACAATTGTGGTTGCTGGCATGATGCATAGTTTTCAGTTTTATTATATGGTTACAGATAAATATGTTTATTCATATTTATCCAGGCAGTTTACAATATGATGAGGTGGCTAGTAACTTATAGTAGTGAAAATTAAGAAACAATCTAAAAGCTCATCAGTAAGTGAATGCTAAAATAATTTATAGAATATCCATATTGTATAATATCATAAAGCCTTCTAAAATGTTGATACAACTCTCTAGTTAGGGAATTAAAAGGTGACCATCATATGTCATCACATGAAAACAAGTTACAAAAGATCTTTTCTAGTATGAACTTATTACTAGTAAAATACAAAGACAAAGAAGAGAATCTGGAAACAAAATATATAAGAATATACTAGCAAGACTAACATCTTGGTAGTGACATTGTAAGTAATTCAGCTTTTGTTTCTGCCGTTGTAATAGCACAAATATTCTCAAATTAGTGTATCCTGGACAGGAATTATCTTATAATTACAAAAATAGCCTGTACAACTAGTTATGGTTTGGGAAAAACAGAAAAATGAAAGTACTAATTTCCATTATTTATAAAAAAATTTGTTCCATTTCTACCTTTAGAAGGAATATAGAAGGAAATGTAATGCTATATAGAAGACAAAGAAAATTAAAGAACTCCATAAAGAATTTTTAAAAACTAAATTTTCCAGTTTTATCTTATTTTGTTTATTCTTAAATATTACATACTACTTCCACATTCCAACACTCTCTTTTTCTTTCATTTCTCTACACACACAAGTGCCTCTGTCACAGTTAGGTCAATAAATTTTGAGCAAGAAAACAAACCTCTCATTTATTTTCTTCCACTAAACCTGACTGAACTAAAGAATAGGGTTTGTGTTTGGAGTGGTTATGAAATTTATATTCTTAGGAGCATAGGCCAGGAATCCAAAAGAATGGGTGTGAGGGACAGAAGTGGAAGCAGAAACACCTCTGGAGCAGTGTGACCTCTTCCCTTCCTTCCTTTTTTGCTGCCAAAAGCTGTGACTCTGAAGGGACAATACAAATGTGAAGGAAAGCGCATCCTTTCTGCTTACATATTTCACAAGGGCCAATGAGAATTCTGCTTAGATATGATAACAGAGGTGATGGAAATTTACATTCATTCTTCATACCCTTTCCCCTCATATTCACATACTTGCCCATGTATTTAGATAACTAGAAAATGGTTCAGCCAAAAGTTCTTATAGAAATTCCCAATGAAGTTAAAAAAAAAAAAAAAGCAGAGGTTGACTTTGTTTTTCCTTCATTTTCATAATACCATAGATCTGAGATTTTCTTAGTTGGAGGAATATTACATTTTAAAGGAAATTAAGGATCAGAATCAATACCTCAGCCATATAATTGAGGCTCCATAGGTGAGTTTCAACTTTATTTGGGAAATATTGCTATTGCTGTGCAGTAAAGTGATGCAGAATGTTAAATAGGACTCAGTCTAAGTTTATGTAGTCAAATTTTGTTGCTTTTCAAACAAATCAAACTCATTCCTCCTGGATTTTATGGTTAGCTATTTGTCTTCTAAATTAAAGTTCTGTTTTTAGCATGGCAAGAATGTTGTTTAGCGACAACATTGCCATTTGTATTTCTGTTGTAAAGTTAAAAAGGAGAGTGTGCTCCTCTCATTTTCTTTTATCTTGGTTGTGTCCAGGCCATGAAAGTTCCCTGAATGGTTACTCTGCAGCTCTAAAGCACCTTTCTTTCTCAAGAGAGAAAACTTGTAACAATAAGACATATTCTAAGTCTTACATGGAAAGTAAAAATACATTTATTTATGATCAACTTTTCTAGCTTATATTGGAAAGACTACTAAACACAACAGAGATCATCACTCCCTGGTTCACATACAAAAGAATTAATAAGTACTCATATTGTGGACCTACTACAAGGCATACAAATGGTGGCAACTCATACTGTTTTTGTGAACCAATTTAAAATGTCTATTGCAAGTTTAGCAAATTTAATAAAATCAATAACACCAGAAACTAGTACAGGAAAGGCTCCTGGAAGTCTTTTGTGATATGTACAAATCACTTTTATATTTGGGAGTAATTATAGTGACCATAGTTTTCTAAATTAAGTACCAGCGATGGAAATGATTCAATGATGCCAGGCCTGCACATCCCCTGAGACACTGCATTTTCCCTCATCTCCAAGTGGAGTCACTTGACTCCATATTGACACTTGTTTTTCACTTAGATTCCAGGAATAATTGTGATTTTAACCAGGAAATAAAAAAAAAAATTTAAAACTAGATCAACACTCTAGCAGAAAATCATCATTATTTTTTATAAGATGTCCTTGATAAAAATCCTTGTACTGTGTTCTAAAGGAAAACTCTCCACCTTATCCCTCCAGTTTGTAACTGATTTCCTGTCTTATGCACAAAGCCAATGCCCATGTTTGATGCCATGCTTACTGTCCAGTATTTCTGTCCCTCTATTCCAGTGGTGTCTTATCTTTCTTTGCTAATACTTATCTTGCCTTATACAAAAGTAAAATGAAAATGGATTAAAACAACTAGAGAAGTAAGAGCAAACCAAACCCAAAATAAGTAGAAAAAAAGAAATAATAAAGATCAGAGCAGAAATAAATGAAATTATAACAAAAAAAATACAAAAAGTCAATGAAACAGAAAGTTGATTCTTTCAAAAGTTAAACAAATTGACAAACTTTTAGCCAGATGAAAAATAAAAGAGAGGAGATCCAAATAAAATCAGAGATGAAAAAGGAGACATTATAACTAATACTGCAGAAATTCAAAGGATCATTAGTGGCTACTATGAGCAAATACATGCCAGTAAATTGAAAAATCTAGAAGAAATGGAAACATTCCTAGACACATACAACCTACCAAGACTGAATCATGTAGAAATCTGAAACTTGAACAGATCAATAACAAGAAACAACATACAAGATGTAATAAAAAGACTCCCAGTAAAGAAAAACCCAAGACTTGATGGTTTCACTGCTGAATCTTACCAAGCATTTAAAGAAATCCTAATACCAATCCTCCTCAAACTATTCTGAAAAATAGAGGAGGAAGGAATACTTTCAAACTCATTCATCACTCTGATACCAAAATCAGATAAAGGTGCATCAAAAGTACAAAACTACAGGCCAATATTCCTGATATATATTGATGCAAAGATCCTCAACACAATACTAGCAGTACCTTGGAAAGATCTTTTATCGTGACTAAGTGGGATTCAACTCAGAGATTCAAGGATGGTTCAAGATATGCAAATCATACACAGTGATATATCATATCAACCCAGTGAAAGACAAAATCCATATGATTATGTCAATTAATGCTGAAAAATTATTTGATAAAATTCAACATCCCTTCAAGATAAAAAGCCTCAAGAAACTTGGTATAGAAGGAATACACAGCATAATAAAAGTCATATACAATATACCCATAGCTAGTATCATGCTGAATGGGGAAAATCTGAAAACCTTTTCTCTAAGTTCTGGCACACAACAAGTATACCCACTGTCACCACTGTCATTCAGCATAGTACTGGAAGACCCAGATAGAGCAATCAGACAAGAGAAAGAAATAAAAGGCTTTCAAATGGGAAAGGAAAAAGTCAAATTATCCTTCTTTGCAGATGGTCTAATCTTATATTTGGAAATACATAAAGACCACACCAAAAGACTATTAGAACTGATAAAGAAATTTAGTAAAGTTGCAGTATACAAAATTGTAAGGTCCTCTGAACGGGCTACACCATGTTCGAGCCATTGTGACCCCTCTGACCCACATGTACAGGCCTCCTGGAGTCACAAAGCCTGGAGCAACAGGAGAACCACTAAAGAAGCAGCAGCAGCTAGTTCCTGTCTTAACTGATTAACCAACCTTGCAACATTCCACCATTGTAATATGTTCCTGCCCTACCCTAACTAATCAATCGACCTTATGATATTGTGCTTTGTGACTTCCCCCCACCTCATGACTATGCACCTTGTGACATTTTTCCCCTGCCTGACAAAACTGCCCCTAACTGTAACTTTCCATTACCTACCCCAAACCTACAAAATCAGTTCCACTCCCACCACCCTTCAATGACTCCCTTCTCGGATTCAGCCCACTCGCACCTGAGTGAATAAACAGCCTTTTGCTCACACTTAGCCTGTTTGGGTAGTCTCTTCAATTAGGTGCGGACATAACAAAAATCAACATACGAAAAGTCATTAGCATCTTTATATGCTAACAGTGAACAATCTGAAAAAGAAATCACGGATGTAATTCCATTCACAGTAGCTACAAGTAAAATCCTAGGAATGAACCAAAGTAGTGAAAGATCTCTACAATAAAAATTACAAAACATCAATGCAAGGAATTGAAAATGGCACAGAAAAATGGAAAGGTATTCCATGTTCATGGATTCAAAAATGGATATTGTTAAAGTATCCACACTACCCAAAGCAATCTACAGATTCCTTGCAATCCCTATCAAAATACCAATGACATTCTTCACAGAAATAGAAAAAAACTATCTTAAATTTCATATGCAACCACAAAAGACCCAAAACAGCCAAGGCTGTCCTGAGCAAAAAACAAAACTGGAGGAATCATATTACCTGATTTCAAATTATACCACAGAGCTGTAGTAACCAAAATGGCATGATACTGGCATAACGGACACACAGACTGGTGGAACAGAATATAGAGCCCACAAATACATCTAAACATCTATGGTGAACTCATTTTCAACAAAGGTGTTAAGAATGCACACTGGGGAAAGGATAGTCTCTTCAATAAATGGTCCTGGGAAAACTGAATATCCATATGCAGAAAATGAAATTCAACCCCTATATTTTGCTGTATACAAAAGTAAAATGAAAATGGATTAAAAATTTTAAGACCTCAAACTTTGAAACTACCACAAGAAAACATTGGGGAAACTCTCCAGGACATTAGTCTGGGCAACAATTTCTTGAGCAATACCGCAATAAGCACATGCAACCAAACCAAAAATAAACAAATGGGATCACATCAAGTTTAAAAGCTTCTGCACAGCAAAGGAACAAATCAACAAAGTGAAGAGGCAACCCACAAAGAAAGGAGGAAATATTTTCAAAGTACCCATCTGACAAAAGATTCATAACCAGAATATAAGTTGAGCTCCATATAAGGAGCTCAAACAACTTTATAGGAAAAAAACAAATAATCTGATTTAAAAATGGGAAAAGACTTGAATAGAAATTACTCAAAAGAAGACATGCAAATGGCTAACAGGTATATGAAAAAGTGTTCAACATCAAAGAAATGCAAATTAAAACTAAAATGAGATATTATCTCACACCAGTTAAAATGGCTTATATCCAAAAGACAGGCAATAGCAAACACTGGCAAGGATATGGAAAAAAGGAGAAACTCTGGTACACTCTTGGTGGGAATGTAAATTAGGGCAACTGCTATGGAAAATAGTTTGGAGGTTCCTCAAAAAACTAAAAATAGAGCTACCATATTATGCAGCAATTCCACTCCTAGGAATATACCAAAATAAAGGAAATCAGTACGTAGAAGATATATCTGCACTCCTATATTTACTGCAGCACTATTCACAATAGCCAAGATTTAGGAACAACCCAAGTGTCTGCCAATAGATAAATGGATAAAGAAAATGTGCTACATATACACAATGGAGTACTATGCAACCATAAAAAAAGAATGAGAACCAGTCATTTGCAACAGCATGGATGGAACTGGAGATCATTATGTCAAGTGAAATAAACCAGGCACAGAAAAGCAAACATTGCATGTTCTCTCTTATTTATGGGAACCAAAAATTAAAACAATTGAACTAATGGAGATAGAAAGTAGAAGGATGGTTACAAGAGACTGGGAAGGGTAGTGGTAGAGATGGGGTGGAGGAGAGTGCGGATGGTTAATGGGTACAAAAATGAAAAGAATGAGTAAGACCTAGTATTTGCTAGCACAACAGGGTGAAGTGTAGTAGAAATAATATGAATTAGAACAGTTTAAAATAACTAAGGGAGTATAATTAGATTGTTTGAAACACAAAGGACTAATGCTTGAGGTAATAAATACCCCATTTCTCCTGCTGTGATTATTACATGTTGTATGCCTATATCAAAATATCTCATGTGATGCATAAATGCATACACCTACTATGTACCCATAATAATTAAAAATCAAATAAAAATAAAATAAAATATCATTATGGTTTCCAAAGCACTGAAAAAAGAAGAAAAGGAAAACTAAAATGGAAGGTAACAAACTGTTGCAACATTGTAGGAAGAAGGAGACTTCATTGGAATTAATGAGCAATGGTGCAGAAATCTATTCCATAGAAGATTTAATATATTTTTCAAAAATAATTTTGAATATTCCACAATTTCTATTTGTTGTCATTAGAAACTAACCTTCAGATAAAACGTGGTTTTAATTCACACCGTAAATTATTTAACTTTGTGTAGACTATTTTGATTGCTTCACATTTTCATCACTATAAAAATACTATAATTAACATCTCAGAAAGATATATTACTGATCATTTCCTTGAAGTAATTGGGTCAAATGATAAAAATATTTAAATATGTTAAACATATATGATCAAATATATTTGCAGAATGATTGTGTCAACTCGTGTTTCTATGAAAAGTATATAAAATGCTTATCTCATCTTTGTTAGCATTAAGTATTATTATATAGATTTAATTATTTCAGCATCTGATTATTTATTACTTTGATAGGTAAAGATGGTATCACATCACACACACTGTGCACTAGGAATGTATCACACTAATTTTGTCTAATTCTTAATAACCTTGATAATGCAGTATTACAAACCAACCTTTAAATAGCAAACCTATAAATCAAATAATTCAGAATCTCTTTGGTATTTCAAACCTCTTTTGAGAGATAAATTTCATACATAGTGACACAATGATAATAGAAAAACTGTATAGGCACAACTTATATAAAAATATTGACATTAAAACAAACACAAACAACTAAACTTTCATACACACAAAAATCAAACATTAAAATCCCAATTAAATAAAAAAAGAACCCAGGATCCAATAACCTCATCACTAAAGTAATGCATTTTTTTTTTCTGGCTAGTAGTTAAATACTGGGGAATTAGCTTGATCATTTCAATACTTGATTTTAAGCTTTATTAGGCCATGTTTACATGAGCTCTTAATCTGGGAATAGAGTAGCCCTCTTTCTGAGGCATGGCCTTTCTGAGGTCTCGATTGAATGCTTGGGGTGCTCCTCAAGGTCACTTCACTCTTCACTCTGGCTGTTCAGAACTCCTCAATCTCTCAACATTATGCAGCCTCACAAATCAGATCTCTAGAAGCTCTCTCTGCAAGGCTTCCTGGGGACTTGCACTGTGTAATGCAAAACTGAGTATTAGCCAAAGACTTAAGGGGACCCCTATGCTAATTTTTAAAATTCCTTTTCTGAGCAGTTTCCTACTTAACAGCTCAGCGGAGGCTCCCACCCCATGAACCATGGTCCAGAAAGTGACTCCACACTGAAAGCTGGGGTGATTATAAGGGGACCAGGCTTATTTCTCATGAGGCCTGTTGTCCAATACCTGAAAACAGTTACTTCTTTCATTTTGTCCAGCTACTCTTGCAGGCAAGTTTCTAAATTTTCTCTTGCTTGTACTCTGAAGTTCTTATTAGATGTATGCTAGACATTCTCATTCTATTCTTTGGGTCCTTTAACTTCTTTTCATATATTTCATCTCTTGCTCTCTGTGCTGGATTGTAGATGATGTCTTTTGACTTATAATTTGTTAATTTTCTCTTCAACTGAGTTTAACATACTGATAAACACATTTATTGTATTTTTATAATTTATTGTAATTTTAATATGGAAAAATTAATTTCACAACTTCTTAATTACTTTGATGGTTTCCTGCTTCAAACACTTCTCAGTTCATGTTTTTTATTAAACATAGCAAATAAATATAATCTCTGTGATTATTTCCAAATTAAATCTTTGTTCTGCCATCTTTTGTTTCTGCTGTTTCTCACTAATGGTATTTTTGTGGGTTTTTTTAATGCTTGAGTATTTTTTCCACTGAGCTATTTATTATTCTGGGAATATTACTGGTTTTCTTTTATGCACATTTATGCACAGTAAACACTAAGTAAAACAAATATTTTTTAGTGCTAACTATGTGGCAGGTAATTATTGGGATACAGTAGTGAACCAAACAAACATAAACCCCATTGCTCAGAGAGTTATATTCCTGTGGGAGCAAAGTCAATAAACAAGTAAATTCTATCTCTCTCACATGTGCGCGCACACACACACACACACACAGAATTAATTTCTTAATTAAATTGTGATGTGTGTTAATGAGTAAAATAATTAATTTAGGGAAAAAAGAAAAGTGTTGCTTGAATGGGTAACAGGATGTCCAGGGAAGGTTTTGTTGAATGATATGAAGCAAATGGCCTTGTGTAATTTCTAGGGCAATAGCACTCCAGACACGTGAGCAGGGACAGCAAATACAACAGCCTTGAGGCTGGAACATACCTGAAGTGTTAAAGAAACTGCAAGGAATAGTATAGTCAGTTGATCAGATGTTTATCTGAGATAAGCATTCAAGTTTATGTTGATCATTTGAGAGTAAAGAGATAAGGTAGGGAGATACAAAGTGAGGCATGGAAGAGAAAGGAGTAAGTAAAATCTGTGTTTTCAAGCCAGCTAATACTGTGAGTGAGGGAGCTTAATCCGAAGGAGAGAGACCTCTGTGACACAGCGTAAAACAGAGACTATGAAGCTTACACATGTGTATATATGTATAAATTCATATATATACATACATACATACATATATACACACACATATATATATATATATATATATATATATATATATATAAATTCTTGTCAGTCATTAGGCATTTGAAATTAGCCCTGTATGCACTAAAAAGGTAAGCAAGAGTGGCAACAGGCAGGGCACTGACAGCATCTGCTATACTGAACACATAGGAGAGTAGCAGGAAATGAGGGCAGAAGAGCCAAAGGAGCAGAAGTCTTGGACTCTGGAGGTCATTACAAAGACTTTGGCTTTCCTTTGAATGAGGTAAGAATTATTTAAACTGTTTGCAGCATAAGAATTATGTAATTTACATTTGAACAGACTCACTCTGACGGCTGCATTGAAAATGTTTCTAGGGAGACAAAAGCTGAAGCAAGGAGATCATTTAGAGGACTACTGCAATATTACAACAGAGAAAAGATAATGAGTTTTCTAAAGGTGAATAGGGTTTGCTAACAGACTGGATAAGGTTTGAGAAACAGAATTGTCAAGGATGACACCAAGATATTTGGTCTGAGCAACTGGAATAATAGAAGTACCATTAACTGAGATGAAGTAGACTTCAGGAGAAGCTGAGATGTTAAATTCCTCCAAGGAGAATTTGTGATTGTTTCTGCCAGGGCCCTAATTCCAGACCATTTAAACCAAGTTCCTGATTTGCCAGTTTGGTACTTGATATGGTCTGGCTTTGTGTCCCCACCCAAATCTCATCTTGAATTATAATCTGAATTGTAATCTCCATGTGTTAGAGGAAGGTCCTCGTGGGAGGTGCTTGGATTATGAGGGCAGTTCCCCCATGCTGTTCCTGTGATAGTGAGTGAGTTCTCATGAGATCTGATGGTTTTATAAGGAGCTCTTCCCCTTTCACTCTGCACTTCTCTCTCCTGCCGCCTTGTAAAAAAGGATATGTTTGCTTCCCCTCTGCTATCATTGTAAGTTTCCTGAGGCCTCCTCAGCCGTGCAGAACTGTGAGTCAATTAAACCTCTTTCCTTTATAAATTATCCAATCTCAGGCAGTTCTTTATAGTGGTGTGAAAATGGACTAATAGAGTACTACAGAGATGAACAAAATACATTTAACAAAGTTGATTTGAGCATCAAATAATTCACGGATCAGGCAGCACTCAAAACCAAAAGAGGTTTAGGGAGTTCTGTGTTAGCAGTGGAGCAAGGGACTTTTATAGGCTGAACATGGAAGAAAGGTAGTTATTTGATTGGCTACAGATAAATGTTTACATTCTTTCGGTATGATTTGGTAGAAAGTCCCTAGTTAAAGGAAAACTGGCAGTTCTTGATTGGGTTAGCTTAAGTTTTGTTTTGCTGTTTACATTGGGCTTCAGTTTGTTTAAATAAAAACCCAAGGTACTGCAGCCATCTCAACCTAATAGCATAGCTTTTCCATTAAATTATTTTGTTTTAAATCTATGCCAGGGTCACCTTGGACTTGTAGTTTCAACTTCTTAGTGGAGCTTTGTTTTCCACCTTCTACTTTTCCAAATGCCATAGCAACTTTTCCTTGTAATGCCCAGGGAGTTGGGAAGTTCAGTGTTACTTCTGCTTCTCCCCAACCTTGAGGGTATAGCATTTGGGGTCCCAGCTCTATGTGGGATGTTAAATTGGGATAGGTAAGTCCGAGACTTTGAATTCTGTCTTCAGAACCCCACATGCTCTTACAAGGTCATCCATCTTCATAAAAAATGCTCAAAGTGAAGCAGGAATCTAATTAAGTCTATAGATTCCACTTTTTAAATATATATTTAAGAAGATTTTTTAAACATTTTAATTCAGTATTTCTAATTGTTTTCTCTGAGAAAACGTCCTTCCAAATTTCTAGACCCATCTTTTCTTGCAATGGGTCATTGATCTTTTAGTAACTGACAGTTTTCCATTACTCTTTCACTTAATGAAAAAAATAAATGTTTTCAAATCTACTCTGAATGAGGGCAAACCTAGGACAAAACAATATTGTACTGTAATTTTTTTGAATTATTATCAGAGAGAATTCAATTCAATAGACATTAAGTCTCCAGGAAATACTCTATTTACATATAACTCCTTTGCAAAGAGTTGAAAGTCTAGATAGCAGAGTAGTTAAGAGCTCAGACTCTGAAACAGACATTATGGATATAAATTGCTACTCTACCACTTCTTTCTGTGTAGTCTTGGGCAAATTACCCAACCTCTCTAAATCTCAATTTCCTCATATGTAAAATAGGGTTGTAAGAAATAAATAAGGCACATAAATGACTAAGCATTATGTCTGGTACATAGTAAGTACTCAAACAATGTTAGCCACTATATTAGGTTTCTACTGATGACATAACAAATTACCACAATTTTAGTGGATTAAAATAACACATATTTACTTTTTATAGTTCTGTAGGTTAGAAGTCTGACACAGGTATCAATGAACTACAGTCAAGGTGTCAGTAGGGATCTACTCCTTTGTGAAAGCTATAAGGGGAAATCTGCTTCCTTTCCTTTTCCAGATTCCTGTGGCAAGCTGCCCCTGAGCTCATAACGCCCTTCCCGCATCCTTAGGGCCACCAATGGCAGTTGAATCTGTCTCACACTGCCATCTCTGGTTCTCCTCAGATGGGGCGTGTTCTCCAAGTTTTAAGGACCCATGTGATTAGATTGTACCTACTTGGATAAGGTACAATACAAAGTTCTTAACCTTAATCTCCATACAAGGTCCTTAACCTTAATCTCACCATCTCAAAGTCATTTTTGCATGAAACATAACAGGTATCTGGGATTAAGATACTGCTATTTTCACGGAGCCATTATTCTGCCTACTCCAGCCAGGATTGTTACTAAGTTTACTCAGCAAAATGGCTGAAAACCAAGTGTAAGCCATCACTGCATCTAAAGGGCTAGCACATACACACACAAAATTTAAAATGAGATCATTGTCTTAAAGAATAAAGAAGAAATGAATTTTAGTGGGAGACACAGAAGTCTTAATTAAATTTTCTATTTGGCATACTCCATTTATGTTTAGGTAACTAACGTTCTCAGGGATGGTGCTCACAGCTCTTTCCCTCTCATTTCCTTACTCTAGCTTTTACCTCAGTGTCCCTTAGTAATTCTTTATTGAGATAATTTTTTACAATATTTGACTTTGATTTCAGCTATTAAATACATCTCCAACAGACTAATCACAAATAAAATGAAGTTCTCCATCAAAACATGAGTTAATTTGTTTGATTTGCAGTAGATTGATATCATTGACTTCTTGTTTCTTTTTTATTAACATGTGTACTTTCATTAACATATATACTTTGATTATTTTATATAATTGAAATGGAGTTTTGTGACATATGAAGAAATAATGAATATTATAAAATTTTAGTGAGATTTTGTGCTGAACAGAAGTTGAATAAATTGGAGTGGTCCAGGAGAAATAACACATTCTCTTTGGACTTTTTTTTTTTTCCAAATCACCTGTAATTTTCCAACACACCCATTCAGAAGTAAAATAACCTATGGAACATGGTGAGTCACACAGCATTTGTCACCATGCCTTCTTGCAAGTGAAGCCACTCAGAAACCAAATTTCTTTTCATACCAATAATAACTGTGTATGCCTAGGTCAAAGCTGGGGATGCCAGGGTAGTAGCTAGTAGTGCTACCTCCTAAAGGTGAGAAACCACCAAGTCTGTGATGTTAACAATCTCTGAAGCTTCATGTACTTAAATGTACTCTTTTCAGAGTTAGAACATTCCCTTCTCTAGTATCGTCTCTTTGGAAGGAAATGCGCGTGTATGTGTGTGCACATACACAGTCCTAAGGTGTAAATAAGTACATAATGAAGCCTTGTTCTCTGTTTATTCATTTTTTTGGTAATGATATTGAAACGGTTTGTCTTTTAAGTGCCTTATTAAATAATTATTAATAGGTATATAGATTCATTTTTTAAATATGTGGTAATCCGTTCCCCTTCTAGTACCCGTCTCTCCCTCAAATTGACATTGAAACATCTTTTTTGTTTATACTTTAAGTTCTAGGGCACATGTGCACAACGTGCAGGTTTGTTACATATGTATACATGGGCCATGTTGGTGTGCTGCACCCATTAACTTGTCATTTACATTAGGTATATCTCCTAATTCTATCCCTCCCCCGTCCCTCCACCCCATGACAGGCACGGTGTGTGATGTTCTCTACCCTGTGTCCATGTGTTCTAATTGTTCAGTTCCCACCTGTGAGTGAGAACACGCGGTGCTTGGTTTTCTGTCCTTGCGATAGTTTGCTCAGAATGATAGTCTCCAGCTTCATCCATGTCCTTACAAAGGACATGAACTCATCCTTCTTTTAATGGCTGTATAGTATTCCATGCTGTATGTGGGCCACATTTTCTTAATCCAGTCTATCATTGATGGACATTTGGGTTGGTTCCAAGTCTTTGCTATTGTGAATAGGGCCACAATAAACATACATGTGCATGTGTCTTTATAGCAGCGTGATTTATAATTCTTTGGGTATGTACCCAGTAATGGGATGGCTGGCTCAAATGGTATTTCTATTTCTAGATCCTTCAGGAATTGTCACACTGTCTTCCACAATGGTTGAACTAGTTTACAGTCCCACCAACAGTGTAAAAGTTTCATGTTTCTCCACATCCTCTCCAGCACCTGTTATTTCCTGACGTTTTAATGATCACCATTCTAACTGGTGTGAGGTGGTATCTCATTGTGGTTTTGATTTGCATTTCTCTGATGGCCAGTGATGATGAGCATTTTTTCATGTGTCTGTTGATGCATAAATGTCTTCTTTTGAGACGTGTCTGTTCATATCCTTTGCCCACTTTTTGATGGGGTTGTTTGATTTTTGTCTTGTAAATTTGTTTAAGTTCCTTGTAGATTCTGGATATTAGCCCTTTGTCAGATGGGTAGATTGCAAAAATTTTCTCCCATTCTGTAGGTTGCCTGTTTACTCTGACGGTAGATTCTTTTGCTGTGCAGAAGCTCTTTAGTTTAATTAGATCCCATTTTTCAATTTTGGCTTTTGTTGCCATTGCTTTTGGTATTTTAGTCATGAAGTCCTTGCCCATGCGTATGTACTGAATGGTATTGCCTAAGTTTTCTTCTAGGGTTTTTATAGTTTTAGGGTGAACATTTAAGTCTTTAATCCATCTTGAATTAATTTTTGTATAAGGTGTAAGGTAGGGATCCAGTTTCAGCTTTCTACTTATGGCTAGCCAGTTTTCCCAGCACCATGTATTAAATAGGGAATGCTTTCCCCACTGCTTGTTTTTGTCAGGTATGTCAAAGATCAGATGGTTGTAGATGTGTAGTATTATTTCTGAGGGCTCTGTTCTGTTCCATTGATCTATATTGCTCTTTTGGTACCAGTACCATGCAGTTTTGGTTACTGTAGCCTTGTAGTGTAGTTTGAAGTAAGGTAGGATGATGCCTCCAGCTTTGTTCTTTGGACTTAGGATTGTCTTGGAAATGTGTGCTCTTTTTTGGTTCCATATAAACTTTAAAGAAGTTTTTTTCCAATTCTGTGAAGAAAGTCATTGGTAGCTTGATGGGGATGGCATTGAATCTATAAATTACCTTGAGCAGTATGACCATTTTCATGATATTGTTTATTCCTATCCATAAGCATGGAATGTTCTTCCATTTATTTGTGTCCTCTTTTATTTTGTTGAGCAGTGGTGTGTAGTTCTCCTTGAAGAGGTCCTTCCCATCCCTTGTAAGTTGGATTCTTAGGTATTTTATTCTCTTTCAAGCAATTGTGAATGGGAGTTCACTTATGATTTGGCTCTCTGTTTGTCTGTTATTGGTGTATAGGAATGCTTGTGAATTCTGCACATTGATTTTGTATCCTGAGACTTTGCCAAAATTGTTCATCAGCTAAGGGAGATTCTGGGTTGAGACGATGGGGTTTTCTAAATATACAATCATGTCATCTGCAAACAAGGATAATGTGACTTCCTCTTTTCCTAATTCAATATCCTTTATTTCTTTCTTCTGCCTGATTGCCCGGGCCAGAACTTCCAACACTATGTTGAATAGGAGTGGTGAGAGAGGGCATCCTTGTCTTGTGCTAGTTTTCAAAGAAAATGCTTCCAGTTTTTGCCCATTCAGTATGATATTGGTTGTGGGTTTGTCATAAATAGCTCTTATTATTTTGAGCTACATCCCATCAATACCTAACTTATTAAGAGGTTTTATCATGAAGGGCTGTTGAATTTTGTCAAAGGCCTTTTCTGCAGCTATTGAGATATCATATGGTTTTTGTCTTTGGTTCTGTTTATATGCTGGATTAGGTTTATTAATTTGTGTACATTGAACCAACCTTGCATCCCAGGGATGAAGCCCACTTGATCATGGTGGATAAGCTCTTTGATGTGCTGCTGGATTCAGTATGTCAGTATTTTATTGAGGATTTTTGCATCGATGTTCATCAGGGATATTGGTCTAAAATTCTCTTTTTTTAAATTTTTTTATTTTTAATTTTTTATTATTATTATACTTTAAGTTCTAGGGTACATGTGCATAACGTGCAGGTTTGTTACATATGTATACTTGTGCCATGTTGGTGTGCTGCACCCATCAACTCATCAGCACCCATCAACTCGTCATTTACAACAGGTATAACTCCCAGTGCAATCCCTCCCCCCTCCCCCCTCCCCATGATAGGCCCCGGTGTGTGATGTTCCCCTTCCTGAGTCCAAGTGATCTCATTGTTCAGTTCCCACCTATGAGCGAGAACATATGGTGTTTGGTTTTCTGTTCTTGTGATAGTTTGCTGAGAATGATGGTTTCCAGCTGCATCCATGTCCCTATAAAGGACACAAACTCATCCTTTTTTATGGCTGCATAGTATTCCATGGTGTATATGTGCCACATTTTCTTAATCCAGTCTGTCACTGATGGACATTTGGGTTGATTCCAAGTCTTTGCTATTGTGAATAGTGCCACAATAAACATACGTGTGCATGTGTCTTTATAGCAGCATGATTTATAATCCTTTGGGTATATACCCAGTAATGGGATGGCTAGGTCATATGGTACATCTAGTTCTAGATCCTTGAGGAATTCTTTTTTTGTTATGTCTCTGCCAGGCTTTGGTATCAGGATGATGTTGGCCTCATCAAATGAGTTAGGGAGGATTCTCTCTTTTTCTGTTGATTGGAATAGTTTCAGAAGGATGGTACCTGCTCCTCCTTGTACCCCTGGTAGAATTTGGCTGTGAATCAGTCTGGTCCTGGACTTTTTTTGGTTGGTAGGGTATTAATTGTTGCCTCAATTTCAGAGCCTGTTATTGATCTATTCAGGGATTCAACTTATTCCCGGTTTAGTGTTGGGAGGGTGTTTGTGTCCATGAATTTAGCCATTTCTTCTAGATTTTCTAGTTTATTTGCATAGAGGTGTTTATAGTATTCTCTGATGGTAGTTTGTATTTCTGTGGGATCGGTGGTGATATCCCCTTTGTCATTTTTATTGCATCTATTTGATTCTTCTCTCTTTTCTTCTTTATTAGTCTTGCTAGTGGTCTATCAATTTTGTTGATCTTTTCAAAAAAACAGCTCCTGGATTCATTGATTTTTTGAAGGGTGTTTTGTGTCTCTATCTCCTTCCATTCTACTCTGATCTTAGTTATTTCTTGCCTTCTGCTAGCTTTTGAATGTGTTTGCTCTTGCTTCTCTAGTTCTTTTAATTGTGATATTAGGGTGTCAATTTTAGATCTTTCCTGCTTTCTCTTGTGGGCATTTAGTGCTATAAATTTCCCTCTACACTCTGCTTTAAATGTGTCCCAGAGATTCTGATACATTGTGTCTTTGTTCTCATTGGTTTCAAAGAACATCTTTATTTCTACCTTCATTTCGTTATGTACCCAGTAGTCATTCAGGAGCTGGTTGCTCAGTTTCCAGATAGTTGAGCAGTTTCGAGTGAGTTTCTTAATCCTGAGTTCTAATTTGATTGCACTGTGATCTGCGAGACAGTTTGTTATAATTTCTGTTCTTTCACTTTTGCTGAGGAGTACTTTACTTTCAACTATGTGGTCAATTTTGAAATAAGTACGATGTGGTGCTGAGAAGAATGTATATTTTGTTGATTTGGGGTGGAGAGTTCTATAGATGTCTATTATGTCCACTTGCTGCAAAGCTGAGTTCAATTCCTGGATATCCCTGTTAACTTTCTGTCTCGTTGATCTGTCTAAAGTTGACAGTGGGGTGTTAAAGTCTCCCATTATTATTTTGTGGGAGTCTAACTATCTTTGTAGGTCTCTAAGGACTTGCTTTATGAATCTGGTTGCTCCAGTATTGGGTGCATATATATTTAATATAGTTAGCTGTTCTTGTTGAATTGATCCCTTTACCATTATGTAATGGCCTTCTTTGTGTCTTTTGATCTTTGTTGGTTTACAGTTAACATCTTAAAAATATTATGCAAATAAAAGGAAGAGCATTCTTATGTTTTATCACATGCTAGAACAAAAATATGAACCCCTTGTTTGCTGAGCAGATTCATTTGTACTCCTACCTGGATCAAGTGACCTAATTTATTTTCTGACATCTGATTCAGGTACAGAGATCTAGGCTGAAGGTATGGAATCATTTTTAAAAAATAAAAATTTGGAGAGATAGGCACAATGACATCAGTGTCAGCAGCACAGATTTAAAAATAGATGTGAAGGTTACATTTATGGCTACTTTTATGTGTCTAGATTAAAGGATACCCTGGGAAAGCATTATTTCCAAGTGTGTGTGAGAGGGTGCTTCAGGAAGGCATTAGCATTTGAATCAATAGACTGAATAAAGATGTGGACAATCGGATGTGGACAGGCACCGTCTAATCCACTGAGCGCTCAGATAGAACAGAAAGGTGGAGGAAGAGTGAATTTACTCTCTCTTCTGAATCTGGGAGATTCATCTTCTTTGCCATTGGACATTGGAGTGATCCATATTCTCCAGCTTTCAGCCTTAAACTGAGAGTCACACCATTGGCTCTTCTGGTTCTCAAGGCCTTTGGACTAAGACCGAATTACGCTGTGGGATTTTGTTTTTTCTCCAGTTTGCATATGACACATCATGGGTCTCGATAATCACATGAGCCAATTTCCATAATAAATCCCCTCTTATATGTCTGTATATATCCTATTGGTTCTGTTCCTCTGGAAAACCCTAATACAATGGACTTTATTTTTAAAAGTGGTTTTAGATTAACAGAAAAATTGAACAGAAGGTACAGGGATTTCACATCTACTTTCTTCCCTTACACATGCATAGCCTCTCTCATTATGAACATTTCCCATCAGAGTGGCACAATTGTTACAACTGATGAACTTACATTGTTAATATATCATTATCATCCAGAGTTCATCATTTACATTAAGGTTCAGTCTTGGTGTTGTACATTCTAGGAGTCTGGACAAATGTGTAATGACAATGTATCCACTATTTTAATGTCATACAGAGTAATTTTACTGCCCTAAAAATCACCTGTACTTGTGCTATTTACCCCTTTCTCCCCACAACCTCTAGCAATCACTGATATTTTTACTGTTTCTATAGTTTTGTCTTTTCCAGAATGTTATAGAATTGGAAATATAGTTTGTACACTTTTCAGGTTGGCTTCTTTCACTTAGCAATATATAATTAAGTTTCCTCCATGTTTTCTACAACTTGATAGCTCACTTGTTTTTCATCACTGAATAACATCCCATTGCCTGGATGTACAACAGTCTGTTTATCCATTCACTAACAAAATATATCTTGATTGCTTTCAAGTTTTGGCAATTATGAATTAAGCTGCTATAAACATCCATGTGCAGGTTTTTGTGTAAACTGCTAAATTTTGAACTATTTTGAATAAATACCAATAAGCATGATTGCTGGATCATATGGTAAGAGTATGTTTATTTTTTTTAAGAAACTGCCAAACTGTCTTCCAAAGTAGCTGTAACATTTTCCATTCCCACCAGTGATGAATGAGATTTTCTGTTCCTCCACATCCTTGCCAGCATATGTTGTTGTTTGTGTTCTAGATTTTGGCCATTCTAGTAGGTGTGTGGTGGTATCTCATTGTTGTTTTAATTTGCATTTCCCTTACGACATGTGACATGAAGCATATTTTCAATGGTGATTTGTCATCTTTGATGAGTTGCATGTTGAGGCCTCTAGCCCATTTTTTGATTGAGTTCATTATTTTCTTACTGATAAGTTTTAAGCATTCTTCGTATATTTTGGATAATAGTCTTTTAACTGATGTGTCTTTTGCAAGTATTTTCTCCCTGTCTATGCCTCATCTTCTCATTCTTTTGATAATTTCTTTCAGAAAGAAGACATTTTTAATTTTAATGAAGTCCAACTTATTCATTTTTCCAAAGTAGATTTTGCCTTTTGTGTTGCATCTAAAAAGTCATCACCAAACTGAAGGTCATATAGATTTTCTCCTGTATTATCTTCTAGGAGTTTTGTAATTTGTCTCTTATATTTAGGTCTGTGATTCATTTTGATTAGGTTTTATGAAGAGTGTAAGGTCATTTGTCCGGACTTAATCTTTTTGTATGTAGATGTCTAGTTGTCACAGCATCATTTATTGAAAAGACGACCTTTTCTCCATTGTATTGCTTTAGTATAGATTTTTCAGTCCCCAAAATAATCAAATAAAACAGAGAAACTAGGTTAACAAAAAAGAAAATATATATATATATATTAAAACGTCTTTAGCGAAATGAAGTGATGAAGTATCCCACATATCAAAAAATCTGGCTGGACCAAACCACCAAGCACAACAATAATCATATGGTATAAAATAAAGGTATTGAATGGGAAATAAGACAAAGTGCTTTCCAAAGACCCTGAGAGCCAGCAATCTCAGAAATTGCTAACGAGATTGCAAATTATAATTAGCAAGAAAACATTCCTACAAACAAAGCTACATCTTGATATGCCTACAACACAGATAAAAGCTATAATCCAGTATTTCAAATATAGCTAAAAGTAATTAAGATGACTTGGGGAACCAATAGAGGTATTAAGAATAGTATATTGCTGAATTTAAAAAACACAGGAACAATTGGATAACAGAAAACATTATAAAATAGTGCAAACAGATCTCAGTAAAGAATAAGAAGCAAAAGGAAAAATCACTTCAGAAAAAAAATTAGAAGGAACAAAAGCCAATAGATATAACATCACAAAGAATATAAAAGATGGAAAGGAAGAAAATGGGGAAGTTTCAGAAATGAAGAGATTAAAAGGATTCACCATAAAGTGATACATATAAAAGGCAGTCAAAGAAGATCCCATCTATGTATAAGAATACACATTGCACCCTGCCCTTCTGCAAAAAACAAAAACAAAACAAAACCCATACTATCAACAATCATGCCCCATTTCCTACATACCGCAGTCCCTGGCAACCACTAATCTGCTTTCTCTATGGGTTTGCCTATTCTGAACCTTTTATGTAAATGAAATCATACAACATTCATCCTTTCGTGTTTGGCTTCTTTCACTTGGCATAATGTTTCCAAGGTTTATTTATGTTGTAGTGTAGCTCCTGTCAGATCAATGTGGCATCAGATACTCATAGGAGAGCAAACCCTATTATGAACTGTGCATGTGGTGAATATAGGTTGTTCACTCCTTATGAGAATCTAACTAATGTCTTGGCACTTTACTCATTTTGAAAACTGAGGAGGAGGGAGGTTCCAAGATGGCCAAATAGGAACAGCTCCACTCTACAGCTCTCAGCTCCAGTCTACAGCTCCCAGTCTATAGCTTCTCCCAATGCAGAAGACGGCAGATTTTTGCATTTACAGCTGAGGTACTGGGTTCATCTCACTCAGGCTTGTCAGACAGTGGGTGCAGCCCATGGAACAGGGCGTGGCATCACCTCACCCTGGAAGTACAAGGGATCTGGGAATTCCCTTTCCTAGCTAAAGAGAAGCCATGACAGACGGCACCTGGAAAATCGGAACACTCCCACCCTAATACAGCACTTTTCCAATGGTCTTAGCAAACCGCACACCAGGAGATTATATCCTGCACCTGGCTCGGAGGGTCCCACGCCCACAGAGCCTTGCTCACTGCTAGCACAGGAGTCTGAGATAGAACCGCAAGGCGCAGCGAGGCTGGGAGAGGGGTGTCGGCCATTGCTGAGGCTTGAGTAGGTAAACAAAGCAGCCAGGAAGCTCAAACTGGGTGGAGCCCATCGCAGCTCAAGAAGGCCTGCCTGCCTCTGTAGACTCCACCTCTGGGGACAGGACATAGCTGAACAATAGGCAGCAGAAACTTCTGCAGACTTCAACATCCTTGTCTGACAGCTTTGAAGAGAGTAGTGGTTCTCCCAGCATGGAGTTTGAAATCTGAGAACAGACAGACTGCCTCCTCAACTGGGTCCCTGACCCTCGAGTTGCCTAACTGGGAGACACCTCCCAGAAGGGGCCCACTGACACCTCATACCATCTGGTGCCCCTCTGAGATGAAGCTTCCAGAGGAAGGATCAGGCAGCAACATTTGCTGTTCTACAATATTTACTGTTCGGCAACCTCTGTTGGTGATACCCAGGCAAACAGGGTCTGTAGTGGACCTCCAGAAAACTCTAACAGACCTGCAGCTGAGGGTCCTGACTGTTAGAAGGAAAACTAACAAACACAAAGGGCATCCACACCAAAACCCCATCTGTATGTCACCATCATCAAAGACCAAAGATAAATAAAACCACGAAGATGGGGAGAAACCAGAGCAGAAAAGCTGAAAATTCTAAAAATCAGAGTGCCTTTTCACCTCCAAAGGAACGCAACTCCTCACCAGCAACGGAACAAAGCTGGATGGAGAATGACTTTGACAAGTTGAGAGAAGAAGGCTGCAGACAATTGGTAATAACAAACTTCTCCAAGCTAAAGGAGGATGTTTGAACCCATCGCAAAGAAGCTAAACACCTTGAAAAAAGATGAGACAAATGGCTAACTAGAATAAACGGAGGACAGTGTAGAGAAGACCTTAAATGACCCAATGGAGCTGAAAACCATGGCAGGAGAGCTATGTGATGCATGCGCAAGCTTCAGTAGCTGATTTAATGAAGTGGAAGAAAGGGTATCAGTGATTGGAGATCAAATAAATGAAATAAAGGGAGACCAGAGTAGAACTGAAGGAGATAGAGACACAAAACACCCTTCAAAAAATCAATGAATCCAGGAGCTGTTTTTTTGAAAAGATCAACAAAATTGATAGACCACTAGCAAGACTAATAAAGAAGAAAAGAGAGAAGAATCAAATAGATGCAATAAAAAATGATAAAGGGGATATCATGATCAATCCCACAGAAATACAAACTACCATCAAAAAACACTATAAGCATCTCTATGCAAATAAATAGAAAATCTAGAAAAAATGGCTAAATTCACGGACACAAACACTCTCCCAACACTAAACCAGGAAGAAGTTGAATCCCTGAATAGACCAATAACAGGCTCTGAAATTGAGGCAACAATTAATACCCTACCAACCAAAAAAAGTCCAGGACCAGACCGATTCACAACCAAATTCTACCAGAGGTACAAGGAGGAGCAGGTACCATTCCTTCTGAAACTATTCCAATCAACAGAAAAAGAGGGAATCCTCCCTAACTCATTGGATGAGGCCAACATCAACCTTATACCAAAGTCTGGCAGAGACACAACAAAAAAAGAGAATTTTAGACCAATATGCCTGATGAACATCGATGCAAAAACCCTCAATAAAATACTGACATACTGAATCCAGCAGCACATCAAAGAGCTTATCCACCATGATCAAGTGGGCTTCATCCCTGGGATGCAAGGTTGGTTCAATGTACACAAATTAATAAACCTAATCCAGCATATAAACAGAACCAAAGACAAAAACCATATGATATCTCAATAGCTGCAGAAAAGGCCTTTGACAAAATTCAACAGCCCTTTCATGATAAAACCTCTTAATAAGTTAGGTATTGATGGGATGTAGCTCAAAATAATAAGAGCTATTTATGACAAACCCACAACCAATATCATACTGAATGGGCAAAAACTGGAAGCATTTTCTTTGAAAACTAGCACAAGACAAGGATGCCCTCTCTCACCACTCCTATTCAACATAGTGTTGGAAGTTCTGGCCAGGGCAATCAGGCAGAAGAAAGAAATAAAGGATATTGAATTAGGAAAAGAGGAAGTCACATTATCCTTGTTTGCAGATGACATGATTGTATATTTAGAAAACCCCATTGTCTCAGCCCAAAATCTCCTTAAGCTGATGAACATCTTCCGCAAAGTCTCAGGATACAAAATCAATGTGCAGAATTCACAAGCATTCCTATATATCGATAACAGATGAACAGAGTCCAATCATGAGTGAACTCCCATTCACAATTGCTTCAAAGTGAATAAAATACCTAGCAATCCAACCTACATGGGATGTGAAGGACTTCTTCAAGGAGAATTACAAATCACTACTCAACGAAATAAAAGAGGACATAAACAAATGAAAGAACATTCCATGCTCATGGACAGGAAGAATCAATTTTGTGAACTTGGCCATACTGCCCAAGGTAATTTATAGGTTCAGTGCCATCCCCATCAAGCTGCCAATGACTTTCTTCACAGAATTGGAAAAAACTACTTTAAAGTTCATATGAAACCAAAAAAGAGTTCACAATGCCAAGATAATCCTGAGCAAAAAGAAGAAAGCTGGAAGCATCACACTATCTGACTTCAAACTATACTACAAGTCTACAGTAACCAAAACTGCATAGTACTGGTACCAAAACAGAGATATATATCAATGGAACAGAACAGAGCCCTCAGAAATAACACCACACATCTACAACCATCTGATCTTTGACAAACCTGACAAAAACAAGCAATGGGGAAATGATTCCCTATTTAATAAATGGTGCTGGAAAAACTGGCTAGCCATAAGTATAAAGCTGAAACTGGATCCCTACCTTACATCTTATACAAAAATTAATTCAAGATGGATTAAAGACTTAAATGTTAGACCTAAAACCATAAAAACCCTAGAAGAAAACCTAGGCAATACCATTCAGGACATAGGCATGGGCAAGGACTTCATGACTAAAACACCAAAAGCAATGGCAATAAAAGCCAAAATTGAAAAATGGTATCTAATTAAACTAAAGAGCTTCTGTACAGCAAAAGAAACTACCATCAGAGTGAACAGGCAACCTACAGAATGGGAGAAAATTTTTGCAATCTACCCATCTGGCAAAGGGCTAATATTCAGAATCTACAAAGAACTTAAAATAATTGATAAGGAAAAATCAAACAACCCCATTAAAAAGTGGGCAAAGGATATGAACAGACACGTCTCAAAAGAAAACATTTATGCAGCCAACAGACACATGAAAAAATGCTCATCATCACTGGCCATCAGAGAAATGCAAATCAAAACCACAATGAGATACCATCTCACACCAGTTAGAATGGCAATCATTAAAAAGTCAAGAAACAACAGGTGCTGGAGAGGATGTGGAGAAATAGGAACACTTTTACATGCTATTGGAACTGTAAAGTAGTTAAACAATTGTGGAAGACCGTGTGGTGATTCCTCAAGGATCTAGAAATAGAAATACCATTTAACCCAGCCATCCCATTACTGGGTATATACCCAAAGGATTATAAATCATGCTGCTCTAAAGACACATGCACATGTATGTTTATTGTGGCAGTATTTACAATAGCAAAGACTTGGACCCAACTCAAATATCCATCAATGATAGACTGGATTAAGAAAATGTGGTGCATATACACCATGGAATACCATGCAGCCATAAAAAAGAATGAGTTCATGGCCTTTGTAGGGAGATGGATGAAGCTGAAAACCATCATTCTGAGCAAACTATCGCAAGGACAGAAAACCAAACACCGCATGTTCTCACTCACAGGTGGGAATTGAACAATGAGAACACTGGGACACAGGGTGGGGAGCATCACACGCCAGGATCTGTCATGGGGTGGTGGGAGGGGGGAGGGATAGCATTAGGAGATATATCTAATATAAATGACGAGTTAACGGGTGCAGTACACCAACATGGCACATGTATACATATGTAACAAACCGGCACGTTATGCGCTTACCCTAGAACTTAAAGTATAATAATAAAAAACAAGAATTCTTCACTAAATCACATCAAAAAAAAAAAAAAAGAAAAGAAAACTGAATAGTATTCCATTGGATGGTTGGATGGAGATACCATATTTTGTTGATCTAGGCACTAATTGATGGACATTTAGATTGTTTAAACTTTCTGGCTATAATAATTAAACTTCTATGAGCATTCATGTACAAATTTTTGTGTGAAAGTATGTTTTTAATTTTCTTGGGTATATAGCTAGGGCTGCAATTGTGTACCATATGGTAACTCTGTGTGTAATACAGAACCTAACATCTCCTTAGATTCTTCTTCTTTTTTTTTATCTGTAATTATTTTATTTAATTTTTTTACAATAACATTTATAATTCTTCAAGGTGAGGTTAATTTTTCCTCTTACTACTCACATAATAGCTTCTAATTATTCTTGTTAAAGCACAATACTAGATTGTCAAATTATGTTGACAAATTTTATTTTGCACATTGCTGTGTTCCCAGAAACAAGCTTATTTCCAGAAGCATAGTAAGTGCTCTTGAAAAATTTGTGAAAATACGAAAAGAATGAATGTCATATTTGTCTTGTATACCAAAAACAAAGTATCTTTTAAAAGGTTTAGTAGGCCTTTAGAATGAACTTTAATAATATTTTTTATATGAGTCTAGTAGTAAAAATCCACTGATTTTTGAGGCTGCCTTTATTTTATTTTATTTTATTTTATTTTTTGGCTGTAAAAGTTTCTCAGACCTTCTTTTATTTTGATGATCTTGACAGTTTTCAGAAATACTTGTCAGGCATTCTGAAGAATGTCCCTTGACTGGGATATGTCTCATGGTTTTTTCATTATGAGCTGAGATTATGTGTTTTGGGGAGGAGGACCACAAATAATACCAGTTTCACCACATAATTTCAAGGATCTATACTACCAATATGAGTTATCACTGCTGATGTGAAACTTGAACACCTGGTTGAGGTAGTATTTTTCAGGTTTATCCATCATAAAGCTACATGAGCTACATGTTTATTTCTCCTTTTCCATACTGTACACTTTGAAGAAAGTTACCATATGTAGCTCACACTTGAGTGAAAAATTATGTGTCACCTCTTTGAGAGTAGAACATCTAAATTTATCTGGAATTCTACATGGAATATTTGTCTATTCTTTTGTTACTTATTGTTTTTATTTAATCATTTATTTATATCAGTATGGACTCATGGATATTTACTTTATGCTTCGATTTATAGTTCAGTGCTACTTTAATTTGTTCTAAGTTTGTTCACTGGGAGCTCTTTTAGTTGGCTCCTGTCTCTCTGACACACTCACATCATTATTAGAGCTTTGATTTTTTTTGTTTGTTTGTTTTTGGAGAATTTGCATATTTTCTGGCACTATAAGATGCTCAAGGAGTCCGGGCGTGGTGGCTCACACCTGTAATCCCAGCACGTTGGGAGGACAAGGCAGGTGGATCACCTGAGGTCAGGAGTTTGAGACCAGCCTGATCAACATGGAGAAACCCCATCTCTACTAAAAATACAAAATTAGTTGGGCATGGTGGTGCATGCCTGTAATCCCAGTTACTTGGGAGGCTGAGGCAGGAGAATCGCTTGAACCCGGAAGGCAGAGATTGTGGTGAGCCAAGATAGCACCATTGCACTCCAGCCTGGGCAACAAGAGTAAAACTCTGTCTAAACAAACAAACAAACAAACAAGAAACCAAAAAAGTGATGCTCCAGGCTCATGTTGTAGATTTCCTTCCCCAGTCCTAGAATCAAGTGTTTCTCCAAAAAGCCATGATTCTTTTTCTTGGAGAATGCTATTAGAAAGCAAGATCCAGGCAGGCAGTAGGTGCACTCTTGGCTACTGAGGTGTCATTATTTCTAGGCCTTCTGAGATGGCAGAGCAAAGAAATATGTGCATGTTTACTAACCTCTGTGTGTACACATATCTACAAATATTTCTATATATTATTATCTATATCTACATTAAACTCAACACGACTTTATAACTTTATATCCATGTCTCCAAATCTAATTCATTACTACGGGAGTCATCCTAATCTCTTTCTGCTATCTGTTTACTTAATTGGTCAGTCACAGTATATATGGATAGCAGTATCAGTACTGTTCATTTGTGCCTCGTGACAATTTTATCAATTAGAACGGGGGTTGGCAACCCCAGCCTGCAGACCAGTACTGGGCCACACAGCAGGAGGTGAGCAGCAGGTAAGCAAGCATTACCACCTGAGCTCTGCCTCCTGTCACATCAGAGCGGCATCAGATTCTCATAGGAGCGCAAACCCTATTGTGAACTGCGCAAGTGGGGGATATAGGTTGTGAACTCTTACGAGAATCTTATGCCTACTGACCTGAGGTGGAACAGTTTCATCCTGAAACCATCCCCACCTCCCCCCATCCGTGCAAAAACTGTCTTCCACACAACTGGTTCCTGGTGCCAAAAAGGTTGAGGGCTGCTGAATTAAAATACAAAGCTCATGCGCAGTTTTTTATGCCTTTAGTCTTACAGACTCTGCTAATTTCCAGTTACTTGAGTCAACTTTTTTCCCTCTTCCTTCAGTGAAGTTTTTATACATTCAACTGATCTCCTAAATGATTTTTTAAAATTTGCATATATTCAGTTTCATTTGCTCTGTAAAGTACAATGTGTTTGGACAAATTCATAGTGTTACGTATTATCATTACACTATCATACAAAATAGTTTCACTGAGCTAAAAAATAAAAATCCCTTGTGCTGTACCTATTGGACTCTTCTCCTTCCCCTGAATCCCTAACAATGACTGATCCTTTTATTGTCTGTACAGTTATGCCTTTTCCAGTATGTCATAGCATTGGAATCACACAATATTAATATATTTTGCCTTTTGAGACCGGCTTTTTATTTAACAATATTCATTTAAGATTTATCCCAGTATTTTCATAGGCTATTAGCTCATTTCTTTTTATTGTTCAATAACTGTCTATGGTACAGATGTACTACAGATTGTTTATCCATTCACTTATTAAAAGGCATCTTGTTTGCTTCTAGTTTTTTACTGTTTGAATAAAGATGGGATAAACATTCTTGTGCAGGTTTTTGTGTGGAAATATGTTTTCAAATCAGTTGAGTAAATGTCTAGAGACATTGCTAGATAGTATGGTAAGATTAGTTCAGCTTTGCAAAAAAAAACCTGCCAAGCTGTTTTCCAACGTGACTATAAGCATTTTGGATTCCCTCCAGCAATAAAGGAGAGCTCCTGTTAATCTACATCTTCACCGGCAGTTGGCAAAGTCAGGTTTTTGGGCTGGGGGGTGTTGACTTTTAGTCAATCAATTAGATGTGTAGTGGTATCTCATTTTTATTTAGCAATTCTTCAATGACAAATAGTGTGCAACATCTTTTCATGTGTTTATATGCAGTGTCTTCTTTGCTGGGGTGTCTGTTCATATCTTTTGTCCATTTTTTTGGAGTAGGTTTTATGGTTACTTATTACATATTTAGAGTTCTTTGTATATCTTGGATCAAGTCTTTTATCGGATATGTGTTTTGCAATATTTTCTCCCAGTCCATGACTTTCTTTTTTAAAATTATTATTAATTTTTGTCGGTACATAGTAGATGTACATATTTATGGGGCAGATGAGATATATTGATACAATCACACAATGCATAAGAAAAACATCAGGGTAAATGGGGTGTTCATCGCCTAGCATTTATCCTTTCTTTGTGTCACAAACAATCTACTATACTCTTTTAGTTATTTTAAAATGTCCAATAAATTGTTTTTGACTGTAGTCTCCCTGTGTTGTGCTATCAAATACCAGATCTTCATCGTTCTATCTTACTATATTTTTGTGTCCATTAGTCATCCCCATGTCTCGCCTCTTACACCGCTAAAGTTCCCAGGCTCTGGTAACCATTAGTCTACTCTCTATCTCCATGAGTTCAATTAAAAAAAAAATGTTTAGCTCCTACAAATAAGTGAAAACATGTGATGTTTGTTTTTCTGTGCCTCACTTATTTCACTTAACATAATAACCTCCAACTCCATGTTGTTGCAAATGACAGAATCTTATTCTTTTAATGGCTGAATGGTACTCTATTGTGTATATGTGCCACATTTTCTTTATCTGTTCATCTGCTCATGGACACTTAGGTTGCTCCCAAATCTTGACTATTGGGAATAGCAATGCAATAAACATGGGACTGCAGATACCTCTTTAGCACACGAATTTCCTTTCTTTTGGGTATATAACTAGCAAGGGGATTGCTGGATTATATGGTAGTTCTATTTCTTAGTTTTTTGAGGAACCTCAAAACTGTGGTTGTACTAATTTACATTTGCACCAACCGTGTATGAGGGTTCCATTTTCTCCACATCCTCGCCAGCACTTGTTATTTTCTGTGTTTTGGATGAAAGCCATTTAACTGGAATGAGATGTCTTATTGTAATTTTGATTTGCATTTCTCTGATGATCAGTGATGTTGAGCATTTTTTTATATACCTATTTGTCATTTTTGGTTTTTTTGTTTGTTTGTTTTGTGACAGAGTCTCCCTCTGTCACCCAGGCTGGAGTGCAGTGGCACGATCTTGGCTCACTGCAAGCTCTGCCTCCCGGGTTCACACCATTCACCTGCCTCAGCCTCCCGAGGTTGTTGTTTTTAGATAGCTATTATTTATTCTGTTAAGAGAGGACCCTTTGATTTGAAAATAATAAGAATATTTTATTGTTCTATCTTTTTTCCCCCAAGAATAAGTGTTGAATCTGACTTTTAGTTCACATTCTACTAATTGCATAATCCTGGATAAATTAATTAATCCTATTATTGTTGCGTCCTCCTCTGCAAAATGGAGATCATAATAGTATGTATCACATCAGGTTATTTTAATTATTTAATGCAATAATGCTTGTAAAGCAGATATGAAACACTCACTAAGTAAAATATTAACTATCATTATAAGATTGTTTAAACAATAAATGGCATAGTGTGGACTTTAAACTCTTCAGATTCATTTTTGGATTCTTTCAATAATTTCTTCTTTTGTCCTGTTCTCTTATATTTTCGACTTCATCATCTCCTCTTCTTCTTATAGTTTGTTAATCTTAAGACCAGTTATCTAGTTTTCCTTTATCATTTTGTGACTATCAAGCAGAGATCTTCTACATTGTTTACTTGTTTCTTTTTTTTCTTTCTTTCTTTGAGACAGAGTCTCCCTGTGTCGCCCAGGCTGGAGTGTAGTGACACGATCTCGGCTCACTACAAGCTCCGCCTCCCGGGTTCACGCCATTCTCCTGCCTCAGCCTCCTGAGTAGCTGGGACTACAGGCGCCCGCCACCACGCCCCGCTAATTTTTTGTACTTTTAGTAGAGACGGGGTCTCACCGTGTTTAGCCAGGATAGTCTCTTATCTCCTGACCTCTTGATCCGCCCGCCTCGGCCTTGCAAATTGCTGGGATTACAGGCGTGAGCACCGTGCCCGGCCCTGTTTACTTATTTCTTTTAAAAAATATTTTCAGAGATATATGCATTATCTGACATTTTAGGATAAAGCAAACCTCCTTACATTCGCCTGACTGTCTGGTAAGAGTAGAAACCTTTGCTTTGGTGTAAAGCTAAAGACATAAATTGGTAACCACTGGAATTATCTGGCCTCAGACTTCCATCATTTATTTCACTCATGTGCTAATTCGGTCTGGATCAGAAAATGCCAATTTAATTATGCCCTACAGCACACAGTGAATCACGTAAATTTAGTAGAGTTATGAATAAACTAAAATCATATTAACTTCACAAATATATGTCAGAACATGATGGAAAAAGTTTATTTTCTCTGAGGAAACCTGACTTTAAATTACATGATCCCTCCCTTTAGTGTTAACTTCTTTAGTCTAAATTTGTCTCTTACTTTTACGTATAATTCTCAAATGAAGAGTAAAGTTAAATCACTGCATTTCATTTTCCAAAATGTGAGATTGTACAAATCCTGAAATGAGATTGAACATCTAAAATATCACACCACAATCATGCCTTGGTTCGCTTGTTGGTTCTAAGTGACATGTGGCCTAAGACTGGCATAAGTCTTAAAATTTTACTTTCTTGTTTAAAATAGCTGCTGACTAAATATAAATCTAGAGATGAAGGCTGTTCTATAACTAGATTTCAGTGTGATCTCTATGTCCACTATATATTTTTTAATACCTATTTTTTCTTACTTGGTTGACTTTTGTTGGCTCAGGGATTTTTTTTTTTCCTTGTGATGTCAAAGGATTTTTCTCATGTCAGAAGAAAAATCTCAACTTTTCACATATAAGTACAATAACATGAGATCTGGAATATAGAGAGAAGCAGAATGTTTTGTGGGGTTTAGACATAATCTTTCTTCCAGGAAAAATTCCTTTCAGATGTAACCAAAATCAGAAACATATTCCTATTTTGTCAGATAACAGTGGCATACTGGACTAATGAGAAATAGCCTTAGGGATAACTCAGGAATAAGAAGCAAAGCAAACACAAACCCAGAGACTGCATGCACTCTGACTAGGGTTACTCCTTCCTGGGTGAATTTCAGAAACTCACTGACTAGTACACTTAGAAGCGCCCATAGAGATTAACCCCCATGTTTTCCAGATGGGAAAACTGAGACCCAGAAAGGCTGAATGACTTGTCCAAAGCTTTGGGGCCAGAATAAGATCTCTGGGATCTTATTCCAGTGTTTTTGCACGAAGCCATTCTACTTCCCATATTTCTAATTTATACTTTTTTAAAAAAGTCTTTTTAAAAGGAAATAGAATTAAAATTAAGTCAGGAGTCTAGTGATGATAATATTCACATTTATTTATAAATGTAATATTCACATTTATTTCCCGACTTGACAATGCCATTTCAAGGCAATAGTGATGCTTAAGTAAAACCAAATTATCCTTGGGATATAAAAAATGATACAACTCTTTACAATTTGGTGTGGGATAACTGGGATCTTGTGATTAGGTATTAACTGTAAAATTAAAATCTTGCTATGAGTTTGTTCTCACTCACTAGGCTGAAATGCAGCAATACAAGTGCAATTGCTTAAATGTGGCCCATTGTGATTAGAGACTTAAATGTTAGACCTAATACCATAAAAACCCTAGAAGAAAACCTAGGTAATACCATTCAGGACATAGGCATGGGCAAGGACTTCATGTCTGAAACACCAAAAGCAACGGCAACAAAAGCCAAAATTGACAAATGGGATCTGATTAAACTAAAGAGCTTCTACACAGCAAAAGAAACTACCATCAGAGTGAACAGGCAACTTACAGAATGGGAGAAAATTTTTGCAATCTACTCATCTGACAAAGGGCTAATATCCAGAACCTACAAAGAACTCAAACAAATTTACAAGAAAAAAACAAACATCCCCATCAAAAAGTGGGCAAAGAATATGAACAGACATTTCTCAAAAGAAGACATGCATACAGCCAACAGACACATGAAAAAATGCTTGTCATCACTGGTCATCAGAGAAATGCAAATCAAAACCACAATGAGATACCATCTCACACCAGTTAGAATAGCAATCATTAAACAGTCAGGAAACAACGGGTGCTGGAGAGGATGTGGAGAAATAGGAACACTTTTACACTGTTGATGGGATTGTAAACTAGTTCAACCATTATGGAAAACAGTATGGCGATTCCTCAAGGATCTAGAACTAGAAGTACCGTATGACCCAGCCATCCCATTACTGGGGATATACCCAAAGGATTATAAATTATGCTGCTATAAAGACACATGCACACGTATGTTTATTGCGGCACTATTCACAATAGCAAAGACTTGGAATCAACCCAAACGTCCATCAGTGGCAGACTGGATTAAGAAAATGTGGCACATATACACCATGGAATACTATGCAGCCATTAAAAAGGATGAGTTTGTGTCCTTTGTAGGGACATGGATGCAGCTGGAAACCATCATTCTCAGCAACTATCGCAAGAACAGAAAACCAAACACCGCATGTTCTCACTCATAGGTGGGAACTGGACAATGAGATCACTTGGACTCGGGAAGGGGAACATCACACACCGGGGCCTATTATGGGGAGGGGGGAGCGGGGAGGGATTGTACTGGGAGTTATACCTGATGTAAATGATGAGTTGATGGGTGCTGATGAGTTGATGGCTGCAGCACACCAACATGGCACAAGTATACATATGTAACAAACCTGCACGTTGTGCACATGTACCCTAGAACTTAAAGCATAATAATAAAAAATAAAAATAAAAATATATGGCCCATTGTAGCTACTGTTCTTCTCATATTTATAACTGTATTATTTAAATATATGAATATTCACTTATGATATCCTATAGTGAAGTTTATTGAGAAGACCTATCCTATGTCACACTCCTGAGCACTCTGATCAGAAATATGCATAGGCTGAATAAATTCTTATTGTATATAGTATACCAGTAAAACCCAACCCACAAAAATGTTCCCAGGAAATTCTGACAAGAAATAAATTAATAGCTATCTGTAAAAATTAGAATAATTTTTATGCACTGAAAATATTTGGTTATCACCTGTGTTTCACTGAAAAAAAAATTGCCCTGATTCAGTGAAATTAGCCTTCCACCCATAGACCCTCAGGGACATTCCTGAATTCCAATATTAGATAATATATATCAATTATTTCTTTCATTTGTGAAAGATCTTGAAACTGGAATAGTGTATTGTTTGTTTCCAGAGAGAGTTTGATACACAATCACAGTCTTTAACTCTAAGAATATGTTCCTACAAAGCCTTGAAAGTCAGTATCTGCTATTTGTTCATTAGGCATTTTCTCATTGGAAATACTTAGAAATTACTCATTGGAAATACTTAGAATTAAGCATGTGATTTTCACTAAAAATAGTAACAACTAAGATAAGTAGTAGAAATAACAGGTTATATAAGCAGATAGCTTGCAAAAACAAAATCATTCTTTACAGTAAATGGAAAATCCCAGACATGGAAAAATTTACATTTGTTTAGTATATATTTTCCAGTGTCTGGTCTATAGTATATTCATATGCATATAATAGAATTCATAAAGAACATCAAGATTGTTTTAATTATTTTTATGTTTAATTTTATTTTGTCTACTAAAATGCAAACATTTCTGACAGTAAGGATGTTTCTCCAACCTTAATGGAATAATAGTAGTAAAGAACAATATTGCATTTAGTCAATAACTGATCTAGAGATTAAATGTAGATTTAATTTTAGAAATCAGTATGTCACTGGTAGATGGTCGTGACTGCAAGTTGCCCAGGTTCTTGGCCTTTTGACCAAAGAATTGGACAAAATGCCCAACAAAACAAAGAAAGAATTAAGCAACAAAAAAACAAAAGCAGGGATTTATTGAAAATGAAAGTATACTCCAGTGTGGCAGGGGATCTGAGCAGCTGCTCAAAGGCCCAGATACAGAATCTGCGTGGTTCCAAATACCCGCTAGAAGTTTCCCATTGGCTATTTCATGATCACCTCATATAAATAAAGTGGTAGCCCACAATCGTCTGATTGGTTGCAGAAAGCAGCCAACCAGAGGCTGAAGTTACAAAGGTCACACTCCTGCACAAACATCTGATTGGTAGCTTTTGGCTAGGGTGAAGTTACCAAGTTATACTTCTATGCAAACGAAGAATTGGCCTGCAATCAGTCTGATTGGTTGTGGACAGCAACCATTCAGAGGCTGGAGTGAAGTTACAAAGTTGCAAAGGAAGACTCAACCAGCAATCAGTCTGATTCATTGCTGACAGCCTATTTGCCATCTGGCAACAGAAAAGGTCAAAGGGAGTAGCCTCTGATCCTTTTGTTACTAAGGCATGGAAATTTAGAGTTTTCCTTTCAGTTTAGTTCTAGGAAGTTGGCGTGAAATGGCCTCAGGTTCCCTGCCTCCAGCCTGAGCAGCAGAGCGAGACTCCATCTCAAATATACATACATATATACATATATGAGAATTCAGCCTGATGCACTATTTAATATTAACTTTTAACAAGTTGCCACTTAAGGTAAAATAAATTATTTGGAAAAATATTTCCTTAATGTGTACTCTGGAAATTTGGAGTAATCAGAAGAAAGAGTATCCGGTGAATACTATTTTGATCCTTAATATTGTAAAATCTACTCAAATCCAGTCATTTTCTTTCAGTTTTTTATTGTTTTTTTTTAGGGGAAAAATATACTTCCATTGTGGTGATTTGAGGAAAGGAAAGAATGTTATAAAATATCACTCAGACCAAAAATGAATGCCAATGCCTATTTCATCCATTGTATATTTTTCTCATTTTTGTCTGTTTTTATTGTCTGCCATGCTTTCCTATACTGCCAATGAAATTATCATAAGTTTTTTATGATATAGGCACACATTTGGGACATTTCCGGCTATTCAGTCAAAGCACAAACAAGAGCAGCTTTTGTATTTGAAGACAATGCTATTGATGACAAAGCCTTTTCATACCAAAGAAACTAGAGACTTGTTATGTAAGAGTTTCTTTACTTTAAAACTCAATTTTTACTCAATTGCTATTTGCCTTTAATTCTTTTAGATTCATAATTTTTAGATATCACTTCTCTAAATTTCTATACTTCTATCATAGCACTTATGACACTAAAATACTTCTCAGATAAACTAACAAATCTCTCCACCAAACTACCACTTGGTTGAGGACAGTCTTCATCTTATATGACTTTATCTGTCCATCCCAAGCAAAGACCTTGGCACCTAGTAGGCACTAGAGTAATAATTGTTGGATTAAGTATAACTATTTAAGATAATTTAATAGACATCTACAAGTCTACATCAAACAGCCCCCCTGCAGTGAGATTTCTGGTTACTGTAGAATCTGTGAGGACAATGGAAAAGAGATTATATTATCCATGAGTCAGTATGAGAAAAAACTACCATGTGCTTTGACTGTTTATCTTTTATACGGACAAAATCTGTTAAAAGTGTACCTTAATGGTAATATTGAACAAAAAGAAAAGACAAGACCAAGGAATCATTTAAATGTTTTACTTGTATTGATGAAGCCAGTAACCAGCTTCAGATCAACATATATGTTGTTGAGGGATTTGGGTACTTTAGATCATTTTTCAGTGCTGGCTGGTGACAATAGACTTCTGCCTCTTTTCCTTCCTCATTCAATTCAGTAATTCCATTCTAGCTGTAGGTATCTGGTCCTTTTAAGGGAATGGAGAATGGAGGCAAAGATCAAGAACTAGGGCAATCATTCCAATTTCTCATCTTCTAAGCCCATCTAAGGGGCATTCCCATGGATGGAAAGAGGATGAATAAAAACTTTTGTTTGTTTTTTCCATTTGATTCACATAGAGAGTTCTAAAATGCCTTAATCTCATACCAGCACATTCTATCACATAACTAGAATTAAGTTAATCCCAACCCATTTTCTTTGGCTAGGATAGATGACAGTTTTCTTTTCTTTCTCTCTTTTTTTTTTTTTCTCACTCTGTCTCCAGGCTGGAGTGCACTGGTGCAATCTTGGCTCACTGCAACCTCCACCTCCAGGGTTCAAGCCATTCTCCTACCTCAGCCTCCCGAGTAGCTGGGATTACAGCCGCGTACCACCACGCCCAGCTATTTTCAGCTATTTTTGTATTTTTAGTAGAGACGGGGTTTCACCCTGTTGACCAGCATGGTCTCGATCTCTTGACCTCATGATCCACCTACCTCAACCTCCCAAAGTGCTGGAATTACAGGCGTGAGCCACTACGCCCGGCAATAGATGACAGTTTTCTTACATTCCAGTGCTTAATTTTTCATTCAATGAAGTCTTGATAGTGTCCATAAGGGAGAACATACACATCTTTTTGCAAATCTTTCCTAGAGAACCCCTAGTAACTCCTTTACCCTTTACAGAGAAACCTAGAACCCCTTGAATTTCAGCAACCCTTTTCCGTTCAGTAAGGCAAGAAGAGCCCAGGGAAGAATTCGGCCTGACCTTCCTGAAAACTGTCAAAAGAATAAACAAAACATTTGAGGTCACAAACTCCTTGGTTCCATATCTCCTCTAATTAGCAACTGAATGCCCCCCACCCCATATATACTAGGGGTACTTCCTATGATTGCTTTCTAGTTGAGAAAGATCCAGATTTGGTAAGGGGCATGATCCTTGAGTCCCCTTAAATTGTGCTGGTCAGAGAAGTCATGAATATTCACACAAATGATAATAAACTTCTCCATTCAGTCCCAGAAGATAGATTTCTAACACAGTGCCTGCTACATGCTGACGTTTCCATTTGTTCCTCAGTTGTTCAGCATAATAGCTTGTCATGGAACCTGATAAATGAACTGTTTCTGTTTGAAATTTGGTTGGTTTTCATGATTTTTGAAATATAGCAGAGACATTGTGTATTAAACACGTGAAAATCATACTTCATGTTTTGTAACTTTTAAAATGCACTTAAAGTTATGGCAGGTAGTAAATCTCTCTCTCTCTCTCTCTCTCTGTCTCTCTCTGTCTCTCTCTGTCTTTCTCTCTCTCTCTCTCTCTCTCTCCCCCCCATGTATCTTAAATTTCCAGTCTTGTATGTGTGTGGGGAATTTAAACCAGCAAGTTACTGAGTTTTGAGTCACTCCTTGTTGCAAATCTTGGTCATAATTCTTATATATTTTTTTCCTTTTTTTGTTCTCAGCATAGAGGCAACACACACATTTACCCCTTTGTTATACTGTATTAACTCTTCAGCCTCTCTCCATTAACGTGCATATGCCCACTTACATCCTAAGAAGAAGCCATGTCCTTTTCATGAATGAAACTCAGTGCCTACCTGTTATAATAAAATCTTATGTACTGATTTTTCCAAAAAACTTGCTTGAGCAGAAAATGCCCTCCTTTCTGCTACCAGTCAGGGCAGTACATCTCAGGCCTTGGTTCTTCCCACACGGGTAATCACGAAAGGCATTAGTGGAAGGGAAATGCTAACAGATGGACAAGCTTTTTGTTGATGGTGTATTTCTTTCTTTTTAAGTAGGAGTACATTGTAAACTGTTGCAGAAAACAGAGGGAAAAAAGCAACTAAGCACCTTTTTCTCCCCCAGATGGGCTGCAAACCTCTTCTTGCATGTGCTTTTGGTTGCTAGTTCAGCTTTTCTTACAGAGGTCAGCAGCAGGTCATTCATAGTGTGGGCAATTTGTGCTAGGTGCTTTACAAACAGAGTCCTCCCTGTCTACTGGACTTCAAACACAAATAAAAAATGGGAAATAGTGAAGCCAAAAGTAATGTGTGAAACTAAACAATCAAGCTTTTTTTAAAGCATATGATGTTAAAAAAAATACTGTACAGATCAAGTTTTACAATTCATTCCCTGCTTTTATTTCCCTTTCTTTCTGTACACAAATTCACCATTTATTTCACAAAGCATAATTTGAAGTGAGCCCTTTTGTTTTGATCACAGTACATGAAATAGGTGGACCAAGGTTCATCACCTCACCAAAGATGTTGGTGTACTGGTACAAGGCCAGGTTTTGTTTTATTAATTCTCCACAGAAATCACAACTGAATTGCTGGGAATATCTAAAAATGTATAGTGATGACATATCTCTAGTGCCACTTGTTGCTGATTAAAAATCAATAGTTTCCATTGTGTGAAATGATCCAGGTGAAAGGTTTCCCAGACATAAAGAAAGATTCTAAGCACAGATGAAGCAAATGAATACATAGATTCTGCTAAGGAGTTTCCATGAACAATGAAAATTTTCACACAACTAGGGGCCTAGGTAGCCAATATGACAGGACTTACATGATTTGGTATTAGTTTTAATACTGGCAAAAAGTGAAAAGACAAACTGTATTCTAGATTTCAGTTTGCTACCTATTGATTTTAGCTACAATTTTAGATCATTCTTTGAAGAACTATAACATGAAATGATGAAAGTGTAGTGAAAGTTCCAGATAGAGTTACTACACCTACATATTCATAATCTATCTTGTTAGAGATTACAGAAGTTTTAGAGACTTTTATTTTAATCTACCAGCTTTTTTTCCTGATTCATCAAGGGAAGCCAAGTAGATTAACTATCTTATTTAAATGTGGAAGGTATTTGATCTTTTCATGTAAAATAGCAAAATCATCATATTAGCTAATATTTATTACTCACCATGTGACAGGCACTGTGCTAAGTACCTAATTGAAATTTTCTTTCCTTCTTTCTTTCTTTCTTTCTCTTTCTCTCTCTCTTTCTTTCTTTCTTTCTTTCTTTCTTTCTTTCTTTCTTTCTTTCTTTCTTTCTTTCTTTCTTTCTTTCTTTCTTTCTTTTCTTTCTTTCTTTCTTTCTTTCTTCTTTCTTCCTTCCTCCCTTCCCTTCCCTTCCCCTTCCTTCCTTCCCTCCCTCCCTCCCTCCCTCCTTCCTTCCTTCCTTCCTTCCTTCCTTCCTTCCTTCCTTCCTTCCTTCCTTCCTTCCTTCTTTCTTTCTTCTTCTTCATTTTTTTTTGTTATTTTTGTCATTGAGATGGAGTCTCACTCTGTCGCCCAGGCTGGAGTGCAGTGGCATGATCTCGGCTCACTGCAAGCTCTGCCTCCCGAGTTCACGCCATTCTCCTGCCTCAGCCTCCCAAGTAGCTGGGACTACAGGCGCCCACCACCACGCCCAGCTAATTTTTTGTATTTCTAGTACAGACGGGGTTTCACTGTGTTCACCAGGATGGCCTTGATCTCCTGACCTCATGATCCGCCTGCCTCGGCCTCCCAAACTGCTGGGATTACAGGCATGAGCCACCGTGCCCGGCCTTAAATTTTCTTTTTCAAATAATTATAGGTACTTAATTCTCCCACTATATTATCCCCTTTTCACAAATATGAAGATTAGGATATCTATACAAGGTACAAAGCTGAACTCTAGAGGAGCTGGGATTCCCTTCACCTTTGCCACAAAATAAATAACATGAGAAAATTTTTTACTCTTCCTTCAGTACAGAGATAGAAAATGTTGCAATGTATCCCTAGAACGTCTAAGGCCTTAGAGAGGAAATTAAAAATTGGTAAGAAACAACTCTGAGCTACAGACAGAGCTAGCTGCCATGTCACTCACAACACCCCTTCTCTGAACCAAAGACTTCCAAACTTTTTATCATGATCCATCACATAAAATACAATTTATATTCTAGCACAGTACATTCGCATGCACACATAACTTTCTACATAACTGAAGCCTATTTTTAAGGAAATACTTGGCCTTATTCAGATTATGCTTTTTGATATTTTCTTCAGTTGTATTCCATTTAAAAATGTTTGCCAAGCCTAACTTAAATCAAGTTTATGATTCTGTGTCCATAACATTGAAAAAATGCTGATGTACTTCGAGGGTATGATATCCATGCATACATTGAAAACAACATTAGCTAATTCTCTTTCCTAGTAATCATGCTTTTTCTTCCTGTTAGAAATAAAACAATAAGGAGGGATGTGTAGGGAGTTTTGTAAAATGTATCTGTAATCTTTTTAGGAGGTAAAATAAGATAATTAGCTGGACCAATTATACTTTATACCAAAGATATTTTGCTAGAGATCATCCCAGCAAAGCAAAGAGATCATCCAAACAAAGCAAATACACCCCAATCTAACACACAGGTATGATTGTATCTCTCCTCAGTTTAAAATTTGAAAAATTTGGTTTGTCGTGGTCTTTAGAATAAATTAAACTCTGTTTGATGGACTACAAGACCCTTGTGTTCTAATTTCTAACAACATGCCTACCTTTATCCTCCCCTAAAATTTTGCTCACCACCCACCCTGAAAGACACTTGCTCCCACAATGGTTCCTGCCAACCACCTCATGCAGGAGGCTTTGCACAAGGATGTCCCTTTCCATAGAATGTCACCCTTCTGGCCTCAGCTGAAATGCCATCCACTCTGTGAACATTTCTTTGAATCCTCCTAATCTCACTCCCTATATATGTATCATACAATATAAACATATTTCTGAATACGTCATCTTTTTCACTGTAAATTTCAAGGGAGGGAAAGAATGGTAGATGATCTTTAACCTACAATATTTTGCTCCTGATCTCTTTAGATTAAACACAATTCCAAAATTTAAATATTAACTAAACCTATATCTTTATAATGATAAAGAATTCATGATTGTATACCTACATTTCTTCAGATTTTTACACTTTATTATGAAATTAATCAATGGGATAAATAATATTCTGATTCAGATTATGTTTTTTAAGTGATTAGGTACCAGCAACATGTAAATAAATAGGTGTCACCACAATTCACAATTTTCCAGCCAGACTTCTACATTTGGATTTATTCATTTTGAACCTCACTTTGACATACTGATGAGTCACTTGAAACTCAAGAGATCATACTATCAAAACCCAAGATCTATAGCAAATTGTACCTAAATAATTACAAAGATGTGATTTTAGAAAATGGGAGATTGTAAAAATAATCCTTTTATAATAATTATATTTTGTCCATGCTGCTGTAGACTCCCTTTGTGGCCTGCCCATCACCTTGCCAGCTGGGGCATAGCCTCCATCCCTGTGAGTGTCAGCTGTTCACTGCCCATAGCTGGCCCTTTTTGGTGGAATTTCCCTTGGCTAAACAGTAGCCACCTTACCAGGGACACTTCATTTCCCAAAATGCTCATGCAACCTGCAGCCAGCTAATGACCAATGGACATGGGTTATACAAGTTAGTTCCCACTTTCCTTGAGGTGGAATCAACTCTAGGATATAATTCATCCTCCAGAGCTCTGCAAAGGATTAAGCTATCAATAGACTCCAACTGGGACCACACCTTTACTTAGCTTCTTCCCTTGGCCTGCCCTACATCCCTTGTTCCCTTTTGTTCTAAAATCATTTCCTCAATAAGTGGCATGCACCCAAATCCCTGTGTCAGGCTCTGCTTCAAAGAAGCCCAACAGAAGAAACATGCTCCCCATGTTTCTATTCCCAACAGTAACTAAATAAATAAGTTGCTATGTTTTTCATCATTCTTGAAGAGACAATTGGCTTTCATTTACCATGTTATATATATAACACATATATAAAGAGAGAGAGAGAAAGGTTTGTTGTGGTGGTTTTCTTGAATAAGATTTTCTTTTATATGTTCAATTTAGCTCTTTTCCAGTGAAATTGTCTTTCGTCTATTACAAAGTTTTCCCATGGCATAGGGTGGTGGTCAGGGTAAAGGGGGACCAACTGTCCTTCTTACAGGTCATGTAACATCTTATAATCATCAAATAAATATGGTAGAGAAATAAATATACATCGACCAAATAAATCTTTGTCTTCACGATCATAATGGCCAAGCTTATAATCTATAATTACCTACATACCTAGGCGTAGCCCCATAAAGGGATATATGGTGTTCCTACATTTTTTTTGAGATCTTGGCTCTCAAAGAGTTTATATAATTTTATCTCAAGTTTTGTTTTTAAAGTGCTTGTTTCAAAATGATATTAATATGAATAAGTGTCAACAGTTTGCTAAATCTTTTTTTTGATAGTGCCCTCTGTCCTTTGGCTAAAATGCAAAAACAGAGCATGCCTTTTCTATTTTTACCCCTGCTGTGACCCCTCACAAGGTGAAACAGATGCAAAGAACTCCCAGGAATTGTGTCAACATAACTAGCCCAGGCTGCTTACATTCTAGTGTTAAATTCAACTCTTTAGTTTAAACCACGGTCAGAGGTAGACATATTCATCACACAACCAAATTTCTATGTGTTCATGATTTCTGTTTATTCTCCAAGTGCCCTTCACACTGAAAATGGCACAGTACAGCTCAGAAGACAAGAATATAAAAATAAGCCTATTTTAAATTAATACAAAATAATCGGATGATGCATGGAAATATTTACCCAAACACTAAGTGTAGGTTCTGCCTTCTGGATATTTATTTTATGAATTTGGATTAGGGAATCCCCACAGACACTGTACAATTCAAAAAGTGAGAAGCTGTTTTTTAAAATAGTTGTGCTTTTGTACGTAAACATTCATCCGTATCCTGGTAATGACTGCAGGTACACAGGTCTTTTCATTTGTCAAAATTCAGAAAATCATATACTTTAGTCTGTGAATTATCTTGCATTATATGCAGTCTTTCCTTTTTTAAAAGAGATACAAATATTGAACAATAGTTAATGCCAGATAAGTTGAAGTATTTAACCCTATATTATCTCTGTGTACTTTGACATAGAAGGATGAATTGATTAGTGGATAGAAGGGTAGCTAGAGTGACAGATATGTAATAAAGCAGATATAACAAAATGTCAATTACAGAATCTCAGAATCTAAGTGGTTGAAATATGGATGTTCATATAAACATTTTATAATATATTGGGGAACCATTTTGTCTCAAGGAAATAAAGATGTGTTCTAGTGCAATGAGTTAGAATCTTCTTGTAAAACAAAAGATTTTACCTGTGACAATTAAGTTAATCATATGAGAACACTGTCTATTTGGAAAATAGGTATATTATTTTCTAATTAATATATTTATGTCAGCTTTGAAGCAGAATACCAAGTGACTTTAAAATGCAATAATATGACTGTATGTCCATGAAGGGACACAGCCTAAGAACAAAATGAGGTCCAAAAATAATCCTAGGTTGCTTTATATTTTTCATGATAAGGCTCTATTTTTATTCTGAGGCTATTGTTTGTCTTTCATCATAGGATAAAGAAAATGAGAACCATGTGTGACATTGAAAACTGTTATTTTTCTAATGAGAGAGAAGATATAGATGTAAGATGTCTGAGGTTAACTAAAATCCTATAATCCAGAATGTAAACTGTAAGATTTATTAAAAAATGTATGAATATTTATCCAAAATCCCACTTATCCTTTAGGTCTACCCACTGAAAAGTTATAGAAGCATTAAACAAAACAAAACAGAAGCAGGAAGCACCTTGGGAGCATAACTTTGGTTTCCATGTACCCTCACTCACTGAAAAGAACCAGAGCTTTTTGGAGAAATGGCTGCTTTCTGGTTGCAGGCAGGCAACATGTGAAATCAATCTAGAGGATCTTGTCATATTGGAAAATGAAGATGCTTCTATACCCCCACAACGGTCATGTTCATAAGATCCAGGAGGCAACTTGAAGAAGCACCCACTATCCAAACATGAAATAATATAAGCATCAATGATAATGATGACTACAATGAATAGACGCACACCTATGTTTAAATCCTTGAGTTTATAATGGCACTAAAACTTACAGTCAAAAGAACAAATACAACATGACCCAGATATTGGCATTGGTATAAAAAGACTATAGTAGTCTCCCTTATCTGTGGGCATACTTTTCAAGATCTCCAGTTAATGCCTGAAACCACAGGTAATACCACACCCTGTGTTAGCATTTTCACACTGTGGCTGTAACTTTTGCAGTTTGAGGTGCAGCAGTAAAATTAGCAAGAATTTCTTTTTCCTTCTTCACAGTTTCATGGATAAAAAATTCATTCTTACCATAGATCTTAGCAACCACAATTTTCTTCTTTCCTTATTAAGTGAAGAACTTTCACAGTTTCACTTAAAGGAAACACTTTAAGGTTCTTCATTGCATATCTCAGTTTTCAGCATCTCTACTCTTATGCATTGGAGCCATTACTGAACAAACACTGTTATACTGGGACAATTGATCTGATCACTACTTCATATCTGTTAGGCACTAGAGAGAGAGGGGAATGGGATGTGACTACTAAAGGGTATTGGGTTTCCTTTTCGAGATCATGAAAATGTTCTGAAAACAGGTAATGATGATCATGGCACGACTCTGTAGTCAACTCAAGTAGTTTTGTTAGCTACTAAGTGACTAACAGGCAGGCGACACAAACAGTGTGGATCTGCTAGACAAGGGGATGATTCACATTCTGGTGAAGACAGGACAGGGCAGCAGGAGATTACATCACACTACTCAGAACAAGTTAAAACTTATAATTGGTCTATTTCTAGAGTTTTCCGTTTAATATTTTTGGACTGAGGTTTAATACAGGTAACTGAAACTGGGGAAAGTGAAACCACAAATAAGGGGCACTACTGAATTATAAATATGTTCAAGGACTTTTAAAAAATTGTCAAAAACAGATGTGAAATCTCAGCAGAAATAAAAACTAAAAAAATTAAAATTAAAAATTCCATGATATAACAATAAAATATCTGAAATGAAAACTTCACCGGACTGAGAAGAGACAGGAAATGATTTCCCAAAATTCAATCAAAAATAATCAGTCAATTTCTCATTTCTCTGTGTGCATTCTGGATCCTAAGAAACTAGCTCACAATTTAAAAAACTGGTGAACAAGAGAGTAACGGATAAATAGGAAATAGTCAGTAAAGGGAAAGAATCAAGTATCCTGCCTTTTCTCCACAAATAATACCTCAGGGTAACCAAGGAGATAATGAGGAAAATATTCTCTTAACAGAAGTTTTCTATTTAATATACAAAAAGAAATAATAGAATTAGAATTGCTTCACTTATAACCTCTAATTAAATAATGAATCTCAGATTTTATCATCAGCGGTTACTCTTAGTTGGGTTCTGCCAAGAAAACAGCCAGTTAAGGATTCCAGAAATAAGCAACTTAATATAGGAATTAATGCTTACATTCATGTGAATGTGGTATGAATGTAACCTGCAGTAGACAGTATTCAGAAAGTTAGAAAAACAACCACAGGCCAGTCACGATTGCTCAGGTCTGTAATCCCAGTGCTTCGGGAGGCTGAGATGGGAGGATCACTTGAAGCTAGTTTGAGACCAGCTTGGGCAACATAGCAAGGCCTTGTTCTTAAAAAACAATTAATTAGCCATTCATAGTGGTGGGTGCCTGTAGTCTCAACTACTTGGGAGGCTGAGGCAGGAGGATCCCTTGAACCCAGGAGTTCAAGGTTGCAGTGAGCTATGATCATGCCATTACACTTCAGCCTTGGAGGCAGAGTGGGATCTTTAAAACAAGGAAAAGAAAAACAACCATAAATGGCATTAGCTTAAAACACTGGTAGAGAAAGCAGCAGCTCATAAAAGAGTCCAAGAAACTTCTGCATCCATTATGACCATGAAATACCAGCTTATCAGAGATCTATGATGGTGCTATATCTGGATGCTAGTGTTGCTAAGAAGATCCTTGTAAAGAGTCCTGCAAAGCTTCCATGACTGGTGGCCAAAATTGCTAAGAATGATTTATGTTTTACTTTTATCTTCCAAATTGTGTGTGAATTTTCCTCACTTGCAAATCCTGTGAAGATTCATTCAGGGAATAGGATTCTGGAATATAGAGTTCCTAGTTTGAAAAAAGTGTAGTGATCCTGCCAAGTTGACAGGGGAATTCAGCACAGCTGATAATATTGCAAAAAGAAAGACTACTGGAAATCATGTTTGTTTGGGTAGAAAAAGCACAATGTTGTATATGAAATGTTTCTGAAAAAATCTGAACAATCCCTTAAATTTATATGTCTTGTAATGACTCTTAGGAATAAATATAACAAAATATTGTGAAACTCTTCACTCAAATTTACAAAGCATTTTTGAGATAACTCAAATGAGACACAATAATGCCATATACCATGTTCATAGATTGGGAAGGTCAATACTGTTTGAACTCAATTTTATTCAAATTGGTCTACATATTCAATGCAATTCCAATAAAAATTCCAAAAATTTTATATAAAATGAACAGCTGATACTAAAATTTATATACAAATCCAGAGAAACTAGTATAGACAAAGAATTCTTGATAAAGGAAAACATGGTTGAAGATTCTATACTATCTTATTTTAAGATTTGCCATAAAGCTACAGTAATTCAGACAGTGGTATTGATACAGGAATAGACATAATATCAATGGAACAGAAGAGAGGGCCCAGATATAGATCCAACTCTAAGCGATCTATCCAACAAAGATAAAGGCAACACAATGGAGAAAGAAAAATCTTTGCAGAAAATTGTGCTGGAACAACTGGATAAATATATTTAACAAGTGAGCGTGGACCTCTAGTTTATAACAGAATCAGAAAGCTAATTTGAGGTCATTCTGGATCTAAACATGAAAACTAAAATTATAGCATTTCTAGAAGAAAATATAGGAGAACATCTTTATGAATTTGAGGTAGTCAAAGATTTTTAAGGCAACTCTCAAGCAATAACTATAAAAGCAAAAATTAAATTTTTGGTTCAAAATTTTAAATTCAATTTAATTAATCATCAAAGTTATAATGTGCTCATTAAAGTTACTGCTTTGTAAATGAAAAATAGAGTCATAAAATGTGACATAATGCTTATAGCACACACATTTGATAAAAGGCTTATACCTGAAACTAATAAAATGCATCTGTAAATATAGAATGTAAAGACAATAACCTTTAAAATTATGGGCAAATATTTAAACAGAAACTTTACTATAAAATATATACAAATGTCCAACAAGCACTTGAAAAGTAGCTGAACCTCATTAGTTATCAACGATATACAACTAAAATCATAGTAACTTATCACTTCACCACTTCCAAAATGGTGAAAATTGTGAAGACTGGTAAAAATCAATGTTAATGAGCAGGTAAAGTAACTGGAACTCAAATACACTTCTGGTCAAAAGGTAAAATGACATAACCAGTTTAGAAAAACATTTGACAATTTTTATGAAGACAAATACATGCCTTCCCTATAAGCAATAAATTATCCTCTAGTTATTTGCTCAAGAAAAGTGAAAATGTCAGTCCATAAAAATTAACTTATACAAAAATGTACATAGAAAATATTTTCATAAGGATTCCAATCCGAAAATCACCCAAATGTCCCCAGAGAAGAATGAATAAACAAATGGTGTTATAGGCATAGAACAAATCAATCTTAGCAATAAAAGCAAATGAAAAATTGAAACAGCAATATATATGAATCTTTATAACCATTATGATATGTGATGGAAGCTAGGTATAAAATTACATACACTGTGTGGTTCCATTTACATGAAGTTAAAAGATAAGATTCATCCATGGTGATAGAAATCAAAACAGAGGTTGAGAATTGCCTGAAATGGGTCATGAAATAACTTTCTGGGGTGATGGAAGAACAATCCAGGAAAATTTGCATTAACCACTATCAAAATATGGCAAACCTATGTATTAATATAGTGATTTTTGGCATAGGAATAGACAAGTAAACCAACAGAAAAACTTGAGAACATTACATTGTTTCTTTAAACTATTGTGTGTGTGTGTGCGTGTGTGTGCATGTGCATGTTTATGGTTTGTAATATGTACAAACATTGGCTACAGTCCCAAAAAAGGATCCCCAAACCCCTTTTAACCCAAGAGCATGCTTTTGCATTCTGGCAATTAAGTAATTCCCAAAATGTCCAAGTTTCCCCCTAGTAAACATACTTTTTTCTTAGTTTTAGAATTTTCTTCAAAAGTAGTTCTTTGATTTTATTTGGCTAGTTTTGAAACAACTATTTCCAACATTGTATCATATATGGCACTTTTGGTAAGCATTCTTGTATATCTTGACTTTATTAAATTCTTATATTTTATAAAAGCTGCCTTTTTTCCCATGTTGATATTTTTTGCTCTCTCAAGTGAATATATTTGGTTATTTTCCAGGTCCCTTGGCCCTTTTGATGATTTTTCTTAGACTTTCTCTGAATCATTTTGGATTGATTTTAGACTTTCTCTCCATAGTTTTATTTTTTTCAGTTTTACTTTCTTTCAACTATTGCCCACATTTTCTGTTAGTTTTCATTTTCAAAATTACATAATCACAAACTGAATTCCTTTAGATTCCTTCTTGCATTAGTAGAATGTTAACATTGTTGTACACTAAACAGTATTCCTAATAGTTCACCTACAGTTACCTCTTGCAGAACTTCTGGGTCCCAATTTAGGATAAAAATTGTCAGATAGAAAAGAAGTTTCTCTCCAAAGATTTAGCTTGTTCAGCGTCTTTGTTCTTTGTTCCCCACTTTCAAGGCCAAACTAACTTCCTTATCCTTTGTACCTTCCTGTCTTGGTTTCAGTAAACCACTTTCCCACTGGTCCTTATTTACAGAGCCCACATCTGCTACCCACTCTGTAAATTACCCCTCCTGTTGCAATGGCTCTTCCTGCAGAAACTGCCCTTCTTACCAGGGTAACCTCATTCCTGCACCTTTTAAGTTAGCCAATCAGGTTCAGCTTAGGTTGTGCAGTCCAACTCCAGCCAGTGGAAGCAGGACACAGTAGCAGGGAGAAGCTGTGTTAAGAATAAAAACCCCTTCCCTCCTTTGTTTGGTGTGCTCTCCTGGCAACCAGGCTTGTGAGTAGTACCCTTCTGCAGAAGTAAATTTGCCTTGCTGAGAAATCCTTTGTTTAAGTGCTCATTTTCTTTGCAACTCCAAGCCTTACTTCCAACAAACACCAGGATTGTTTCCTCTCTTTTATATTCAAAATCCTTGCTCTAAAAAATTACCATTTTACCCAAAACCTTTCCTTCAATAATCACTTTTTTTGGATTATTGAGTTCCATCATAAACATTATATAGCATATCTTTTAATTTTCTCAAAACTCTTTATCAGCTTAAACTCATTGACCTTATCACATGCTTCCTAGTGATAACTGTCATAGCATTTTTACTAAACTAGGAATATTTACACAATGAGTTTATAATAATTCTTGTACTTGGCATATGATATTCTCATGGCATTCATATTTTCCCTTACAGGCAATTTTTTTTCTAGCTACTCACGTTTACTATAGCATGCGTGCATTTCTTAGAAATGTCACCAGATTTTTGGCATGGCAATCATAACACAGAATTAAAGGAACATTGGAAGTAAAGGTATATTTACAATTTATAATTGCAATCTTTTGTTTTTAAAATAAAAGAACTAAGTGCAAAGTTCTAATACAGGCAACTTTTCACTGTAATACTTCAAGACCTTCTTCTCCCATTGACATGTGTACATATTGTGCTTTTAAAACATTTAATTCAGTGATACATAGTGTATTAACAGAGCTGTGCCATTATCATTACCTGTTTTCAGAATATTTTCATGATTTCAAAGAAGAAATCCGATACCCTTTAGTAGTCGCACCCCACTCCCGTCTCTCTCTAGTGCCTGGCAACCACTAATCTACTTTCTGTGTCTATGAAATTACTTGGCCTGGATATTTTATATAAATGGAATCATATAATGTATGGCCTTTTGTGGCTGGGTTCTTTACTTAGCATGTTTTCAAGTCTCATGTTTTAATCGATGCTGTAGCATGTATCAGTACTTAATTCATCTTTATGGTTGAATAATACTCCATTGTATGAATATATATATATATACATATATATATGTATATATACGTATATATATGTATATATATGTGTGTGTGTATGTGTGTGTATATATATGTATACCACATTTTGTTTTTCCATTCTTTATTTGATAGACATTTAAGATGTTTTTGCTTTTTGGTTATTTTGAATAATGTTGCTATGAATATTAATGTACAAGTTTTTGTGGGTACTTATGTTCAATTATCTTGGGGAAATATACCCAGGAGTGAATTGCTGAATCGTATAGTAATATTATGTTTCACATTTTGGGGAACTGCCAAACTGTTCTTCAAAGTGTCTGCCCCATTTACAAGCCCATAAAATTGCTCCATTTTTAAGGACCTCTGGTTTTCATATAGAAGCACTCAATCATGATATCATACAACCTTTAGTAAAAGTAAATCAAGTAATTGAGGATCATTTACTTATTCACCCCATTGACTATAAGCAAAGCCATTCTAGCACAATCTTTGTAAATCTGAACCTACTATGCTTTTATTTTCTCTAACGTCCCCTATGGTTTTCAAATCTAAACTTTCACTGCCACTATTTCAATCTTTAGCATCATAACCTTGGTGCCACATTGATCTGCTTGGAGCCCTTCCTGTAGAGGCTTTGCTTGTCCCTAAATCCCTGAGTTACATCAAAGATGAAACATTCCTTCATGAATCACTGTGAGTGTTAAACATTGAAACTCTGCCCCCCTGCCCTGTCCCACATGACCTCTGTATTGCCAGCCATAAATATAGACATTAAAGTGATTTATAATTCTTGTTACTTTGTTTCAAATTCAAAGTGGGGAAAAAAACAAAAGGAAGTCATGGAATCAATGATGAAAATTATCAATCTCTCTTCTTAAATGTAGTTTGTTCTATGTAGGTAATTACTTAGAGTAGCAATTGAAGAGAAAGAATTACCTAGCACTGCAAAAGATATCTCTATACCTCTGTTTTAGGAGACTAGTAATTTGAACACTTTTCAGTCTTTCTGATCTATTTTTTTTTAACTGAAGTCCATGGCATCATATGAGATGCAGAAGATGGAGCTAATAAGCCTTTGGCCTGCTTTCTCACCCACATATACCCTATAATCCTTTTTTTTGTTTTCAATGACTCGAAAAATAGGATCCTACCATATCCTGTTGGTAATAATTTTACAGTTTAGTGGAACTAAAGGTTACAGTTATTCATGCCTGATATTCAATTGGAGTAGATATTAATAATGCTCCATTTCCTTTTGTTTCCTTAATTTTTTTGTACTAAAAATCACACACTTGCATGCTGTTTTATTCCTGCTTTTTAGTTAATATATGGTCATGGTTTTATTTCTATTTTTCTTCCTTTCTCACATATCTCACAATTTCCTCAGATGTCAGTTTTAAGACTTGAGAAGTGAAGAACAAAGAGGGAAAAAATAAATACTGCTGAATTCCAGCTACATGGAAAGGTGACTGACTGAGTGGTTCCCCAAGGAAGGCATTAACGAGCACAGTAGTAGACACAGCATGCGCATGAAGCCAGAGTGCTCCAGACTTGCCACAGGCTTTAGAATTGAATTTCAAATTCCAAGAGCTGTTTTCTTGGAGGTGCTTTGAGGGATTCGATGAAAGAGAAAACTTTCGGCTATAAGTTGATACAAATCCTGAGGAGATTTTAAAAAGTATTCATAATTGCACAAGCTGTACATATTTCATGTATATTTTGCTCTTTTAGCTTTACTTTATTTGTCCCCATGTGCACACTACGGTGCTGCCCAGGAATTGATAGATTTTGATGGGAACCTGGAATTTTTAAAATTAAAAAGAAGTACGTAAACGTTAACCGTTAGGGCTCTTTTTCTTGCATTTAGGATTTACACGTTGAAATCCCCTGCAGTGAAACTATATTAGATTCCACAAATCTCATAGGTCTGATTTCTCTGTTTCCCAGGTCGTCACTGAGTGGTTTCATCGCCAAAGCTGAAATAATGGAAAACAAAACAAAACAAAAATCAAAATTATCTGGTTAGGAAACACTATTTGGAAAGAACAAAGAATATTAAGTTAAATTATGAGCCTCTCAAGATGATGATGGGTTATATGAGACTAAAGAGTTTTAAGAAACTGGTTTCTAGATGAGAGGAGCATACTTTGAAAACTGTACTTTGCATATTTCATTTTATAACATCATTTGAGTTTAAATGTTTATATTTTATTCCTAATGCATTATGATTAATATATTTAACACTTGAAATTTTGAGATTTAATTATTTAATTCATAAGGAGAGATATACAAAAATCTAATTATAAACTACCTATATACTATGTGTGTACATGTAATATTATATATATATGCTGTGAAAATACGTGTGATTAATTTAGCAAAAATCAGAATAAAAGGTGTTTTCTCTTATTTAATTACCATCTCTATTTTCAGAAAAAGTACATTTATTTCTGATGTAATTACATTCTTTATCCATTATAATGTATTTTGCGGCTCTCTTAGCCATCTGCATATTTCACTGCATTTTAAAATGGTAGTTACAGAGTGAAAGAAAGGAATGTATGCACGGGATAGTATGAATATGCTTATGTCCAAAGATGTTTGAATCTAAGAATGTTTGGGTTTTTAGTAAATTTATACATGTTCTTCATTTTAAAATGAATAAGTATGTCCAACCTGAATCTAGTAATAAGCTTTAAATCACATTGCTCTACCATCAAATATCATTTACTCCATCATCTTTTTTGTGAGAATGAGATATAATATTGACAATACAGGTGCTCCTGGGAATGAGTCTGTCCAAAGGTGATGAGACTCTTCCAACCAAGTTTGTTAAGAGAAATACTATTTCAATATTAGTATGAATCAATTAAAGTTCCTAATTTTTTAACAAGGAAACAATTATACTTGCCAGATTATTTGAAAGGACCAATTATTGTCTTTGGTACCATAACAAAGATTAGCTTCTAAGTATTTCTAAATAACAATCACAATGTTACTACATTCAAAAGGATATATAAGGCATGTACTTCAGAATAATCACATTGCTAAAGGAAAAAAAAATCCATAGTTTTGCATTCTGTCTATATATCATAAGTGAGTGTTACTCATAAAGGATTTGAACTCCCAAGCATATGTGTCCACTTCCACCATTAAAGTGGATTCAGGTGCTTGGCATGACTGTGTCCAGACAGGCTTTCTTCAAATAATTGATGGCTATGGTCTTATTGCCCCATTGAACTATATCTGGATACACTCACCTTGCTTTTACAAGAGTTTCATACAATTCCATGGTCTGCAGAACACGTGGGAAGTATCTCATAGTTTCTTTTATTAATACAAACTATTTTCACTTTCTCCAATGACAAATTACCCAAAATTAGGTTTTTTACACCTATTATGACTGAACATGATGAGAAATTCATGTGTAGACCACAGGTGTGTATTGCAAGCATTGTGAACCCTTCGGTGGCAAGGGAGATGACTGTTAAAAACGCAAGGACCAAGCAGAAAGAGGGAGTCATTTATTTTGGTGGGAGACAGAAATCCTAGTTTTCAAAATATTAAAAAATATAAAGTATTTGTTGTTGATATTCACAATAGCCATTTTAAATTCTACCCACAACTGTATTCTTTAAATATATTATGAAAGAGTGTTTGAAAACATCCGTTGTGTCACTATATTAAAAAAGAAAAAAAGCTTACTCTTTTATTATGATTTCAATATCCATTGAACGCCAAAAATGTGGCATGCGTTGCATGCAGCAGAGCAATACTCAGTGAATGCACCATTTACAGGAAACAGAGAAAATCGATCTTTGTGAGAAGACAGGAATGTAATTCATGCACACGCTGATACCACATGTCCAACATGTATTTGACACATTCACTTGTAATTACTCTCACCTGGCATTGTTAATAGTGTCGGTAATTTTCCATAGATGACAACTGCTCTCCTACAAAATCTACCAAAGGAACATAAAATGGTCTGACTGGTGAAAAGATGTTGACAAGGAACAAAAATATATTTAAAAAATAAATTTCTACCAACATCCAACAAGAGCTTTATAGCAAAAATTGCTAGGAAAGCAAAAAAAGATTAATAAAACTGAAAGGGACTTAAGCCTCTACTTTGGTTGGGTCATTAATGCGTTTATTAAAGAGAATTCTGATCTGTTTACTCTTCTCTAGGAAAAAACACATGACTGGTTACTGTTAATAAGTTTTGTTATCCAATACAGGGTAAAGCCAGTCTCTAAATTATATGAGTTGTCAGCACTATCTTTCCACATACCAAGAACACTATGAATATTCTAAGTGTCTAAAGTATAATAAAATAAAATAGACTAATACTCCATGAAATAATCATAGTAATGAGCAACATTGCATTTACTGAGTAACCATTTATCAGATCAATATCTTATTCTTTAATTGTAGCTATGGGAATATAACACTGTCCATTGAGATGTATTCCTACAAGAAATATACAATATAGAATAAAATATATTGTAGAAATTCTAACATATTTTACTTTAATTATAGTCTACCATAGTGTTAATCAAGATAGAACAGGTTGCAGTAAGTAATTATTTAGATTTGTCAACACCAATAAAAAGGAAACTAATTCTCATAATTTTCATGTTTGTTTCATTTTATTTGAACATAAGACAATCTTTTATATTAAGCGTGCCTTACATTCAAGTGCGCATTAAAGAAAATACTTATTTTCTTTAACTTTATTGAAGACTTTTAAAACTATTAAGTTATTAAATTGATTCACAGACTTTCTCCAAATAATTGCAATTTATTAAATTCATCTCATGACCCAAAATCCTTCCTTTAGAAATTAACATAGCAAAAATATTTAAAGTCCAACTCGATACTATGTTTCACAAAATATGCAAACACAAAGTATTGAATAGTTGACCCTGTAATCAACCTAATAATGAATTAGTAAGTTGTAAGGGTTTTTTTCCATAGTCATTTCAAAATGGATAATTTCAATGAAAATTGCAAGCTCTAAAATGAAATAATAATGTCTGTCAAAATATAATGGGGTCACAGAAATTTCTGACTTGAAATTTCTAACTTAAAAAAATTGTCAAGATACATTTTTCAGACTAAAATATGAAATTTCTGTTTTGGTTGTAATTTTCTCAGAATCATGAAAAAACAGACCAAAAAATTGAAATCAATGCTCCAAGAATGTAAAATCTGTTTCAAATTAATTTTTAGAATAAAATAGATATGAATAAACAAACAAAACACCACATTCTGCAAAGGAGGTTACACAGATTTTCTTCAGAATATACATAACAAGAAAGCAGAAATAATTTCCTATGTATGTTCCAAATAATAAGTAATACCAAATGCTCAGTAAATATTCCTTTGATAACAAACCAGCACAAGTACCAGCTGTTAAAAATAAGAACTGAACATAAAGTATTTCAATTAGTCATCTTGTAATAAGTTTTAAATAGTTATCTGTTTTGTTGGGGTGATTCTTTGTGAGATATGCATGATTAAGCATAAATGAGCAAAGTAAAACATTCAGGCCTGGAAAAATTTCTATTAAGGCAAAAAATTTTTCCTTCTTAAAGAGGTATAAATCAATCTCTCAGTATGTTTAAAAATCATACTGATAAAAAAACCATAAGGCAAATTATTTAAAGGTTAGTATATCATAATTCATGTTCTGCCAATTGAATATTTATTAGCATTTATTTACATAATACTTATTAAAATACTTTAAAATGTTGTGCATAGAAATGAAAGCCACCAGAGATCAACAGTCCCTTATTATACACAAAGGAATTTTACTATTAGATTTTAGCCAACATAATTTTCTATTCAAAATAATCTCAGAAAAATAAAAGATATACCAATGCAAACATCATGATGTTGTAGTCTAAACTGGCTGCGGGTGTTTCTTCTTGCCTGTTGGTGAGCCTATGAGTAGACTTTCTCACAGCTGTCTGTGAGTGCCTACTGTTTTGTCTCAAAACTTGTAGGGACAGGTGCATCTTGTCATTCTCTGGTATACATTACAGGCCTGCCTTGTTTATCATTCCGAGATGAGCTCCGATGTGAGTAGCACTGACAGTGCAGAGTATAATCAAATGCCCTTTGAACTGAGGGAGCAGAATTTATTGGTGTTAACACATTTTACAGTTTATAGGGTCATCAACCCCTTAGCTTCTGAGACTTTTTTCAAGCTTAGCTTTGAATCTATAAATACAACTGATTTATATCACAAAATTGACCTGAAATATGATGCTTAGTGTTTCATTTCATAAATTCCTTACCTCATAAATGAAGTATAATTTTAAAAGTTAATAGGATTATGTTTTTCCTTCCCTCATCCATCTCAGCAAGGAATAGTAGCATAATTCTTCAATAGCGCCTTTTCTGTATGGGAGAAAAAGATGTTTTAACATAAATGTAGTTAATTTTTGAATCACTGCATTATAATTGTAAATGTGTCTCATAAGCCCTAATTAACTTAGTGTTATCTCTGAAAAATATATAGTAGATAAATAGAGATGCTATTTTCAAATACTATAGAAATTTCATGTGTTCTTTTTTATTTTTGGTTATCACATGCTATAACTTTTTTATTAATATGAAGAAACTTAAATTTAAAATACTGTAAGCCATGTTTCTGCTTAGCTGAAGTCTGAAGTTAGAGGTCTAAAACAAGAACAAAGCACAAATAAATGGGATCCAAATCTTAGAGGACATCAAAGAGGGAATGTTCAAGAGTCCTTTCTTGTGTAACCTAGCTATTCTAGTTAGCTTACAATCATTTCGATCTTTCTAAATAAAACTGCTTTTTGTAATAAAAATTTTGAATAAAATAAAATATTGAGTATTTGCACTTTAATGTGGGATCTGGGATTTAAATTATTAATTGATGAGAAGACAAATACTTTTAAGCAAAAACTTGAAAGTATTTTTTAAATTATAAGAAAAAAACAAAAAACAGTAACTATACCTGAAGTTACCTGATAATGAAGTCAGTTGAATTGAATTCAATGATATATATAATTTAACCATAATATAGGTCTCATTTACTCAGATTGAAGCTAGTTACCTTAAACTCAATTAGAAACAAAACCATATTATTTCCAGTACCATGGAATTTGTTCATCGTAATGGCTATTTAACCTTAAAGGTCTAATTAAAGAATTTTTTGATTTATGCAATTGAATTATTTTCTTACTTTTTAATGTAGGATGAATCCAAAAGATATAAAATATCATGAACTATGTGCACTTGACAAGTTTATTGCTTATACACAACAGAAACTAACTCTGGCTAAATGGAGCCAAACAGGACTTTCACTGGGAAGTTATTAAACAACTCAAAAATTTGGAGACATGTGGGCAAATAAAGCTAAAAGAATAGGAAGGAACCAAGGGAATGTAGGTCATCAAGAACCCAGACAAAATTAAAATGCTATCCCTGGTGCAACCACAACTGTATCCTCCCCACTGAGCCCCTCAACTTTCAACCTCACTGCCTTCTCTTCTATGGAAGATTAGCAAAATAGCATCTGCCACAGCAACTAACTCTCCTCCTTCACATTAGTAGATTCAGGCTAAAAGTCTCAGAGAGAACACACTTCATATGGGTTTGGGGATATCAATCCCATATTGGAAGCAAAGCCTCAAAGTCTTATGCATTGAATTGTATATTGACAACATCTGTTTGTTGCAGTCCTAATCCTGAGTACTTTAGAATGTGACCTTTGGAAATAGGGTCATTAGAGACATATTTATATATAATAATAGTTTAGATGAGGTCGTGCTTGAGTAAGGTGGGCTCTTAATTCAATATGATGCACGTCCTTATTAAAGGGGAAATTTGGAGACAGACAAGCACACAGGGTGAATTCCATGTGAATATTAAGGCAGAGATTGGGTGATTCAAAGTAACTACCTAACAAACTATGACAGAAGCAAAGTCTCACGTATCAATATTACCTTTGAATGTAAACAGTCTAAATGCTGCACTTAAAATATATAGATTGGCAAATTGGATAAATAGGCGAAAAACAAAGAGAGACCCAATCATCTACTGCTACAAGAGACCCACCTAATCTGTAAGGACACCCTCAAGCTCAACGTAAAGGGGTGAAGAAAGATACATCATGCAAATGGAAAACAGCACAGAGCTGGGGTTGCTATTCTTTTATCAGATAAAACAGATTTTAAACCAGTAACAGTTAATAAAAAGACAAAGAAGGGCAGTGTATTGGTCCATTTCTACGCTGCTCATAAAGACATATCCGAAACTGGGCAAACCGAAGAATTCAAAAGATAGTCAGCAAACCACCAGAAGTTGGGGTAGAAGCATGGAACAGAGTCTTCCTCATAGCCCTCAGAAGGCCCACAGAACCCAATCCTGCCAGTGCCTTGGTCTTAGACTTCTGTCCTCCAGAAGTAAGACATTTCTTTTGTTTAAGCCATCCAGGTTGTGGTACTTTGTTACATCAGCCTCAGCTAACTAATGTACCCCATCTCCAGCCAAGACTCCAACAGAAGCAAATTCTCCAGACAAGCAAAGGGTTTATACACTGAGCATTTTTTTTTTCTGAAAATTTGTTTTTTTAAATGTTTTTCAAGATGGTTAACTAGGGAAGTCAGATGCTAGTTGTATTCAGAAAGACTAAAGTTACAGGTGAATGTTTAGGTTCCAAATGAGGGAAGAGAGACAGGACCTGTTGGAGAGCCCATGGGAAGAAGCTGGGGCACAGAAAAGGAAAGCAGCAAGAGTCTGGCAGAGATCAACCCCAACAGAAAGGTAGATGGGGGTGCTTCTCTGCTCTCCTCACTTTCTTGACAATCTGCTGACAACCAAATTGTCAGTGAGCCCCTCTGCTCTCTCACAACTTCAGGCAAACAGGAATTCTCAAAACCACACAAGTACATGGAAACTAAAAAACTTGCCCCTGAGAAATTTTGGGGTAAACAAATAAATTTAGGCATAAATTTTTAAAAAAATTGAAAACAATGAAAATAGAGACATAACAAACTAAAATCTCCAAAGCAGTGTAAAAACAAAAATTTGTGGTGCTAAATTACTACATCAAAAAGATAAAAAGATCTCAAATTAACCACCTAGCATTGCACTTCAAGGAACTACAAAACAAGAAAAAAACAAACTCAAAGCCAGCAGAAGAAAATAATTTAAAAAGATCAGAACAGAACTAAAGGAAATGAAGAGCAAAGAAATTATACAAAGGATCAACAAAACAAAAAGTTGGTTCTTAATTTAAAATGATGACAAAAAAGACGAGAAGATTCAACTAAACACAATCGGAAATGATAAGGTGATACTACAACTGATACCAGAGAAATACAAAAGATCATCTTAGTTTCTAGACTACTATGAACACCTCTATGTGCATAAACTAGAAAACCTATAGAAAATGGATACATTACTGAAAATATACAACCTCCCCAGATTAAACCAGAAAAAAATTGAAATTGAATGAGAAACAAAAAAAAAAAATCTACCAACAAGAAAAAACCCAGGACCAGATGCATTCATACCCATAGTCTACCACACAAAAAGAAAATCTGGTACCAAACTGCTAAAATTATTCAGAAAATCCAGGAAGAGTTATTCCTCCTTAAAACATTCTATGAAACCAGTATCATCCTCATACCAAAATCTGGCAAGGACACAGCAACAAAAAAGGAAAACTACAGGCAAAATCACCTGATGAACATAGACACAAAAATCCTTAACAAACTACTAGCAAACCAAATTCTGCAGCACATCAAAAAGAATTCATCACAATCAAGTTAGCTTTATTCCAGGGATGTAAGGATGGTTCAATACATACAAATCTATAAATGTGAAACAGAATTACAAACAAAAACCATATTATCATCTCACCAGTTGCAGAAAAAACATTCAATAAAATTCAAGATCCCTTCATGATAAAAGTCCTCAACAAATGAGGCATCAAACATACCTCGAAATATAAAGATATATATAATTCTAATTCTGTGAAAAGTCATTTGGTAATTTGATAAGAATTACATTGAATCTGTAGATTACTGTGAGCAGTATAGTTCCTAAGCCCACAGCCAACACTATGTTTAATGGGGAAAATTGAGAGCATTTTCCCCTAAAAACTAGAACAAGATGAGAAAATTTACTCTCAATCACTCCTGTTCAACATAGTACTGGAAGTCCTGGCCACAGCAATCAGTCAAAAGAAGGAAAGGTGTCCAAATTGGACAAGAGGAAGTCAAATTATCTCTGTTCGCTGATGATATGATCTTATACCTAGGCAATTCTAAAGATTCCTCCAAAAAAACTCCTAGACCTGATAAATGATCTCAGTAAAGTTTCAGGATACAAAATTAATGCTCAAAAATCAGCTGCATTTCAATACACCAACATTCAAGCTGAGAACCAAATCAGAAGCTCGATCCAATTTACAACAGCCACACGCAAAAAAATAAAATACCTACAAGTACATTTAACTAAGGATGTGAAAGATCTCTACAAGAAAAACTAAAAAACATTGATGAAAGATATTGTAGATGACACAAGCAAATGTAAAAACATTCCATGCTCATGGATAGGAAGAAACAATATCACTAAAATGACTATACTGCCCAAAGGAATCTACAGATTGAATGCTGTTTCTATCAAATTACCAAAATCATTTTTCACAGAATTAGAATAAATAATTCAAAACTTCATATGGAGCCAAAAAAGACCCTGAATAACCCAAACAAAGCTAGAGGCATCACATTATGTGACTTCAAACTATACTACAAGTCTATTGTAACCAAAACAGCATAGCACTGATATAAAAATAAACACATAGATCACTGGAACAGAATAGGAACCCGGAAGTAAAGCCATTTACCTATAACCAACTGATCTTCACAAAATTGACGCAAATAAACAATGTTAAAAGAACACCCTATTCAAAAAATAGTGCTGAGAAAACTGGCTACTCACATGCAGAAGAATTAAACTGGACCTCTGTCCCACTCTATATACAAATATTAACTCAAGATAGATTAAAGACTCAATTGTGAGACGTGAAATTATAAAAATCCTAAAAGAAGACCTAGGAAAAATTCTTCTGAACAGTGACCTAGGAATTTATTACTAAGACCTCATAAGCAAATGCAACAAAAACAAACGTAGACAAATGGGACTTAAGAAAACAAAATCAACATTCTACACAGACAACTTACAGAATGGGAAAAAAATTTTTGCAAACTGTGCATCTGAGAAAGGACTAATATCCATAATCTCCTAGGAACTCAACAAACTAACAACAACAACAAATAACCCTAATAAAATGTGGGCAAAGAACATGGACAGACCCTTATCAAAAGAAGACATACAAGTGGTCAACAAGCATGTGAAAATAATACTCAACATTACTAATCACCAGTGAAATGCAAATTAAAATCACAATGGGATACCAACTTATGCCAGTCAGAATGACTATTATTAAAAAGTAAAAAAAAAAAAAAAAAAAAATGAATAATAACAGATGTTGGGGATGATGCAGAGAAAAGGGAATGTTTATACACTCTTGGTGGGAATGTAAATTAGTTCAATCCCTATGGAAAACAGTATGAAGAGTTCTTAAACAACTAAAATTAGAACTGCCATTTGGTCCAGCAATCCCACTACTAGGTATTCACCCAAAGGAAATGACATCATTTCATCAAGACACCAGCACTCGTATGTTTATCACAATACTATTGTGATATTATTCCATGACTCACAATGGCAAAGTAATGGAATCAAGCTAAGTGTCCACCAATGATTGATTAGCTAAAGAATATATGGTATATACACCATGGAATACTATGCAGCCATAAAAATAATGAAAAAATGTCCTTCACGACAATATGGATGGAGCTGGAGGCCACTATCCTAAGGGAAATAATTCAGAAACAGAAAATCAAATAACTCATATTCTCATTTATAAGTGGAAGCTAAACAAAGAGTACACATGGACATAAATATGGAAATAATAGACACTCGGGACTCCAAAAGGGAGGAGTATGGGGAGGGAGTGAGTGTTGAAAAACTACCTATTGACCACAATGTTCACTATTTTGGTGATGGGTTCACTAGAAGTCTAAACGTTGGCATTAAGCAGTATACCCATATAACAAACCGGCACATGCACCCAGAGTCTAAAATTAAATAAAGTGTCCACAGGAAAGAAAAGAAAAAAGTTATAATTATCTGATAAATTCTTTAATGTAAATAATAAGCCTGTCAATTTAAATCTACAAGTAGATTTTTCTTGTCCATATTATTTACTTGTGATATGTACCCTAGTATTGTTCAACTACTTATTGCAGAATTAAAATTTTCTATTGTTGCAGACTAGACCTGTTCTTATTATTTCTTTCATTTTTGGAAAAACTTGGTAATATTTGAGATTTAACCTCAAGTTATTTTTCACCCCAAAATATAAACCTATGTAAATTATGATAAATATCTTGAAAGAATACATTAAACTCACTCTCTCCTCTGCTTCATTTCTCAGCCTTTTCTTAGACAAAAGCTATCTAGCTTTCAACTCACCTTACCTACTACAATTGCTCTGTTGAATTACAATAGCCTTTCTAGTTACTAAATTTATATTATTGTTCAATATTTCTAATTTTCCCCAGCTTCTGCTGCATTCAATCAGGTGAAGCAAGTTTTCTGACACTGAATTTACTTTTTCTTTTGCCTTTTGTGGTATTTTGCTGTAGTCAAAACTCTTCTTCTTTTATAAACCCTTTAATATAAACGCATGTCTTTTCTCACATTTTCTGCTGAAGTGATTTCATGTACTTTCATAACTTAAACTTTATCTTTCTTTTCTCCAAATCTCTCACTCTACCAACTTCTCTGAATTCCAGATCCTCATTGCTATTTCCTTTTAGCAAATGTGACTGTCCAGTTTAGCAGTCGCATTCAACATTTTTCAATTTTATATTTATCACTCACTTTATCTTTTTTCCCCCCTTTTTTTCCCTCCCCTAATGCACCTTGCTTGGAGGTACTTTCAGCCTCTTTGTCACTTAGGAACTAAGCATAAGTGATCTTTGACTTTCCCCTCTCTTTCACATACAAGTTCAAATGGTAGCTACAACAGATACCTATGATGATTTCTTCTTTCGTTATTCTGGCAAGAGGATTGACTGTTTCTGAGGGAAGTTCCTCTTTGCCTGTCATCCTTTACTCCTCAGGTTCAATAGATAGTTCAAGCACTAACTCTCTGTCCAGAGTGACACATTGACGGTGACCACCTCACATACCAAAACAATGGGATTCCTTCCCACAGGTTTCAAAACAGAAGTATGGGAAGAAGGCTTTTTTCCTTTTTGATTGTGAAGCTGTGAAAATGTGAGACTGCAACATTCAGTAGACATGTTCCACTGCCCTGTTCTCCCACATCTGCCTGTCTACTGTAGGAGGACATAGAGCTCTTTCATGAAGGGAGGAAGAGTAGGAGGTGGCAGGAATTGAACACACTAGTGTCCCCAGGTCTACTCATCTTTGAGGTCAGATGTGGTCTTTCACATCCAAGGTTTAGTTATCTGACCTAGCATTTCCCCGTTTTTAATTCACCGGAATGTCACTACTAGATGGACTTTGCTACACAAAATTTGATTATGTTACTCTCTGCTTGAAAGCTTCCCGTGTTCCTCCAGTACATACAGAGACATCTTAGTGTGACAACTTAGCAAGACACTCTGAGCCCTACACAATCTGGACCTAAAATTTCCCCTCTCATTCCTATAATAGTTGTGTTAGTTAGCCCCACCAGTAGTCATCCAAGAGCCTGAGAAACCAAAGCTTATTCTGTGTTTTCTTGTAAATGACTGTGGAAAGCAGAAGCAGCTGACATCTAGGGCCCTAGCTTAAATTTGGCCTCACTAGTGATATCCTGGAAACTTTGTCCATCCACCTAGAATCATGGAATTCCTTGGACTTGCTGGGTAGATCCAAGCCTGGTTGTGTAATGAAGTCTATGTTACTATGCACAACTGTTCCAAAATTGACAGGGGAAAAAATTGATTGCTCCTTTCACAGCTCAGCCTTTTGAGGGTGTCTTCAATAACCTTACAATAACCAGGTGTCTCCTACCCTAAGGGAGAAAATTGACCCATTCGACATTTTTTATTTGAATCAAGATTAAAGATTTTCATTGTAAATTTTATTGTTCTTATACCTCAAATACTCTGCAGTGAAATAACCATCTTGGGTCAGTGAATTGAAGCAACTCTTTCATTTCAACACGTTTTACCTTTTTGGCAAACTTCTAAATAGTCTTAGGAAGAGTTGCCAAGTACACTGACAACAATTTTACCACCTCTTGTCTGAAGAAAATGTCTTGTCTATTAGAAAGAGCTATGTCGATTTTAACAACTTGTGAAGAGACAGGTTAATTTTTAAAACCAAATCTTTTTAAAAACAAAAGGTATTCCCTCCTTTTTGGTTGCCTGATCACAAGAAATAATTATTCAGAGTTAATGACTCAGGCAGAGGATATCTGAGTCCCCTAGGTTTTTCTTCCATATGGTAGCAATTGTATTTTAATAATTAAACTGATTGGGTGTTTATAGTTCAAGACTAGGAATCAGAAACCACTGGGTCTACCTTGGCTTGGAATTGTCTATACGACCTCAGGCAAGTCACTTTGCCAGTGTGCTTCAGCTTAATTATCATCAAAAGTGTGATTTGAGAATCATCACAGTGAATTCTGAAGGTATAGTTTGATGTTGTTTGTCTTTCTGCTGCCTTTGCATCTCATGTTCCAGAAATTTAGCCCCAGGCTCACAAAAGCACAGTTACTGCCAGAAGTAAATGTTTAGCAAAAGGTTTAGTAGTTTCAGAAGTCAGCTCTGGCAGCTTTTTATGAGAAATGCTTAAACCCCATCTGTCAGCAAGACTGTGATATTTGAAATGACTTGTTGGGTAACTTAGATTCACCCCTAGACATCTGACCAAAGACTGAATCTCTAATACTTTAACAAAGTCAATCGGTGAAAAGATCTCTATTATTAATATTACTATTTATACAGTTTAATTCAACAGTCTTAATGTTGCAGTGATTAACAAGGACATTTTCTCTAATCTATTAAGAGTTTTCTAGAAGTAGTTGACTCTTACTCCTCTTCAAGAGTTTTTTTTTAAAGGATGTGATATCTCCAATCATCTCTCCTTCTGCTTGCTGATCATACATAACACTGATCATTCAAAAAGTTCCTTAGTTCCCTTTTTTTATGCAACATGAGTTGTTTACAGGTCAGAAGAATATAATTAACACTAGTACTGAGTAGAGGTCTGGCTTTCTCCCACTTTTCTTTCTTATTGAACTACTCACCTTTTTTGGATTCTGCAGTGACACTCTTCATGACTTTCTGCTTCTAGGAGTCCTTTGATGGATCCTCTATAGCCTGATATTGGAATTTTTTGCTTTTTATTCAGACCCACTTCTGTCAGTTCCTTATTTCTTGTATATAAAATTGTACAATTCATAAACTTCTCAATCTTAACATGGCCAAAACAGAACTCTCCTGTTCCATTCTCTAGCTCCAACACAGTTGCTCTTCCTGACTTCTCTGCCTCCGTAGATGGTCTTACCATCCATTCTGTGGCTCCAGTCAATCCCCCATTCCTATATCCCTCTCAGCAGCAACTATTGTCTGTTACTTCCAAGAGTCTCTTGAATCCATTGGCTCTTCTGCCTCTCCCTATCACACTTTTCTGTCCAATCCTTCATTTATGCCTGATCTCCTGCTTCCTTTCTTGCTCATCCCCCATGAAGTCAGAGTGATCTCTTTGAAACAAAAATTAAATATATTACTCCTCTGATTAAAACATTCCACTTCTTTTCATTGTACCTAAAATAAAACCTGTCTTCCTGCCATAACCTGCCAGGTCCTGCATAACTGGCCCCTACACAACTCTCTAACTTCATCTGGTACCATCCTGCCCCTTGCTCATTATTCTCCAAGTACACTGGCCTGTGGCCATCACTAGAACATTATAGTTTTTCCCAGTTTGAAGGCTCAGTCTGTGCTATGTCTAAGATATGAAAAACATACCCTGTCACCAGCACAATTATCATGACTGGTTTATTCAGGTATCAGCTTAAAAGTCAACTTCTCAGAGATGCTTACTATAAAGTAAATTCTTCCCACTTTATATCTAAAATAGCACTTTTTGTCTTATAAAATACTTTTTACAACCTTCAGTTATAGTGTTCACTTATTTGTTTGCTAGCTTATTGTCTATCTCCACCTTAGAACATAGCTCTGTGAAAGGAATGCCCATGCCTTCTTCAAACATTTATTTTCCAACTCTATAATTGCCTGAATATAGCAGATACTCAATAAATATTGACTGATTGAAAATGAACAGCTGAATGAACACTAGTCCTGATTCTTGACTTTTTGTTTAGTTACTACTCATTAACTCATTAAAAGTATATTATATGGTTTATGTCTTCCATTTTAGCAATACTTAGTATAAAAAAGCCTTTCCAAGCAATATTTGTTTTGCTTGAGCACCTTATATGTATGGTTTTACAATTGCTCATCTTAAATTTGATGAGCTTTGGTAGATTAAATAGTCACAAGCTTTTTCTATCAATCACACATTTATTTCAATAATACATTTGAACCCTTATCAGTGGAGTGTGCTTTGTTTTCTATTTTTACTCTCTTACAAGAAAATGAGATTAAGAACAAGGGATAGGCTTGTTCTTATCAGCTACCCGACTTTACAGACATCATGGGGGACATTAATTTGGGTATATTTTGGGGAACCAAATAAGTGGTTTGTAGTATATATTTTTAATTCTCAATTCTGATACTAAGGTTTTCTATCACCTTTTAAATCTCTATGTCCTCCCCTAACACATATAAAATAGTTTTTTGTTTGTTTGTTTGTTTGTTTGTTTTTAGATGGAGTCTTACTCTGTCACCCAGGATGGAGTACAGTGGCACAATCTCAGCTCACTGCAGCCTCCACCTCCTGGGTTCAAGCGATTTTCCTGCTCCAGCCTCCCAGGTAGCTGACATTACAGGCTTGTGCCACCATACCCGGCTACTTTTTGTATTTTTACTAGAAACAGGGTTTCAACATATTGGCCAGGCTAGTCTCAAACTCCTGACCTCAAATGATCCGCCAAGCTTGGCCTTCGAAAGTACTGGGATTACAGGCATGAGCCATCACACCCAGCCATGAAATAATTTTTAATAAAACATTGAACTTTTCATACATGTTTTTATAGGCACAAGGACATAATAATTAATATCTTCTTGCACAAATCTGAGCAACAGTTTATGATTTATTCATCCCATACGTTTTGAATACCTACTTAATGTGGACGTTGCATGGGGTACTGGGTTTATGTAGATAAATACTAAATAGTCCTTGCCTTGAAGGATGTTGTATTCCAGGAATGCAATTCAACATAACAAATATATTATAGGGATATAAAAACAGGGATTTTATAGGGATATTATCACAAAACAGAGGTGACAGGTAAAGGAAATGTGAATCGAATTCCTATCATATTCTAGGCGTTGTTTGAATATTTTTACTCAAAATCTCTTTTTAATTTTGACAACTATTCTGGGAGTAATAGAAATTGAGCTCATAGAAATCTTGGACCTTGATCAAGATCACATCGCTAGATAATGGTGGGGTGAGTAATCCAAGCCAAATTTGTCTGACTTCAGACCCCGTGTTCTCTCCACTATAGCAAGTTGTCTAATTCTCCCTGGGAGACCAAGAAGTTGTGAACTGAAGAGTCAGAAAAAGACTTGGGATGACGTGATATTTGGAATAAGAAGATACATCATACACAAGGGTCTTTTCACTAGAATTGTCTTTTGGGGAAAAGAAATCTATTCATAGAAAGCCTCCAGACCAATGGTGAATATGATATGCCCAGTGAATAGCAAACATTTTGGATCAGTTGCAGGTTGAGGTGAGAATAGAGATTGGCAAGATCTGATGATATACAGGTTGACTGGGAACAAGTCACAAATGGTCTTCAGTGCCAAGCCAAAGAGTGATTTTATTACAAAATGAAGAAGAAACGATGGCTTTGGGTGGTGGGATAATTACTGAGATATACATTTCTGCAGGGATCCTTCTGGTGGCAGTGGAGAGAGGACTAGGAATCAGGGAAAGAAAGTCTAAACTAATTTGCAGTGTTCCAAACAAGAAATAATGATAACTTGAATCAAATAGTGACAATGAAAATTAACAGAAAATAATGGGTTCCAAATATTTTAAGGATATAAACATCATAGGCTTTGGATTTAGACATATGGATTTAAAAATTAGAGATAGATTTAAAAATTAGAGTGGAGACTCCAGGTGGTGTAAGATGTCAGAATAAAAGACTCTAACAATCATCCTCCAACAAGGACACCAATTTAACAACTATCTACACACACACACACACACACACACGCACACTTTCATATGAACCAAAAATGAGAAGAGCATTTACAGGACCTAGTTTTAACTTCATATCACTGAAAGAGGCACTGAAGATACAGGAAAAATAGTCTTGAATTACTGACATCACCCCTCCGCCAACCCCTGGTAGCAGTGGTGTGGTGTGGAGAGCATTTCTGGGAGATGGGGAGAGGGAGAACTCAGCAAATTGTGAGGCATTGGACTCAGTGCTGCCCTCGTTATATCAGAAGGCAAAACTGGACCAAACTCAGCTGATGCTCACCCACAGAAGGGACTTGCCTTGTCTCAGATAAGACTTTAGACTTGGTGTTTTGGGTTAATGTTGGAATGAGTTGAAATTTTGGAAGACTGTTGGAAAGGCATGATTGTGTTTTGAAATGTGAGAACATGTGATTTGGGAAGGCCCAGGGGTGAAATGATGTGGTTTGGCTGTGTCCCCACCCAATCTCATCTTGAATTGTAGTTCCTATAGTCCCCATGTATCATGGGAGGGACGCACTGGGAGGTAATTAATTCATGGGGGTGATACCACCTGTGCTGTTCTTGTAATAGTGAGTAAGTTCTCATGAGATCTGATGGTTTTATAAGGGGCTTCCCCTTCACTCGGATCTCATTCACCTTCCTACTGTCATGTGAAGAATGACATGTTTGCTTCCCCTTCCACCATGATTGTAAGTTTCCTCAGGCTTTCCCAGCCCTGCAGGACTGTGAGTCAATTAAACCTCTTTCCTTTGTAAATTACCCAGTCTTGGGTATGTCTTTATAGCATTGTGAGAACAGACTAATACAAAAGGTAATCTCATTTACAATAGTCACGTATTAAATACCTAAGAATTAACATAACCCAAAAAGTGAAAGATCTCTTTAATGAAAACTGTAAGACACTGATGAAATAAACAGAAGAGGACACACAAAAAATGCAAAGATATTCCATGTTCATGGATTGGAAGAATCAATATTTTTAAGATGTCAAAAGTACCCAAAACAATCTACAAATTCAATGCAATCTCTATCAAAATACCAGTGGCTTTCTTCAGAGAAATAGAGAAAACAAACCTAAAATTTATATTGAACCGCAAAACACCCAGAATAAAGCTGTCCTAAGCAAAGAGAATAAAACTGGAGCAATCACACTACCTGACGTCAAAGTATACTACAGAGCTACAGTAACCAAAACAACATGATACTGGCAAAACAAAACAAAACAAAACACACACCTAGAGCAATGGAACAGAATAGAGAACCCAGACGCAAATCCACATGACCACACACCTACAGGAAACTTATTTTTGACAAAGGTGCCAAGGACATACATTGAGGAGAAACACTCTCTTCAATAAATGGTGTTGGGAAAACTGAATATCCATATGCAGAAGAATGAACCTAGATGCTTATTTCTTGTTATATAAAAAAAATCAAATAAAAATGGGTTAAAAACTTAAATATAAGGCATCGAACTGTGAAATACTACAAGAAAACTTGGGGGAAACTCTCCAAGACATCAGTCTGGGAAAAGATTTCTTGAGTAATACCCATAAGCACAAGCAATCTAATTAAAAATAGACAAATAGGATCATATTAAGTTAAAAAAGATTTTGCACAGCAAAAGAAACAATCAACAAAGTGAAAAGATAACCCACAGAATGGGAAAAAATATTTGCAAACTACCCATCTGACAAGGTATTAATAACAAGAATATACAAAGGGCTCAAACAATTCTATAGGAAAAATTATAATAATCTGATCAAAAAATGGGCAAAAGATTTGAATATATAGTCTTCAAAAGAAGACACATAAATGGCAGACAGACATATGGAAAGGTGCTCAACAACATTGATTATCAGAGAAGTGCAAATCCAAACTACAATATCATCTCAACCCAGTTAAAATGGCTTATATCCAAATGACAGACAATAACAAATGCTGGCGAGGATGTGCAGAAAAGGGAATCTTCATACCCTTTTGGTGGGAACGTAAATTAATACAACCACTATGGAGAACAGTTTGGAAGTTCCTCAAAAAACTAAAAATAGTGCTGCCATACAATCCAGCAATCCCACTGCTGGGGATATACCCAAAAGAAAGGAGATTAGTATATTGAATAAATATCTGCACTCCCATGCTTGTTGCACCTCTGTTTGCAATAGCCAAGATTTGGAAGCAACCTCAGTGTCCATCAACAGATCTATCAATAAAGAAAACTGGATACCTACACACAATGGAGTAGTATCAGCCATAAAAAAGAATGAGATTCAGTCATTTGCAGCAACATGGATGAAACTGGACATGATTATATTAAGTGAAATAAGCCAGGCACAGAAAAGCAAGCATTGAATGTTCTCACTTATTTGTGGAATCTAAAAATCAAAATAATTGAACCCATGGAGATAGAGAGTAGAAGGATGGTTACCAGAGCCTGGAGAGGGTAGTGGTGGGGGTATGGGGATGATTAATGGGCACAAAAAATATAATGAATGAATAAGGCCTAGGATTTGATAGCACTACAGTGTAACTATAGTCAATAATGATTTAATTGTACATTTTTAAACAGCTAAAGGAGTATAATTGGGTTGTTTGTAACAAAATAGATAAACGCTTGAGGAGATGGATACCCCATTTTTCCATGATGTGATTATTATATGTTGTATGGCTGCATCAAAACATCTAATAAATATATATACCTACTATGTACCCACAAAAACTAAAAATCATAACTAAAATAAATAAATGTTACAGAATGCCTCATCCTTTTTTATTTATTTCATTTTTTGCTTTTGTTTTTCATATTTACTTGATAAATTTTGGTCTATGCTTGTCAATCAGTGATCCGAAGGGAAGATTTACATACGAAACCGGTCAAAAATTCAAGCTTGTTTGTTGTTATTTTAGGATAAAAGAAAAATTCTAAATAACTGTAGCCAGATTATGGGCACATTCAATTTTATCTCTAAGTCAAAGTGAACCAGAGTATGTAACATGATATGTTCAGAAATGGATACCTTGTAAGTTGCCTTTTGTACCCTGTTGCAATCAACTTCTGTATAGGGGTAGTATGAGCACACTATAAAATGTGTCACACATGCACAAAAGTATGCAAAGAACCATAAGATCTACCTCTTATGGAAGAACACTATAATATTCCAATTCACTTCTTGCTCCACTCCTCCTTTAAAACCCAACTACTTTGTTTCCATCTAGAGTATTTTATGAGGCAATTTCACAGCCTGTACAGAAATTCATATCAGGTTTCCTGAATTCATAGGAAGTTTAGAGAGCATTCCCAAGGAGTAAAGTCAACAAATCAAGTTCACAAAGGGATTGAAGTTGATAGAAAAGAAATAGAACATCCTACACCACATGTAAGATAGTGACACATTGAGATGAATAGCTAAGCTGTGAATAGATGCTCACTTATTTCTAAATAGATAGTTTGGACTTATGCTTTGTTTTCTATTGATCAAGTGATGAGATAGTTGTGAAAACCACTTAAATCCCAAGGCATTTTCAAAATGTAATCTGAGTAGGAAAGTTCAACTTAAATATAACCATTATTACCATGAGGATACAACCATTAGGCAGAATGGCATCACATCAGTAATATTCACTTGATGAGCACCAATGGATTAATTCTATAGACACAGCATTTTGCTCTCATCACAATAGTATTTGTACAAAATTTCCAAGCTCCAACCTCTTACAAGGTCACCATTAAGCTGAGGAAATTCAGTCTTCCAAAATATCTTCTGCAGTCACACACCACAGAATGTTTTGACTGCATGGTACAGAGACTATCGTTGTAAATCACCAATGCCAATGTAGATTGCTGGTATTTTCTCTGTTCTAACATTACAGGTTTGCCTTTGAACAACTATGAAAACACAGTTGTACACTGAGTGCATGATCAGTCAAAATGTCTCTTACTTTTCTTCTTCATATTTTTCCTATCTGGAAAGAGCTTCATCTACTTCAAATTGAATCCCAAGATATGTTCTTGAGTAAAATAATCCAGCATATTTTATTTTCTTCCCACATTTATGTTGATACATATCTTTTAAAAGGCAGAATTAAAGTCAGTCAGTCTAATCATTTTTTATCATTTGCACCTTTGTGTCAATGAACACATTTGTCACTTTCCCCTCTAGCAAAATGACATCATCCAACCCTGAACTCCTATGTGAGCTTATGCTGAAAAGTGAGTTCAAAAAATTGTGCTGTGTTAAATATATATTGTATTTCACATGCTTATAAAAATCATATCCACTTCTAGAGACCACTTGGTTTCATTTTTCCTCCCATCTGATATTATCTCACATCTGTGGAAAAAGGAGTGAAAAACACCTTGCTTGGCAATACAAAATTGTAGAAACCTTTTTGGAATGGAGGATACAATATGAAAAGAGAAAAATTGGTCTTAGGGGCAATTCCAACTCGAATTGGAGTTCTGGGAGGATGTGAGCTAATGTAACCATTTTAGAGCTATTGCACACATTTCTCTTTATGAAACTCAGTTGGCGCCTCATGAGAACAGTATCATCTATAGTTCTCTATAAAGATGTTTGAAATTTTACTTTTAAAATAACCTGTATTCTTACCTTTTGTGTCTCTCTTTTAAGCTTTAAAGTATAGTCATGCTTTCTTGTGACTCACTGAAGCAAAGAAATCCCCCTCTCTCCCTGCAGGTTCTTTGAGCAGGTATCTAAAAAATGAGGGAGTCAGCAGTCTTCCATGGGAAGTTGTACTCACTGTCATGCCAGTGCTAAGGCACCCAGAGTTTATAGGGAAACGTAGTTAAATACCAGATGAACAAGATCTGGACAAAATATCTCTCTTTGAGTTCTCTGAGAATGTGGAATGTATTCTACTGAGTGCTTTTTACCAATATCTTCCTCCGATCTAAAATCTGTATTTGTGTTTATGATCAAAACTGCTATCAGATCAAAATATGTTCTATAGATTTAGCTCAGTGAGAACAAAGTTCTGTTTACCCTAAAGCTTCTGTTGAAAAAAACACGAGTACTAAAACCACATTAACATTTCCTTCTGTGCTTGTTACTTTTTCACTATGAGCACCAATACCAGGCAGAGAAAAAAAGAAAAACACATAAGGAAGAAAAAAGTACAAAACTGCAAGGTAACTTGTAGAAAATATGTTCCATGTAAAAACGGCCTCCATTTCCATGATTTTTTGAATTTTTTTTCATCACCATCCCAGAAGATACTTGCAAGTAGAATCATATTTGAATTGGCTTGGAATGTATTTAAAATGTGTTGTATCCAAGCCTCATAAAATGCGAAGCTACTGTTACACAAAAGCATGGGATGGGGGAAGATGGGCAGTTGCTTCTCCTGAAAATATTTGCAGAACTTGTGCTGAGTCAAGAACGTTTTGCAGTACTATGTGAAATGGCGATTGCTTAAATTAGGAGGAAAAGCATTCGAAGAAGTCTTATGAGTCATATGTAGGTCACAGAGAGGAAAAAGGCAAAGGGTGATATTCCTTTCTTCCTGAGTGTCCTTTCCCACCAATCTGTAGTGCAAGCCCCACCTCCCTACTTTCTCTGCTGCTGTTATAACATGGATACTAACTATTTTGTTTCTACACTAAGTAGACAAATATTTAATTTACACTTTCACAGCAAGCAAGGTGACCTGCTTCAAAACGTGTTTTGCCAAATCACAGATATTGCCCGGGTTTATCGCTTTTTAACTTACTGTACATGAAAGCAATATTAATCTCAAAAGTATCAGCTTCTGAATTTCTTTCCAAGTCTTAATAGTGAATTGGTATGGAGTATTCCCAACATAGCTATGGAGAATATGATGGTCAAAGCTTTGGGTATGGATTTGAGATCTCAGAACAGATATGACTAACCTCTGAGCTCAACACCACCTGCAGATGTGCTTGGGTTTTGCAGCCATGCCACACAGAGTAGAATTTAAGTCCATTCATTTGTTCACAAAAGCAGATTCAAAACACCTTTCAAAGGAGACTCTTTGAGTTGTCTACAGGCATTCGCTTAGATTTTTTATTCACTTCCTCCTCAAAATAAAGCTCCTGCATAAACGTCTTTGAAGGCATATGACTGTATATTTAGCTAGCAATAAGAGAACAGTCACATTCCAGGTTCCTAACATTGAATACAACTTAGAACAGATTGTTACTCAATGTTTATTAAAAGCACTGATATAGAACAAATACTCAGGAGGATTATTTCAAGAATTCACTTCCAAATACTGTAACCTCTATGCCTGGTCAAGCCCTCATGACCAAAGTTTGGTCTTCATATTGTTCTCTCAGGAACCAACTTTTAAGAATAGTTCTTTGGAGTAAGCTTGAAGACGCATGTTGAATATACTACATCAACTCTCTGGTTTCGCAGAAGAAACTAAGAGCTCTTTTCTCAGAAGAGCTAGTGGTTAAAAGAACAGGAGTCTGTGACTAGACTGCCTAGGTGAGTCCTGCCTGGTCCCTCACTAATTGGGTCACCTTGAGAAGGCTTCTTAAGTCCTATGGCCCTCTTTCCTGATCTAGTCCTTTGTAGACTATTATGAACCCCAGGTGGAGAAAGCCTAAGTAGTTTCACAATGACAATGGGGGAAATTGCATTAGTTAAGGTCCTTTGGTTTTAAATAAGACAATCTGATTTGGGCCAGTTTAAATCAAAAGGGAAGTTATGGGATTATCTCAGCGAATCGGAGGGAATGTTGAACAACCTAACCTAAAGAGGAGTAGGAACCAGGCCTTCCTGAGGGGTCTCAGCAGCAGGAAACTGACTCTCCTGAGCATACGATTAACACCATGCTGAACACAATGATCCCCAGTGGCTGAGTAGTTCTGCTCAAAATTCCAACTGCCAAGCCAAGAAAACCTACTGAGCATCACTACATGAGAGGTACTATGCTGAGAACTTGGGACGCATCTGTAAAACTGCTGGGTATAAATCCAGGTTCACAGTTTAACTGGGCACTCAGCATGTAGAATAGTCTCTGGTCCAATATATTTTTGTTGAATGAAGGAGTGAATGAGTGAGTGAGTGAATAAATGAATGAATGCAGGCATTTACCACATAGCATACTCTGGATCACAATGGATAAATTATAGGGTAATATGCAGGCATTTAGGAGAGACCCAAACCGCAAAACATTTTTATCTGCTCCTCTTCATAGGCAAACATTTTAAACTGTTGTCTTTATTTCTTTCTCTCTTGCTCACTCTTCAAACAACTTGTAGTGTTTTCACCTCATCACTTCATAAAAAAGGGCATTTGTCAGGGTAACTAATGACCTCCTGTTACAAAATTTAACAGGTAATTTTCTGCCTGTATCTTACACAAATTTTCAGATGTATGTGACATAGTAAGCCATTCATTCTCTTTTAAAATGTCTTCTTTTCTATGAAACCACAGTCTCAGATTTTCTCCTACTTCAGAAGACACTTTATGTCAAATAAGAACACTTGCTGGTTCTTCCTTCCCTCTCCAACCTCTAAATACTGGTTTTCCTCAGGGTTTAGCTTTCGACATGCTTATTTTTTCTCCTTCTTCTCTTTTCCCCTCCTTCTCCTCATCTTTCTTCTCTCTCATACCTCCCCACTGCCCAACATCTTTCCTCCTCCATCCTTGCTCATATATATTTCCTTCCTAGGTAATCTCATCTAATGCTATGGCCTTAAATACCACTTTTATTCTGAATCTTAAATTTTTCAATTGCCAAGAATATTCTCCCTTTAACATTTTTAATTGCTAGCATTTTCTCATCCTTTTAGTCCTTCAGATCTCAGGTTATATTGTAATGTCCTTATTGGCTGTTACAGGCAGCACTGATCACAGTCACTGAATATTCCCTTTATTTGGTTTACTCACTTTGTTACCTGATTTTATCACTAGCCTATAAGTTCTCCAAAGCAGAAGCCATTCCAAACTTCATCACTCTATCCTCAGCCTCTATCATAGACCTATCATAGACACTTAGTAGACCTTCAGTCAATATTTGTCTAAAGAATGATTGATATCTAACCAGACGTTAGTTGTATTCCACAGAGGTATCTATGGGAAGAAGCTAATGTAAGCCTCGAAGAAAACTAAGAATATCTAGTTGTCCCACGGAGGGTGGAGAAATAAAGAAAAGACTGTTCTATTACAGGTAGAAGATGCAACACATGCAAAGGCTATAGGCACAGTGTTTACAGAGACAGGGGTATATACAGGGATACTGTGGTTGGGTTGGCAGGGGTCTCATTTTAATCTAGTTGGTACATTATTTCAGTGTTTTAGCTTACATTCAGTTTAAAATCTTTTCACGGACACACATCTGATTGTTTATTACTTCTTATAATTACATGGTTGCTTATTCTTAATTTCTAATTGATACTTCATCAGTAGTAATTCAGGTTTTAGGCCCTTCTATAAAGTACTTCATCATCTGTAAACAAACCTTTGAGGATATGTTGCTTTAAGGGGTCTTGTGATCACATTACAAAAGGAGGAAATCTTTATGAATGCAAAAAAAAATTATCCTTTATGTGAGTGGATACTATTCCCAGATACTAATTTAATTAGACATCGTAATTAATAAAATGGAACGCTTCTATGTGAAAGAATAATAGATATCTGTATTTTTTCATCCCTTCAGCAAAAGGATAGAGAGAAACACAAGAGGAAAAATGAGGGAGACTGAAACGAGATGTGAGACACTGAAAGCCATATTACAGATAAGGCTTTATATTTTTGTAACAGCAGTCGGTAGCTATTAAATAATTTGAAGATTTTCAAATGCATTTTTAAAATAATTATTGATTTGACTACTGTATTAATTTTCTAGGGCTGCCATGACAAAATACCATGGACTGAGTGGCTTAGACAACAGAAATTCATGATCTCACAGTTCTGGAGCCCAGAAGTCTGAAATCAGGGTCTCAGCAGAGTTGATTCCTTCTGAGGGCTGAGGGAAATGCATTTGTCTATTGTCACATTGCTATACATAACTACTTCAGACTGGGTAATTTATAAAGAAAAGAGGTTTAATTGGCTTACGGTCCCACAGGCTGTATGGGAAGCATGAGTGGGGAGGCCTCAAGAAGCGTACAATCATGGTGGAAGGCTAAAGGGAAGCTGGTGCATCTCACATGGCCGGAGCAGGAGGAAGAGAGAGCAGGGGCGAGTGCTACACACTGTTAAACAGCCAGATCTTCTGAAAACTCACTCACTACCATGAGAACAGCAAGGGGGAAATACACCCCCATGACCCAATCACCTCCCACCTACCCCTCCTCCAACACTGGGGATTACAATTCAACATGAGCTTTGGGCAGGGACACAAATCCAAACCATATCATGAAGCATCTATTCCAGTCCTCTCTCCTTGCCTTGTATATGGCTCTTCTCCCTAGGTGTCTTCATATCTTCTCCCCTCTACATTTTCTCTGTATCCAATTTTCTCTTTTTATAAAGACATCAATCATATTGAATTGGAGCCTATGCTAATAACCTCATTTTAACTTGACTACCTCTATAAAGACCCTATCTCCAAATAAGGTTACATTCTGAGGTACTGGAATTTAGGACTTCAACATATAGGAGAGCAAATTTGAGGAGACAAAATCAGCCCATATCAACTACCATGTAGAGAATGGATTGTGGGGGAAGAGTTGAGGTGGAGGCAAAAATATCACTTAGGAAACCAGTAAGCAAAACAGATGAGAAATGCTGTGTGTAAACCCTGGATCTTGGACATAGAAATATAAGAATACAGTCTGGGCAACATAGTGAGACTCTGTCTCTACAAAAATAAAATTTAAAAATTAGCAGAGCATGGTGATGCGCACTTATAATCCCAGCTACTCTCAGGAGGCTGACGCGAGAGAATTGCTTGAGCCCAGGGGTTTGAGGCTGCAGTGAGCTATGGCCATGCCACTGCACTCCAACTTGACTGACAGAGTGAGAGACCCTGTCCCCCCCGCCAAAAAAGTATTTCTATAGGTCTTCAGCACAGATAACTCTGTGGATATTGGCACCATTCACACTATGAGGAATACAGAAGGGTTTGAAGATGATACTTTATTTGGATATGTTGAATTTTAGGTGCCTAGAAAACAGCCATGCAAAGATGACCAAGAAAATTAGGTCAGCATATGAGCTGGAAATCACTGAGTTACAACTTAGATTATTTCCTGCCTTTTTTCTTCTCTACAATAAATATTTAGGTCATAATTAGTTTGTTGAGTGTTTGTTAGTGGCATCTCACAAGTTGTGATATTCAGCAAATTTATATAGAATATCCACTATGTGCCAGGCACTATCTGACCCCTTTTTGAGAAGTGTCTGTTCATGTCCTTTGCCCACTGTAAGTGGGGAACACCTATACACTGCTGGTGGGGATGTAAATTAGCTCAGCATTGTGGATAATGGTTTGGCAATTTCTGAAAGAAGTTAAAACAGAATGACTACACAACCCAGCAATCTGATTGTTGGGTATATATCCAAGGGGATATAAATCCTTCTACCATAAAGACACACGCATGTGTATGTTCATTGCAGCACTGTTCACAATAGCAAACATATGAAATCAACCTGAATGCCTATCAACCGTAGACTGCATAAAGAATGTGTGGTATATTTACACCATGGAATACTATGCAGACATAAAAGAGAACAAGAGCATATCATTTGTAGAAATAGGGGTGGAGCTGTAGGCCATGATCCTGAGCAAACTAACACAGGAACAGAAAACCAAATATTGCACGTTCTCACTTATAAGTGGGAGCTAAACATCAAGTACACATGGATACAAAGAAGGGAAAAACAAGACACAGGGACCTACTTAAGGATGGAAGATGGGAGAAAGGCGAGGATTGAAAAAATACCTGTTGGATACTATGCTTATTACCTGCATGATGAATTAATCTGTACACCAAACCCCCACAGCATGCAATTTACTTGTATAACAAACTGCACCTATATTCCTGAACTTAAAATAAAAGTTGAAAGAAAACCCCAAGCATTGCATGTTAATGGTATAATTTAGTTGGTGGTAAGTATTCTAGCGTTTACTGTAAGTTTTAAAAAATGTTGCTGCTTTGTTGAAAATCGTCATAATAAAAAGTGAAAAAATAATACTTTGTTATAGTATTCTGACTTTGTAGAAAATAAAGATTAAAAGTATAAGAATTTATTCATGTGTATAGGGACTTTCAGGCTCTAGTTTTCTCCCCATGGGAAGTATGTCTCTATAACTGAAAAAGATGGCTCGCTGGGATATTCACAGCTTTCTGAATTATTCTTAACGGTTATCTTATACTCTTCGTTCTGATTCTGTGTTAATTGAATCATCATCTGATTTGAGTTTAATTCTCAAAGAATAGGAGTTTCCTATTTTAAAATGTTCCTATTATAAAAATTTTCCCAGTTTAGCTCTGTCAACTATTAGGAAAAAAAAAAAAAAAACTTTACGCATTCTGGAATATTGAGAATATGTTTCTTCATACTTAGTAATTCCTTATCAATTAAAATATATTTTTCACAATCTTGGAGACATGTTTTAGAGTACATATAACTTTCTCCAAAAAGAAAACTTGAAAGTAAATTGCTAATTTTAAATATATTCTCTGAAATTCTGGATGGAGCTATTGAGATTATGCAAAATCAATGGGCATCCTGATTACTTTCTTTATTACAATTATTACAATGCTCAACTGCAGTTAAACTGAATTAAATTGTTTTTGAATCGTTTTTTAATGGAAAAGCCACAGGGTGGCCATGCAATTCCATTGCAAAATTATAGTTCTTTCCCTTTAGCAGAATTTAAGGATATAATGTACAACATATTCCCTCCTGAGCCCTGAAAATGAGGACACACCTGAGTAACAGGCAGAGTGCTTTTAACTGAAGAAAAATACCCATTCCTGTCAGAATCCATGTTTGTGCTTGCTAAGTTTTCTTGGCCCTGTGTTCATGGCCTATAATGTAGATGAGTGCAAATTTCAAGTAAAGGTATAAACAAATAAATTAAGTATACAAACAAATCAAATAAGAGTTACAGAAAATAGGAAATGAATCTGCAAGAGACAAGCAGGCAAAATGTCATTAGAGGACTCAAAATGTCACAATAGAGAAAAAGAGCCCTGATCTCAGGGTCAGGACACTAAAATTCTCCAGTTTTAGTAACTCAAAAGCCCTTGGACAAATGTCTTAATATTCCTGAGCCTCCTTAACTAATCATAAACTAAAATGGAGAAAGTTCATTACGAGGAATAAATGAGCTACACAGAAACACTTGACAAATTGAATGACACTGTGTAACTAACAATTCTTCTATATTTGAAGGCTTTTTCTCTGCCTCAACATGCCTTAAAGTGTACATTCTGCCTGTGTAAAAGAGATTCTGACTGTGACAGTGTTCCAGTTTGGGCTGTGATGTGCTTCATGCGCATCCCATACACTAACAAAAGTACTAGTTACTTAAGAAGTATGATTTCAGAAGTGCTGCAAGGCCCTCTTTACCCTTGAAATGACTCTAAAATCAAATCATTCTTCCATTAATTAAAGTTTGTACAATCAAGATTATTCATTTTGGTTATGACATTATCTCCAAAAGATAAAAACATGCATTTCCTTTCTTCATTTTCTTCCTTTCCCTTTCTGAGCAATTCTGTCCTCAAGCTGTTAGGTGTGACAAAACAAGTAAGTATTAGTTTTCTATTGCTGCCATAACAAATTACTACAAATCTAGGTGTCCACATATGTGGACAGAGCAGACTGGGTGTCAGAGTCCAAGTGGAATGAAGAGGAGGGCCACACAGAAGAGGGACATGACATTGAGTATCAAAGCCTAAGAAACTTAAAATGACACAAATGTATTATCTGAGATTTCTGGAATTTATAATTCCAAAATGGCACTTGCTGACCTAAAATCAAGGTGTCAGCAAGGTTGCATTACTTTCTGCAGTCTCTAAAGGAAAATCTATTTCTTCACCCTTTCCTGCTTCTAGAGGCTCCCTGCACGTCTTGATTCATGGCTTCCTTCCATCTTCAAACACAGAAACATTGGGCCAAGTCTTTCTCAAGCTGCCATCTGTTTAATTCTCCTTATTTTGCCTCCCTTTGCCACTCATAAGGATCTTGTCATTAGATTGGATCTGCCAGAATAATCTAGAATAATTTCTCCATATCAAGACTTCCTGATTAGCAGCTTTAATTCCATGTGCAGCCTTAATTCCCCTGTGCCATTAAAAACTTTCAAGGAAAAGGATGTGGACATCTTTGGAAAACCATTATTCTGCCTGCCACAGTAGATCATTGTTCTGGCCATGTGTGGGGCCACAGTGGCTTGGAGCAGCGTGTCACTGCCTCAGCAGGAGCAATATAGTGGTTCCATGGACCAGCAGCATATGGAGTATTAGATCCCAAGCAGAGTAAGGCAGTGTCCCATAGGAACACTGACCATGCAGGGTGTCAAGTCCAAAGTATAGTGAAGAGAGCATTCACATGTGGGAGCAGCCTGGCCTGGGGTGTTAGAACTGGAGTAGTATGCAAAAGAGAATCCACACCTAGGGCCAGCCTGACTAAGATGTTGGAGCCTAAGTGGGGTAAGAAGGCTTTTCACGCAGGGGAGCGTTTCAGTATTGGGTAACAGAAACCAAGGAAAGTATGCACACTTGCAGAGAGAGGGAGCTTAGCACAGAGATTCAAAGCTCAAACTGATTGAAGAAGCAGCTATACCTGGGGTGTCCCAATGCAGAATGTCAGAGCCATAGAAAGAGGCCTTCTCTAGGAGGACAAGCTGGGACTGTCACAGCTGTGCATGTTGAAGACAGCATCCACATGGTGAGGTGGCTTGCCATGGAGACTGGAGCATGCATGGTATCCACATACATGAACAGAAGAGACTGGGCATCACAGCCCAAGCAGAATGAAGAGGAAGTCCATGCAGAAGGGGGACGTGACATTGAATATCAAAGCCCAAGGAGAATGAAGAGGCTATCGCCACAGGACAAATGGGATAGAGAAGGGAAAGTCAAACACACAGTGACAAACTTCCAAAAAGGTGAGTAGGGTGTCCATGTGCACTGGCATGGAGTGATGGACCCCAAAGGAGTAGAAAGAACATTTATGCAGAAAAGCATCTTAGCACATGGAGACAACAGGGTAGAAGGGCATCCACATGGGAGAGATGGTAGCAACAAATGTGAGAAGTTGGTTACATATAAAGGAATTCACTAATGAGAACAAAGTTTCTCACTGTCAAAAGAAGTGAATTAATAAATAAAGAAGGGGAGAAAACTAGAATGAACCATGTAGTATTATAAATAGATGACAAATAGAGAGTAGATAGCAGATAGATGATAGATAGATAGATAGATAGATAGATAGATAGATAGATAGTAGATTGATAGATAGATGATATATAGATAGATATAAATTTAAATATAAATAAGAGTATTATAAGCACACTTATATTCCTTAGTGCTGTCCACTGAGAAAGCCTGGATGCTGACATTCCAATAATAACCAGCACACCTAGTTCTCAGATCATGGCTTCTAAATATTTTACTAATAAGTAAAAGGAACCAGAACTTTTAGGGAAAAAAATGGTTAATTCTAGGTTTGGGGAAGCAAGCTTCAGCAAGATGAGTCTAGAACATTTTGTTGTTCCAGAAATGAAATGCTCAAAGAATAATGAGAACATATCAAAAAAAAAAAAAAAAAAAAAAGCCAAGAAGCATGAACAGGCTCCTACTGGCCAAATTGGGAATAATTTAAGCGTCAAAAGAAATCATGATAATGGATTACAACTCATTAAATAAAAGAGGAAGTATTGAGGGCTTATGGATATAAATAAATATATGAATAAATTCAAAGCTGTTGTTGAGGTGTTTACATAGCTCAAAGTACCTCTCCACACAAAATATACTTTGCAAAAAGGTAAAGGTAACTTTATAGTGCAGAAATTTAGTGATAACACAGCCCATCTCAGTACTAAGGAAAATACCAACTAAGGAAAATACCAACTTGAAAATAAATAATTAAATGCAATCAGTACTTTAGATAAGGGAAGAAAAATATCACTGCTATAAATATGATGGTGCTAAAGGATAATACTCTAGGACTTAGAAATATATATATATATATATAATGTTACACAATGGATCATATTTCTTTCCTCTGTTATAGCATTCAATGACATTATAAATCTTTCCTCTTCAAAATATGCTATATTTTTAAAATAAATCTGAGGGTTGTCCATCAGTCTGATTTAGGCACAAGAAAAAGAGGCTTCTTTCTTTGACTTAATACTTTAGAGGACCCATGTATCATTAAAAAAATAAAGACACTAGCTTTAGGAAAAATACCTAATGTAGATGATGGGTTGATGGGTGCAGCAAACCACCACGGCACTTGTATACCTATGTAACAAACCTGCACGTTCTGCACATGTATCCTAGAACTTAAAGTATAATTTAAAAAAGAAAATAAAATGAAGACATAAATACATTTACTAAAGAACATATGGGCATTTCTGTACATGGGATCCTGCTGCCAGCGTTGTCTGGATGGGATGTGGAACTCCAAACATCCTCTCTCGTTCTTCAGACTGTTCAAGCCTGAGCAAATTATTTGTCCACATCTTGAACCATGTGCCCTTGTAACAAAAGGTGACTGAATATGAACACCATGAAGATTGTGAGTTGTGGATTTGTTGAAATCAGAAATAAGAAATGTTCTAGTTAGTTTTATACTTTTATTCAATTGAACTACAGGCAATAATTATTATACATTTTGAGTAACACATATTGTGATTTTTTAAATTTATTTATTTTTTAGAGACAGACTAGAGTGCAGTGATGCAATCTTGGCTCACTGTAGCCTTGAATGCCCGGGCTCAAGCGATCCTCCCACCTCACCCTCCCGAGTATCGAAACCACAGGTGCAAGCCATCATGTCCAGTTAATTTTTAACTTTTTTGGTAGAGACAGGATCTCACTATGTACAGCCCAGGGTGGTCTTGAATGCCTGAGCTCAAACAATTCTCCCACCTGGGTTTACCAAAGTGCTGGGATTACAAGCATGAGCCACCAAGCCAGATATTATTAAATAATTCTGTACATTCATTTCTCCAAACATTCAAAACACCCAGGATGGGAATTGCTATGGATGGTACCTGTCCACTGGAGAGTAGAATGAGCTCACATCTCTCTTTTCAGTCTGAATTCATGTATTTTATCCCACATTTTAACCACCAAATGAAATAAAGATCTCAGATGTGATGTGTCCTCCCCTACCACCACAACTGTTGTCAAATGTGTCCTCCCCCGACCACCACAATCGTTGTCAAATAATTATTTCTTTTCTAAAATACTATAGGACAATTATCTTGGAAATTTTAGACAAGACTACGGACCAATAGGTTTGCACATAGCAAGGTGTAGGTTGATTAAAGGCCTACTGAACACAACATGCAAAGTACATGTCAGCTTTAAATACACATGAAATAACTATTCTTTATTTCTTATTGGTATAATCTTCACTCCACTTTACAAAACAGTAAGTGGCACTATGAGACCCTAGATTCCAGTTAAGGAATAAAAGGAGCTGGATTTTTCCTTAATGCAGAGGTTAGAATCGGATCCTCTAAGTGGCCCTTCCAGCTTCATTCTGCAGGAATCTACTGAACAGAAGACATGAGGCATTGCTGAGACTACTGGAACAAGCTCTTTGATTCCACACATGTTCCCAGTTGTGCTTGTCTCCCCAAATAAGAGGGTAATGATTGGGGTAGCAGACAGGCAGTCAGGCACAGAGAATTCACAGCAGGTTCACTGTGCCAAGATGTAAAATGTTCTGAAATGCCTCAGATGCTCCCTGAAGCAGGCTTGGAAAACACTATCCCCTTGCCCTCATCTGGAAACCACACTGCTTCTTATAGAATGTTTCTGTGGCTGAAGCTGGCAGTGGTAAGTTTCCACACAGCAAACAGAGTAAATAAATGAAGTATTTGGTTTTTTAAATGTTAACTAACATACGGACTCTCAACTGCTAGTGGAAACACTCAACTGTCAAGATTTCCCTGGGAGAATTGTCATTCTTCTACTTCAGGAAATTGATGATATTAACATAATTAGAATTCTTAATCACACATCCACAGCTCTGAGTCAGCATCAAAGAGAGGAATCTTTTTTGAAAATAAGTAAAACATTGTTGATGTATTGAGGCTCTTCTTTCTATTCATTTCCATTCTCTGCAGTGTCATAGATCTCTAGAGTTGCAAGGAATCTTTGAGATTATTTAGGCCTCCTGTGGCCCTTTTCTGAGCAGGAAAAAACAGGTCCACCTATGAGTGAGAACATGCGGTGTTTGGTTTTCTGTTCTTGTGATAGTTTGCTAAGAATGATGGTTTCCAGCTGCATCCATGTCCCTATAAAGGACACAAACTCATCCTTTTTTATGGCTGCATACTATTCCATGGTGTATATGTGCCACATTTTCTTAATCCAGTCTGTCACTGATGGACATTTGGGTTGATTCCAAGTCTTTGCTATTGTGAATAGTGCCGCAATAAACATACGTGTGCATGTGTCTTTATAGCAGCATGCTGATGTAAATGACGAGCTGATGGGTGCTGATGAGTTGATGGGTGCAGCACAGCAACATGGCACAAGTATACATATGTAACAAACCTGCACGTTATGCACATGTACCCTAGAACTTAAAGTATAATAATAAAAAATAATAAAATAAAATTTAAAAAAAAAAAAAAAAAAGGTCCAGAGTAGTAAAATAACTTTCTTAAATTCACAAGCTCCTGGTAAATCTAGCATTGGGACTTGAGTCTCTTGATTCTCATGTCACCGAATCAGCATCAGGGCATAACCACATGCTGTTCAAACCATGTGTTGTCCTGCCCTCAGTTCAGTTGAGGACTCCACGCTCCACCCTCCATGATTCCCATCACACTGAATTGCTGAGGGACACTTCAAATTGCACATTTTCTTCCCTGACCCAAATACATTTCCCTGTTAAACTAAACTCCAGTACCCTGTTTCTGCTTTCTCAGTAGATCCCAAAGTCATAATCATATGAAATTTTTAACTTTCCTAAACTCTTTCTTACCAAGGGCAACCACATCCCTTCTGACTCTGATGTAGTCAGCAACTCAAGCAACCCAGATAACCTTCTCAGAGTCTGCCAAGAACTCAAGATCTGTCAAAATCGTATCTCCTTCAGAGTGAGTTCTGAAAAAGTTTCAGTTTTTCTGAACAATTTTCCCATCCGTTTGATTCCCGTAAAACAACAAATCTTCCAAATAATTTTTATGCAGTTCTATTTCACTTTCAATCTTGCCGTGATTGCTCCAATGCCATTAGTTTGCCTTATGTGAACCCTTTTGCATCTTCCTCTTATTCTGATCTTATTATTTTCTTCTCTGAGAGATTCCCAGTAGGATAATATGCTGATCTCCATCTTTTTTTCTGCTTTGAACCCCCTCCCCATTGGTCCCAGTGTGAGTTCTTAACCTGAGGCTTCCAGAGACCTAAGAATTGCTAGAAATTTTACGCAACAATTTTGTGTATGTGTATATTTGTGTTTATTTAAAGGATCAGTCACAGTTTTAATCAGATACTCAAAAGCCTGACATCTAGAAAAAGGTTCATATTGATCATTCAATAAAATCAGACTCACACAGCTCACTGATCCTTTGCCTTTGTGGCTATTCCCTTTGTCTCTGTAGCTATATTTGCCTCTCCTTCCACTTGCTACAGCCTCTCCCTTTCCTTGCTCTCCATACAGCTGAAAGATTCCTCAACTTATAACATGGAAGACACAAGGCCCTCATTTTTCTCTGGTATACATAGGCATCCAAAAGGATTATTGCTAATTTAGCCTGAAATTGTATTTTTATAATTCAATATCGGACAATTATGACTGAAAGGGGCTAGCTCTAAAGAACAATACATTTGGTTGATTAGTAAAATCAGGTGACAAGACATCCAGTGAACACATTCTGGGAGGAGGCACTGTCTTTGTTGTTATACACATTACACAAAAGCCAACATGATATCGCCAAAATTAGAAATAAGAAATAGCTCTCAAATACACATTCAGCAGTAGATAACCACAATGCTCAATTTACAAACTTAAGATTAAATAAGGGTGGAGAGGCTGGGTTACTCAAAAAAGATTGAGTTGACACTGTAGGAGAATGCTACCAAATCCAGTCAGTGAAATAAACGTTTTACTTCTTAATAAAGTGTTCTCCACATTGTGTGCTATTCTTAAGAAATGGCATGCTGTATTTTACACAGTTCTAATAGACTTTCAAAGCAATTTTCAGAAAGTAACAAACTGAGAAAAGATTATATATAAGATGGAAGTTTGCTTATTTATTACTTTGGTGAAAGCAAGGACAGCTACTGTATTTCCCCAATAGAATTATCATCAGCACTGTATCATTACAATGTTATGATATCCTAGCCAAACCGCCTCTTTTTATTTACTTCATAGAGAAAGCAAGAAAATCATGAATAACTTGTTAATGTATCAGTGACTGATTAGCTACCTAGTATTCAGGAAAACAATTATGAATTTTAGCCTCTGCTGGAATAAAATGTTTGTTTCAAATTTATTTCTTCAATATAAAATCAGTGTAATGAATTACATGCCTTACACAGACAAATGTCAGAAAATCAAAGTGGTTTCAATATGTTATTTTCACTAGAACAATGATTTGAACAAACACTCCATATTTTGAATGTTTCTGCTAGGTAAGTATCCAAACTTTGAATGTCTGCAACTGTTTACATGAGATTTAAGGACACCTTACAACAATACAAAGAATACAATTGATGTCCTGGGCATTTCTAGCTCTCTATGATACTATACCATAATAACAGTCATAATGACATTTCACTATATATTGCCAACATGTCAGACATCAGACACTGCTATTAGGGGCCAGGTTGAGATCTCATTAAGCTTTTAGGAGGACCTTGGTATTCACTTATGATACTTAGGGCAGAAATTTAATTTTTGGTGTTTTTATCTGATTCTCTTTCATCAGCAAAATAAATATGCAGTTGATTTGTTAAAGAAAAAAACTGTTTTAATTGGCATTGCATGGTTTCTTTAAACAATAAATGGATTTGAATGCAGACTAAATATACAGGTCATATTTTGCATCATTTCAATGGCTATCATTTCATGGTAGACATAGAAAAAAGATCTATTTTGCTACTACAGACAGTATCTACCCTAAGGTATTGAGTTACCACGCAATGATGCATATTTCCAAGGCTTCAGCTTTACTAAACATCTGCTTTTCACAACCACATTTTAAAGGGAAAATCTAAGAGACAGAAAAAACATACAAAATCCCCAGGACAGGAAAAAATTTCCTTCTCATCTCTTCCATAAACCAGCCCCAGATTCCAAATTGAAACCACTGATCACGTGAAAACATTTTAAATATTGCTTTGTACCAGTCTCTTTTGTGAAGCATAACTCAGGGGTGAAGGTGAGTGTGGTTTTGAGAACATTTTGCAACAATCAGTGTTTCCAAAACAGAACAGAGGGTGGCCAAAGGGATCAGACAAACAAAACTCTTCTCCCTCTCTTCAAGGATCAAGCAAATCTGCTTTTTGTCTCCAATGTACACATTGAGTTCTCAGGCTCCTGCAATGTATGGTGGTAGAGGAAGTGGCGTCACCCAGACAGAAAAGTCTGCAGACAAAACACTAGCTGTCAATGGAGTGAGAGATGCCACAACCAGCCTACTCTTCCTCAGAGGAAACAAAAATGGCTCACTTAACACAAGTCAAGCCACTTGCCCCCTCTCCTTTTCACAGGTTGTGAAAATACTTTCCTGAAAAGTGGGGTACACTTCCTAATCCATGCTGTGAGTGATTCTCATAGACGTCAGATCTTAACATAAGTCTCTTTCAGGAGGATGTAACAAGAACCCTTCCTGGTTTATCAGATATATCTTTGTGAAAATATTTCCTCTGCCTTCAAAGTTCTTGAGTAACTTATACTAAAAAGTTTATCATGTTTTATATGTACTAGAAATTTCATTGAACAATACAAAGTCTTATTTTTAGTGATTTGAGACGGATACATTCAATATAAAATCAGAGTAACATCCTATTATATGTTTACTTCATATTTGATTAGAAATATAATTATATTTAAATGTAATGCTGTAACAGTTATATAGTTATATCCGTTGTAGGATAATGATCCCAAAACAAAAGGATAAAGAGTTATGGAATTACAGGATAATTTTTAACCTAAAAATAGTTTGGTGGCCTTCAATTTCAGATTCTGCAATTTACCAGAAGAGGGAAAAGATGTTTCCTAAGGGCCTCAGGGATTCCTTCTATGTCATCAATGTCCCCTTTTCTACAGGGACATTTCAATGAATATGCAAACATGTTCTAAAACCCTCCCACTATTTAAAAAATAATGACATCCTCAGCCCTTATATTTCCCATTAAGTACCACCATATTCATATACTACCTTCAGAGCAAAACCCACAGAAAGAGTTGTCTATAGAGTTTGTCATTACTTTCTCATCTCAAAAATCCTTCCTCCAGCCACTGCACTCAGATATCCATTTCCTACCATGCTGTGAAGGCTGCTGTTGCCATATTCTCAATGATCTTCATGTTGCCATCACCTACTTTTGATCTGTGATCTATGTAAGGGAAAATTGGATATTCACTAAATATCAAAAAGATTGTAAATATCTTTTTCATTAATGTACTTAGCCTGCTATTTGTGTGATAAAATTAGTTTAAAAATTTATAAGGGGTTTACTATTTATTGAACACTGTCAGACTCCAAAAGAATACTAAAAATCATTTTCCCAAAAAAGATTTCTTTCTACTTAAAAATAAAATATGGACAAAAATGAATAATATATGCATGCTCAAGAGAATAAAGAACTAAAGGGAAGTACAGAGGAAGCCAAGTAGCTTAGGAAATCTTTCTGAAGTAGTTAAATTTTAAGCCAGGGTTAGAAGAAGATAGTCAAAGGGGAATAAATAAACTTCTTTACTAAACATTAAATTCCAAATACCGTACTATGATATTTTCATTCCATTAACTCCCATATTTTCTTCAAGACCCAGCTTATACAAAGACAATCTCTTTTGTCAGTTCTTGCCTGTCCCATATTTGAAGCATTCTATATTGTTCCACTTTGTACAAGGCATTATATTCATCAAATAATGAATCTGTCTGTCCCACGGGATTGTGAGCACTTCTTCCTCTTTCTACCTACAGTGACTACTTAGTGGAAACTGATGTTTAGCAACTCTCCAACAATTTGTTTCTGTATGCCTCGATGCATACAACAACCCTGAGAAGAAAGTACTACCATTATTTATATTATGGAAGAGAAAACAGAGCATCCTAGAAGTTAGAGTATCCCTAACCATTAAGAAGCAAAACAACAACAACAACAACAACAAAACATACAGACCCAAAAACAAAGATACAAAACAACAACAACAACAAAAATAGCTGGGCATGGTGGTGCATACCTATAGTACTAGCTGCTTTAGAGACTGAGGTGGGAGGATTGCTTGAGGCCAGGAGTTGGAGACTGCTGTGAGCTATGATTACACAAATGTACTCCAGTCTGGGTGACAGAGTGAGACCCCACCTCTAAAAATAAAAAATAAAAATATAAGCAGAGCTCAAACTCTCCAGGCCTTACGAAATGAAGCCCATGCCTGTTATACTATCCTATGTTGCCTTCTCAGCAAGTATTGCTGGAAAATAGCAGGTAACTGATTCCAGGGATATAGGCAGGAATTTGTAAATGACGTGAGAAACAGAAATCAGATTGCCTTATTTAAAGCACGGCAACCCTACTGAGAAATAATGGAAATTATTGCTTCTTCTCACATTTTACCATAAATGTTCTCTTTCTCTTCTCTCTCTCTGCCTGCTTTCTGGGTGACTTCAATGACCTCCTTAAATTTAATTGTCATCTGCATACTGATGATTTCAAAATATATATCTCTAGTCTAGATTGCCCTTGTGAAGCTCTGAACCACTTATCCATCTGCCTACTAGACATCTCTCTTAATGTTCCTACAGGCCACGTAACCTGACAGAGAAGCTTAAAGATCTCCATATATTTTTAAAACTGTCACATTTTAAGAATCAGACTGTATCAGTGTATCACTGAGGAAATTACTGGGATGGATGATAGAAGTTATGGGAATCAGTTTTGTTTCCATTACTATACAATGAGGTACTTAATACGGCAAAAAAAATCCCACCCTAATTGTCCTCTCGCTGAACTTTCAGGACATCTCATGCTCAGCTATGTTGTCTAATCACATCCTATTACTTGTCTTCCCTGACCATGTCCCATACTTTTATCCTTTGATGTTCCTGCCATGTTGTCTACACAGATAATACACCTGCTCATCCTCATGCTGTCAAAGTCCAGCCAGGAAAACAGAAACTACCACGGGTATTGCAATACAACACTGTAATATAGAGATTGGCTCACACATGCTCTGAAGTCCTAAAAAAAAAAAAAGCCAAAAGGTACTAAAACTCAAAACAGATAACTGCAGGAAACAGTTCCACTAGGACTAAGGGAATAAAATGATGGAGATTGAGAATACAGACCCTGAGAGTTTGAGGTCGGGGCTCATAGAGTTCATGATCAGGCCTTTGAAAAGAGGATGACACCTGGTGGCTGGGAACCCAGGGAGCTGAGAGGGAGGACCCTGTGGAGGTGGAGGACATATCTAAGAGGAGCAGGTATCACTCAGCCACTGCTAGTACCTCTGAAGGAGCATGTGATTGGTGCTCAAGTCCAGAAAGAAACAAGAGGTTGCAATGTGTGCTTATTCAGCTTGTGTTTCAAACAGAGGTCTGTCTGAAACCAGTGCCTGACGCTCATCCTTACATAGCACCACATTTCCAAGTCCTTGTTTTTCTTATTTGGATTTTATTCTACACAGTTGCCAAAATACCTTCCCTAATAACAAAACCGTAATTATATTGTGCCCTTTCCTAAATCTCTATAATCATTTCCTGTAGACTAAAGTTTTAAATATATACCTTGTGTCAATGGCATTCTAGAATTTTCTTGCTTTTCTTCACTGCTTCCCTAAATGCCTTATTTGCCCCCATTGAACCCCATTCTTCCTTGAAAATGCAGCAGATTTTTTTTTTATCTTCAACATCTTACAGACCACAAATCTCAGCCTCGTATTATCCCTGAGTTTATTTTCAAAAAATAATGATACATATATGCAAAAACCACCTTGTCTTTAATTTTGTAGCAGCCACAACCAGCATGAATGAAATAGCTGCTGCACAATTAAAATTACCAAGTGTTATTGAAAATTAAGAAGCCTAATTTTAGCCAGTTAAAACTTAAGTGACAACTTAATGTGTAACTAAGACTGAAAGAATTTAATACTGTAAATGTAAAATTTTTACACCGTTTCTGATTTTCACGTACATGGTAGACTGGTTAAAAGGATGAGTTCTAAATTTTCAGCAATTCAACAACTAAGATTCTGATTTGGGGCCTCGTGCAGACACACTCAGTGGAAGAAGAGTTAACCGCATGTGAGTTGCAGCATTTCAGAAAATTCTAAAGCAATGTTTTTCCTTTTTTGCTCTTTGAGTTGCAAAACTAGCTTTCAACAGGAAAAGAAAATTTGCTACTTACCCTTGGAAGGTGTCTTTTCTATGTGTGAAAATACTAAGGCAAAGATGTCAAATATTTCACATTTGCTTGAGCCTGTGAAATCTAAAGAGATGTGAGATTTTCTTGTTATTCAGATGATTCAGATTGGAGGTATAGGAGCTTCACCTGCCCATGTGGATCTCCTGGAGCTGCCCTATCATTTTGTTTTTAAAAGGCAAATATTAAAGATTTTGCTCTTCTCTTTAAGATATAAAATTACTATTATTTCCCTTTATGTAGAAAAAATAAAGGCCATCCTGGAACTATGAATTTGTGATGAAAACAGCAAATCTTATAAGACATTTAATTGCTTAGAGCACTTAAAATCCAATTTCTTTGTATCGGTTCCAGACCAACTTCTGCACAATGAGTCTCTAAACACAAGTACTCTTTTTTTTTGGCTAGGAATTTGCCTACATATTCAAATTATATCAACCTGTAATTCATTCAACCCCACATTCATTCCTTCACTCATTTAACCTATCGTCAGTGCTTACCTGCCACCTGCTCTATATTAATGCGTAATCCCTTGTGTTGTTTCTGGAACTCTTCCAATAGTTGTGGATCATGGTGACAGTACACCACTCCATACACAGGCTGAGCATTTGTTCGCAGTGATGAGCTACATATGTTGGCCAATACCGTCACAGTTTGATGCTTCGGTTCCTCCTGTACCCTTGAGGAGATGGCATCTGGTCCAAATTTTGGGTCCTTTTGAAGATCCATGATAGGTAACTGTCATCTAGACAGCAAAGACACTTGACCAGTCAATTAAGTATTCCAAAATCTAAGAAGTTTATGTAGGTGAGGATAATTAGTCGTAAAAATAAACTCAGTATAATAAGCCGTAGGAAGTGGAACCTAGCCAGGATCTCATCTAATAAAAATAAATTAAGTTGAATTTTAAATTTTTAGAGGTTCAAAACAATCATTTACATAAAACTTTACTTGAGTTTGGGATTACGTTTTAATAATGTCTATAAAAGCAATGTTGACTTCACATTGTATTGAAACTTTTGCACTTTGAAGAAATTGGCTATTTAAAACACTAAGTAAGCAGCTCTCAATTTTCTAAGCCAGCTTATGCCTTCCCCACAGTCATAGTCAAAATGTATTCCTTCTCTGAGGACAAGCAGAGCTTCCACCTTGGGAACATTCACCTCTCCTTCCCTGCAGTCACTTGTTTTACCATAAGATATAGTAAACTTAACTTTTTTTTTTAGATCTTCATAGTAACAGTACTATTGTTTGTTTATTATTTACAAAGAGAGAAAAGCATATTTTACTTTCCTTTTCGAAACTTATTCTTATTCTACATATGATTATTTTAGACATAGTTTCAAAACACTTAAGTAAAGCTAAACTACAAAAACAGAAAGGGGTATATACTTTCCTAACTTTCTAAACAAGATCTTTTGTATATGAATAATAAGTTTGAGTACAAGTTTCAAGATGTTTATTTGTATTTGTCCTACCATTGAGAGATTGTATAACATACAAAATAAATACTGACAATGAGAACTGTCAATGTTTTTTGGAGTTGGAATCAGATGTTTTAGTCATAGTGTAGATGCTTGTTTTGTGTTATAAATTTGTTCTTTTAGAATAAATTTAATACTTTAAATACTTTAAATAATTAAGATACTTTTAATATGAGAACTAATTTGGACATGTAGAACTTGACTTAAAAGCAGAATGCCTATACAGATATTAATAGTGCTACTACGTAGGCGACAATTCTGGATTTTTGATGGAAAAATATAAAATAAGCTCCTTTGTGTCCATCTTAAATAGTCAAAATCAAATAATATAAAATATTTTAGATTAATTAAAGCAAATTATATTCAGAATTATAATTCCCAAATTATATACCATAGTATAAAATATTTACCATATAGAGTAAATAACATCAACCTGGGAAAAGAAATAGACTAAAAGATGAGACAATAAGAAGAAACCAGCTATTAGTCTAATTTGTAATATAAGATGCAGAAGCTTTATACCTGGAAATTACAATAACATCAAGTTAAGAATCAATTCCTTATCCAACTGAACATACTGACAGGAAAAATGAAGTAAGCAATTAGTTGAATATGAGAAACAGAAATAATGAAAGTACTGTTTTAAGTAACTATCAGACAATGTCAAACCGAATATAGGACCTGTCACTTCTCTTCTTTCAAAAAGAGTTTTAGGACAGGAGCAAGATGGCCGAATAGGAACAGCTCCAGTCTCCAACTCCCAGCACGAGCGACACAGAAGACAGGTGAGTTCTGCATTTTCAACTGAGGTACTGGATTCATCTCACTAGGGAGTGCCGGACAATCGGTGCTGGTCAGCTGCTGCAGCCCGTTCAGCGAGAGCTGAAGCAGGGCAAGGCATCGCCTCACCTGGAAGCGCAAGGGGGAAGGGAATCCCTTTTCCCTGCCAGGGGAACTGAGACACACAACACCTGGAAAATCAGGTAATTCCCACCCCAATACTGCGCTTTAAGCAAATGGGCACACCAGGAGATTATATCCCACACCTGGCCGGGAGGGACCCATGCCCATGGAACCTCCCTCATTGCTAGCACAGCAGTCTGCGATCTCCCGGCAAGACAGCAGCAAGGCTGGGGGAGGGGCACCCGCCATTGCTGAGGCTTAAGTAGATAAACAAAGTGGCTGGGAAGCTCGAACTGGGTGGAGCTCACAGCAGCTCAAGGAGTCCTGCCTGTCTCTGTAGACTCCAACTCTGGGGACAGGGCACAGCTAAACAACAACAACAACAACAAAGCAGCTGAAACCTCTGCAGACGCAAACGACTCTGTCTGACAGCTTTGAAGAGAGTAGTGGATCTCCCAACACGGAGGTTGAGATCTGAGAATGGACAAACTGCCTGCTCAATTGGGTCCCTGACCCCTGAGTAGCCTAACTGGGAGACATCCCCCACACTGGGGCGGACCAACACCCCACACCTCACACGATGGAGTACACCCCTGAGAGGAAGCTTCCAAAGCAAGAATCAGACAGGTACACTTGCTGTTCAGAAATATTCTATCTTCTGCAGCCTCTGCTGCTGATACCCAGGCAAACAGGGTCTGGAGTGGACCTCAAGCAATCTCCAACAGACCTACAGCTGAGGGTCCTGACTGTTAGAAGGAAAACTATCAAACAGGAAGGACACCCACACCAAAACCCCATTAGTACGTCACCACCATCAAAGACCAGAGGCAGATAAAACCACAAAGATGGGGAAAAAGCAGGGCAGAAAAGCTGGAAATTCAAAAAATAAGAGCGCATCGTCTCCTGCAAAGGAACGCAGCTCATCGCCAGCAACGGATCAAAGCTGGACGGAGAATGACTTTGACGAGATGAGAGAAGAAGGCTTCAGTCCATCAAACCTCTCAGAGCTAAAGGAGGAATTACGTACCCAGCGCAAAGAAACTAAAAATCTTGAAAAAAGAGTGGAAGAATTGATAACTAGAATAATTAATGCAGAGAAGGCCATAAACGAACTGACAGAGATGAAAACCATGACATGAGAAATACGTGACAAATGCACAAGCTTCAGTAACTGACTCGATCAACTGGAAGAAAGAGTATCAGCAATTGAGGATCAAATGAATGAAATGAAGTGAGAAGAGAAACCTAAAGAAAAAAGAAGAAAAAGAAATGAACAAAGCCTGCAAGAAGTATGGGATTATGTAAAAAGACCAAATCTACATCTGATTGGGGTGCCTGAAAGTGAGGGGGAAAATGGAACCAAGTTGGAAAACACTCTTCAGGATATCATCCAGGAGAACTTCCCCAACCTAGTAGGGCAGGCCAACATTCAAATTCAGGAAATACAGAGAACGCCACAAAGATACTCCTCGAGAAGAGCAACTCCAAGACACATAATTGCCAGATTCACCAAAGTTGAAATGAAGGAAAAAATCTTAAGGGCAGCCAGAGAGAAAGGTCGGGTTACCCACAAAGGGAAGCCCATCAGACTAACAGCAGATCTCTCGGCAGAAACTCTACAAGCCAGAAGAGATTGGGGGCCAATATTCAACATTCTTAAAGAAAAGAATTTTCAACCCAGAATTTCATATCCAGCCAAACTGTTTCATAAGTGAAGGAGAAATGAATCCTTTACAGATAAGCAAATGCTTAGAGATTTTGTCACCACCAGGCCTGCCTTACAAGAGAGCTTGAAGGAAGCACTAAACATGGAAAGGAACAACCGGTACCAGCCATTGCAAAAACATGCCAAAATGTAAAGACCATGGAGGCTAGGAAAAAACTGCATCAATTAACGAGCAAAATAACCAGTTAATATCATAATGGCAGGATCAAGTTCACACATAACAATATTAACCTTAAATGTAAATGGACTAAATGCTCCTATGAAAAGACACAGACTGGCAAACTGGATAAAGAGTCAAGATCTATCAGTTTGCTATATTCAGGAGACCCATCTCACATGCAGTTACATACATAGACTCAAAATAAAGGGATGGAGGAAGATTTACCAAGCAAATGGAGAACAAAAAAAAGCAGGGGTTGCAATACTAGTCTCTGATAAAACAAACTTTAAACCATCAACGATCAAAAGAGACAAAGAAAGCCATTACATAATGGTAAAGGGATCAATTCAACAGGAAGAGCTAACTATCCTAAATATATATGCACCCAATACAGGAGCACCCAAATTCATAAAGCAAGTCCTTAGAGACTTACAAAGAGACTTAGACTCCTATACAATAATAATGGAAGACTTCAACACCCCACTGTCAACATTAGACAGATCAACGAGACAGAAAGTTAACAAAGATATCCAGGAATTGAACTCATCTCTGCAGCAAGCAGACCTAATAGACATCTACAGAACTCTCCACCCCAAATCAACAGAATATACATTCTACTCAGCACCACATCACACTTATTCCAAAATTGACCACATAATTGGAAGTAAAGCACTCCTCAGCAAATGTACAAGAACAGAAATTATAACAAACTGTCTCTCAGACCACAGTGCAATCAAACTAGAACTCAGGACCAAGAAACTCAATCAAAACCGCTCAACTACATGGAAACTAAATAACCTGCTCCTGAATGACTACTGGGTACATAACAAAATGAAGGCAGAAATAAAGATGTTCTTTGAAACCAATGAGAACAAAGACACAATGTATCAGAATCTCTGGGACACATTTAAAGCAGTATGTAGAGGGAAATTCATAGCACTAAATGCCCACAAGAGAAAGCAGGAAAGATCTAAAATTGACACTCTAACATCACAATTAAAAGAACTAGAGAAGCAAGAGCAAACACATTCAAAAGCTAGCAGAAGGCAAGAAATAACTAAGATCAGAGCAGAACTGAAGGAGATAGAGACACAAAAAACCCTCCAAAAAATCAATGAATCCAGGAGTTGGTTTTTTGAAAAGATCAACAAAATTGATAGACCGCTAGCAAGACTAATAAAGAAAAGAGAGAAGAATCAAATAGACACAATAAAAAATGATAAAGGGGATATCACCACCGACCCCACAGAAATACAAACTACCATCAGAGAATACTATAAACACCTCTACGCAAATAAACTAGAAAATCTAGAAGAAATGGATAATTTCCTGGACACTTGCACTCTCCCAAGACTAAACCAGGAAGAAGCTGAATTCTTGAATAGACCAATAACAGGCTCTGAAATTGAGGCAATAATTAATAGCCTACCAACCAAAAAAAGTCCAGGACCAGATGGATTCACAGCTGAATTCTAGCAGAGGTACAAGGAGGAGCTGGTACCATTCCTTCTGAAACTATTCCAATCAATAGAAAAAGAGGGAATCCTCCCTAATGCATTTTAGGAGACCAACATCATCCTGATACCAAAGCCTGGCAGAGACACAATGATAAAAGAGAATTTTAGACCAATATCCCTGATGAACATCGATGCAAAAATCCTCAGTAAAATACTGGCAAACCGGATTCAGCAGCACATCAAAAAGCTTATCCACGATGATCAAGTGGGTTTCATCCCTGGGATACAAGAATGGTTCAACATACACAAATCAATAAACGTAATCCAGCATATAAACAGAACCAAAGACAAAAATCACACGATTATCTCAATAGATGCAAAAAAGGCCATTGACAAAATTCAACAGCCCTTCAGGCTAAAAACTCTCAATAAATTTTGTACTGATGGAACGTATCTCAAAATAATAAGAGCTATTTATGACAAACCCACAGCCAATATCATACTGAATGGGCAAAAACTGGAAGCACTGGAAGCATTCCCTTTGAAAACTGGCACAAGACAGGGATGCCCTCTCTCACCACTCCTATTCAACATAGTGTTGGAAGTTCTGGCCAGGGCAATCAGGCAGGAGAAAGAAATAAAGGGCATTGAATTAGGAAAACAGGAAGTCAAATTGTCCCTGTTTGCAGATGACATGATTGTATATTTAGAAAACTCCATTGTATCGCCTCAGCCCAAAATCTCCTTAAGTTGATAAGCAACTTCAGCAAAGTCTCAGGATACAAAATCAATGTGCAAAAATCACAAGCATTCTTATACACCAGTAACAGACAAACAGAGAGCCAAATCAGGAATGAACTTCCATTCACAATTGCTTCAAAGAGAATGAAATACCTAGGAATCCAACTTACAAGGGATGTAAAGGACCTCTTCAAGGAGAACTACAAACCACTGCTCAGTGAAATAAAAGAGGACACAAACAAATGGAAGAACATACTATGTTCATGGATAGGAAGAATCAATATCGTGAAAATGGCCATACTGCCCAAGGTAATTTATAGATTCAATGCCATCCCCATCAAGCTACCAATGACTTTCTTCACAGAATTGGAAAAACTGCTTTAAAGTTCATATGGAACCAAAAAAGAGCCCGCATCTCCAAGACAATCCTAAGTCAAAAGAACAAAGCTGGAGACATCACGCTACCTGACTTCAAACTACACTACAAGGCTACAGTAACCAAAACAGCATGGTACTGATACCAAAACAGAGATATAGACCAATGAAACAGAACAGAGTCCTCAGAAATAATACCACACATCTATAGCCATCTGATCTTTGACAAACCTGAGAAAAACAAGAAATGGGGAAAGGATTCCCTATTTAATAAATAGTGCTGGGAAAATTGGCTAGCCATAAGTAGAAAGCTGAAACTGGATCCTTTCCTTACTCCTTATACGAAAATTAATTCAAGTTGGATTAGAGACTTAAATGTTAGACCTAATACCAAAAAAACCCTAGAAGAAAACCAAGGTAATACCATTCAGGACATAGGCATGGGCAAGGACTTCATGTCTAAAACACCAAAAGCAATGGCAACAAAAGCCAAAATTGACAAATGGGATCTAATTAAACTAAAGAGCTTCTGCACAGCAAAAGAAACTACCATCAGAGTGAACAGGCAACCTACAGAATGGGAGAAAATTTTTGCAATCTACTCATCTGACAAAGGGCTAATATCCAGAACTTACAAAGAACTCAAACAAATTTACAAGAAAAAAACAAACAACCCCATCCAAAAGTGGGCAAAGGATATGAACAGACAGTTCTCAAAAGAAGACATTCATACAGCCAACAGACACATGAAAAAATGCTCATCATCACTGGCCATCAGAGAAATGCAAATCAAAACCACAATGAGATACCACCTCACACCAGTTAGAATGGCGATCATTAAAAAGTCAGGAAACAACAGGTGCTGGAGAGGATGTGGAGAAACAGGAACACTTTTACACTGTTGGTGTGATTGTAAACTAGTTCAACCATTATGGAAAACAGTATGGCGATTCCTCAAGGATCTAGAACTAGAAGTACCATATGACCCAGCCATCCCATTACTGGGTATATACCCAAAGGATTATAAATCATGCTGCTATAAAGACACATGCACATGTATGTTTATTGCGGCACTATTCACAATAGCAAAGACTTGGAATCAACCCAAATGTCCGTCAGTGACAGACTGGATTAAGAAAATGTGGCACATATACACCATGGAATACTATGCAGCCATAAAAAAGGATGAGTTTGTGTCCTTTGTAGGGACATGGATGCAGCTGGAAACCATCATTCTCAGCAAACTACCGCAAGAACAGAAAACCAAACACCGCATGTTCTCACTCATAGGTGGGAACTGAACAATGAGATCACTTGGACTCAGGAAGGGGAACATCATACACTGGGGCCTATCATGGGGAAGGGTGAGGGGGGAGGGATTGCATTGGTAATTATACCTGATGTAAATGACTAGTCGATGGGTGCTGACGAGTTGATGGGTGCAGCACGCCAACATGGCACAAGTATACATATGTAACAAACCTGCACGTTATGCACATGTACCCTAGAACTTAAAGTATAATAATAATAAAAAAAAAGAAAAACATAGCACATACAATGACGTACAACACGTAACACTTGATAATGATAATAAATGACTATGTAACTGGAAAAAAAAAAGAGTTTTAGGAGGAGAAGGTCAAAATAAAAAATACTTTTCTCCTGTTATCAGTATGCATAAATATTTGACAACCTGGCCTTATCAAAGAATGAAAGAAGTGTACTTGATTTCTCTGGTGTTAGATTAGATTACAACAGGAAAACAGTTCAAGTTTTGGCTGTTGGATTCAACAGCCATATTCCTACACTTATTCACAAATGTTAAAAAGGTCATTTGAAAATGATCAATAATAGTAACAAGAGCTGATTATTTATTATGTTATGCATTTAGATCATCACTTTGAATGTGTTATCACAGATTTAATATCAAAAGTAGAAGTAGGTAATATTATGTCTATTTTTCAGATAAAAAAAACTGAGATATCAACAGTTTCTCAAGTTTGGATGTGACATATAATTAAGATGGCTTCCAAGTTCACATGTGAATTAGCAGATCTTATTCTGTTCTGACTTTAGAAATTTGAGTTCAGGCTGGGCGCGGTAGCTCATGCTTATAATCCCAGCACTTTGGGAGGCTGAGGCGGGCAGATGACCTGAGGTCAGGAGTTCAAGACCAGCCCGGCCAACATGACAAAACCCCATCTCTACTAAAAATACAAAAATTAGCCAGGTGTGGTGGCATGCACCTGTAATCCCAGCTACCCAGGAGGCTAAGGCAGGAGAATTGCTGGAACCCGGGGGCAGAGGCTGCAGTAAGCTGAGATTGTGCCACTGCACTCCAGCTTGGGTAACAGAGCAAGACTTCGACTCAAAAAAAAAAAAAAAAAAAAAGAAATTTGGATTTATACCTAATCACAGGAAGATAATATAGACCTTTTTGGTAATTAATGAGGAAGACACACTTCTGCTGGTAATCATGCAACAAATTTTTGATCTCTTTTTTTTCTTTTTTCTTCTTTTTTAGATAGTCTTGCTCTGTCATCAGACTGGAGTGCAATGGTGCAATCTTGGCTCACTGAAACCTCCGACTCCCGAATTCAAGTGATTCTCCTGCTTCAGTCTCCCAAGTAGCTGGGACTACAGGCACGCATGCCACCACACCCAGCTAATTTTTGTATTTTTAGTAGAGACAGGGTTTCACCATGTAGGCCAGGATGGTCTCGATCTCTTGACCTTGTGATCTGCCTGCCTCGATCTCCCAAAGTGCTGGGATTACAGGTGTGAGCCACCGCGCCCACCCTAGCTTTTCAGTAATGATATTAGCCAGCATTTATTAAGTGCTCACTCTGTACCAACCACTCTTCCAAGTGCTTTACATATACTCACTCTTTTAATATATGACCACCTTGTAAGGTAAGTCATTATTTCTCCATCATACTGATGGAGAAACAGAGAAAGAAAGCCACATGGTCATATGGCTCATCAGTGGGAGAGCCAAGATGCAAATCCAGGCATTCTGGTGCCAGAGTCTGCCTTCTTAACCATGACATAAGGCTTCTTTCCCCCGTCACATTAATTTACCGTAAACAATATTTCCAGAGATCCTACTATTAATATTAAAAAGGACCTGTAGTTAACTGTGTTGAACACACACCACAGAGAGAAATTAATGGAAATAGAACTTACTCTGTGCTCCAGGCCCAATGCAGGATTATATGGGCCTAAGTCAAAATTTGTAAGTCATACAATAAGGCTATCTCTTCCAAATCAAATGATTTTAAGAGCCATCATAATCACAGGCTGTCACACAGCATGCTTTACATAAGTACAGTGCCTTGATCAAAGTCAACATCTGGCAATGTGGATTGGATGCCAGATCTCTCCAACTCCAATACTCAGGATTTTTTTCATTGTACTTTGCAAGAAGTGTAAGAGGGGTCCCTACATAAATTTATTTAGGGAACTAAAATGTAAACATAAATGACAAAATATTTGTATATAGATTCAAGACAACAATGAAAGCTATATCACATTACATTTCCTGAAAGCAAAATGACTAATCCCCACACATGTTCAAGAAAGTTAATTACATACACACATAAATATTTGTACTTAAAAGGGGAAACTTGCTATTTCTCCTTTTTCTAGATGAATTTTCTGCAGTATTTTTTCCTCACTTCTTCTACTCATGCCATACCAAACTCTTTACTATTTCCTAAATACCCTACATCCTTAAAAATTCTCTGGAATGCCCTTCCCATTGATAAATCCTATGCATGCTTCAAGAGAGTTTATGTGTCACTTCCTCGTGCAGTGTGACCCAAATTGCTCTATCATATTAAGCTGGCAATTATCATATTGTGTAAGAATTATCACTCTGTATATTTGTCTCTTACTAGATAGATTGTTCCTTACTTCATAAGCAATGTTCCTTTGCTTATTTTCTAATTTTTGTATGTTGATCATAATATCTCTGTCTCATCTTTTCCTGGAATTAAATTATCTATATTATATATTAAGTTATTATAGGTATATCTTTTAGTGTAATAAAAATATTTCAACATATATTTTAAATAACTTTTCTCATTTGCCTATTTTTGTGTGTTTTTAAATTTATTTTATTTTATTTTATTTTATTTTATTCTATTTTTGAGGTGGAGTCTCACTCTGTCACCCAGGCTGGAGTGCAGAGGTGTGATCTCGGCTCCCTGCAACCTCCGCCTCCTGGGTTCAAATTATTCTCCTGCCTCAGCCTCCCGAGTAGCTAGTACTACAGGTGCCGTCACCATGCCCAGCTAATTTTTATATTTTTAGTAGAGGTGGGGTTTCACCATATTAGCCAGGCTGGTCTCAAACTCCTGACCTTGTGTTCCACCCATCTTGGCCTCACAAAGTGCCGGGATTACAGTTGTGAGCCACCGTGCCTGGCCGATTTTGTTTATTTTTTACATTCAATACTTATTCCAGTTCTTAGTCTTTTCCTACTGCAGATTTCATTTCTGTTATTTCTACATTTAGTTTCCCAGAAATATTTCTTTATCTCATCCAGCTATCTTTTTATCTTATTTATTCATTCATCAGTTTTTGTTAAACAAGCCTATGGAAATAAAGCAGTAATGAAACAATTATTGCCCTCATAAAGCTTACATTTTTATTTTTCAATTTCTTGCACGGGTTTCTGTTTCATACCTCTGTTATCCTACTAAGAATACCAAACAGCTCTGTAAGATTTCCTGTTCTCATATTTCAATGTTTTTAGAAATATGACTTTGCTCTGAATGTTCAGAGAAACACTATCTCCCTTCTGCAGGTTAATATGCATAGTTCCTAGATAGACCACCGGCATCTCTCATCTTTTCAATTACTACAACTCTGCTGCCCTAAGTCAAAATCTGCTACTTCACTTTACTGCCTCATTGTTGGACACAAAATAAAGACCAGTATCTAATAGCATAAAATCTCCAGGTTATACTCCTAAAAGAACACTTCCTAGATCCAGTATACAAAGGATGATCTCTAGCCCCCTCGGCCTCATTGCTCATCCCCCTCCCTAACTCCTATTCGAGCCTCTTGTCCGGCAGTGTCACTGAATGTAGGAAGAAAGACACAAATGTGAAGCCTGGGGGTAGGATGGGAAGCAGCACTCTGGCAACCTCAGGAAAGCAGTGCCCACACCTTAAAAGTGTGTTTGTCACTTTTCTGATTGGTATAATTTTGGTATTTCTGAGCCAGGAGACAGATATTGAGACTATGACAGGGTTTTCAAAAACTATGTCAAATTCTCTGTTTTCTGGAAGTATGGGCTCTGCATTACCCTGTGCAATCTACTTCCATGAAATTTGTTTTTAATGAAATTTTCAGATTCTTGCTATGGGTTAGTTATTAGTTCTAATGTTTATCGTGAGTGTTTTCATCATTATCTGTGTCTTCATAGTTCTTTTTTCTTTTCTTTTCTTTCTTTTTTATGACATGAAGTTTCATTCTTGTTGACCAGGCTGGAGTGCAACAGTGTGGTCTCAGCTCACCGCAACCTCCACCTTCTGGGTTCAAGCAATTCTCCTGCCTCAACCTCCTGAGTAGCTGGGATTACAGGCATGCACCGCCATGCCTGGCTAATTTTATATTTTTAGTAGATATGGTGTTTCTCCATGTTGGTCATACTGGTCTTGAACTCCTGACTTCAGGTGATCTGCCCACCTCAGCCTCCCAAAGTGCTGGAATTATAGGCATGAGCCACCATGCCTGGCCCATCTTTATATTTCTTTTAGAGGAAAGTTAGGAGAGATCACTTAAGGGTCTGCAGGAAATATACCATTTTAAAACTGAAGCCTAACTTTTAAATTTTAAATTTGAAGCATTCAAATTCTCTGCTTCCCATTACAACAGTTAAGCTTTAAGAGCAAAGAATGAGAAAATGAAGCATCTGTACGCTGAAAACTATAAAACATTAATGAAAAAAATGAAGAAGACACAAATAAAGGAAAGGCACTTTGTGTTCATAGATCAAAAAAATATATATTGTCAAAATATCCATACTATCTGAAGTGATCTATAAATTTGATGCAATCCCTATCAAAATTTCAATAGCATGTTTTGCCAGCATAGGAAAAAACAATCCTAAAATTCATATGGAGTGACAAAAGACCTTGAATAGTTAAAGCAGTCTTGAGCAAGAAGAACAAATCTGGAGGCATCACACCTCCTAATTTCAAATTCTATTACAAAGCTTCACTAGTAAACAGTATTGTACCAGCACAAAAACAAAAACACAGAGCACTGGAATACAATGGAAAGTCCTGAAATAAATCTGTGCATATATGACCAACTAATATTCCACAAAGATGCCAAGAATATACAATGGGGAAAGGATAGTATCTTTAATTAATGGTGTTGGAAAACTGGATATCCAACTGCAAAAAATAAATAAATAAATAAATTGGATCTTTATTTTATACCATACACAAAAATCAATAAAAATTAAAGACTTAAATATAAGACCTAAAACCATAAAACTCAGAAGAAAATATAGGAGAGAAGCTCCTTGATGTTGGTCTTGGTAATAATTTTTGGGGTATGACCCCAAAAGCACAGGCAATAAAGGCAAAAATAAACAAGTGAGACTACATTACATTAAGAAGTTTCTGTGCAGCAAAGAAAACAATCAGCAAAGTAAAAAGGCAACCTACAGAATGAGAGAAAATTTTTGCTAACGTATGTCTTATAAGGGGTTAAATTCGTATGGAATCACATTTTAAAAATATTTTAATTGAAAAAAAAAGTAAAACCACCATGTGATCCTGCAGTCCCATTTCTGGGTATATGTCCAAGGGAAACAAAAATACTTTCTAAAAATGTTATCTGCACCCGCATGTTCACTGCAGCAATATTTACAAAAGCCAAAAAATGAACCATCTAAATGTTCTTTTATGAATGAATGAATAAGGAAAACATGTGTGTGCGTGTGTGTGTGTGTGTATGTGGAGGCATATATATGTGTGTTTATACATATGTGTGTATGTGTGTGTGTATGTGTGTGTGTATATATATATATACACACGCATATTCCAAAGAAGGACAATATGGGACAATATTATTGAACCTAGAGGACATTATGTTAAGTGAAATATGCCAAGTACAAAAAGAAAAACACATGATCTTACTTATATGTGGAATCTTAAAAAGTAGAATTCATAGAAACAGAGAACAGAAGAGTAATTATCAAATGTCAAAGAGTGGAAGAAATGGGGAAATATTAGTTAAAGGGCACACACTCTCAGTTATAAAATGAAAAAGTTCTGGAAACTGAATTTACAGCATAATGACTGTAGTTATTATTATAATACACTGTATGCTTGAAATTTTCCAAGAGTGTAGATCTTAAATATTCTCACCACACACAAATGTTAACTATGTGAGATGATGAATATGTTAATGACCTTGATGGCTATAATCATTTCACAGTGTGTACCTACATCAGGACCAAGTGGATTTATTGCTGGCATGTAAGACTGGTTTTACATATGCAAATACATCAACATGATGCATTACATTAACAGAATGAAAGATAAAAACTACATGATCATCTTAATTGATGCAGAAAAAGTATTCAACAAAGTCCAACATTTGTTCTTGATAACAACACACAATAGTTTACGTATAGAAAAGAAATTCTTCTAAATAAAGGCCATTTATAAAACAAAACAAAACAAAACACACACACAGCAAACATAATCAACCGGGAGAAACTGAAAGCTTTCCTATTGAGATCCAGTACAAGGGAAGGATGCCCACTCTTGCCTCTTCCATTCAGTGTGGTACTGGAAATAATAGGAAGAGCAATTCAGCAAAGAAATAAAAGGCATCACAATAGAAAGGAAGAAATAAAATTTTCTCTATGTGCAGACAACATGACTCTATATGTAAAAAAACTGCAAAGGGAGCCAAGATTGTGCTACTGCACTCCAGCCTGGGTGACAGAGCAAGACACCGTCTCAAAAAAAGGAGAAAAAAAAAAAAAACCCATGAAGATTCCACACACACCCCCAAAAAACTGTTAGAACTAATAAATAAATTCAGAAAAGTTGCAGGATACAAAATCAACATACAAAAGTCAGAAGCATTTTTACACAAAAAATAATAACCTAACTAAAAATGAAATCAAGAAAATCATTCCATTCACAATAGCATCAAAAACAAAACCCAAGAATAAATTTAACAAAAGAGGTAAAAGATCTGTACACTGAAAACTATAAGACATTGATGAGAAAATTGAAGCAGACACAAATAAATGGAAAGATATTCCATGCTCATGGATTGGAAGAATTAATATTGTTAAAATGGCCATACTACCCAGAGTAACATACATATTCAACATAATTCTTACCAAAATCCCAATGTCATTCTTCAAATAAATAGTAAAAACAATCCTAACTTTCCTATAGAACCATAAAAGATCTCAATAGACAAAACAATTCTAAGAGAGAAAGACAAAGTTGGGGGCATTATACTTCCTGACTTAAAGTTATATTACAAAACTATAGTAATGAAAACAGTTTGGTGCTAGCCTCAAAACTGACATAGGGACCAGTGGAACTGAATAGAAAGTGCAGACATGAATTCAATCACACATGGTCAACTAATTTTTGACAAAGGCACTAAGAGGACACAATAGATAAAAGATACTCTCTTAAATAAAGAGTGCTGTGAAATCTGGGTTCCATGCAAATAAATGAAATTAGACCTTTATCTTACACCATACACAAAAATTCCAACTAAACATGGATATAAGACTTAAATGTAAGACCAGATACTATAAGATTCCTAAAAGAGATCATAGGGGAAAAGCTCCTGGATGTTGGCCTTGGCAATAAATTTTGGAATACCATACCAAAAGCTCATAATGCAATAGCAAAAAATAAGTGAATGAGACTACATCAAACTGATAAGCTTCTGCACAGAAAAGGAAACAATTAAAAATGGCAGGCTGTGGATTGAGAAAAAGTATTTGCAAACCATATCTATGATAAGAGACATAATTTATCCAAAATGCATAAAGAACTCATACAACTCAATGGTGGAAAAAAAAAACCAAATAGCCCAATTTAAAAGTGGGCCAATGTCTTGAGTTGACATTTCTCCAAAGAAGATATTAAAAATGTCAGACAGGTATATGCAAAGGTGCTTACCATTATTAATCGTCAGAGAAATGCAAATCAAAGCCACAATGAGATACCACCTCACACCCATTAAGATAATTATTATCAAAAGATAACAAATGTTGGCGAGGGTGTGGAGAAAAGGAAACTCTTGCACACTGTTAGTGAGAATATAGATTGGTATAGCCATTATGGAAAACAGTATGGAAGTTTCCAAAGAAACAGAACCACCAAATGCCCCAGCAACCACTCTTCTGAACACATATGCAAAGGGAATGAAATCACTGTCTTGTAAGGGTATCTGCACTCCTATGTTCATTGCAGCGTTATTCACAACAACCAAGATATAGAAACAACCTAAGTGCCCTTGACAGATGGATAAAGAAACTGGTACATACATACAATGGAATATTATTCAGCCCTAAAAAAAGAAAGACATCTTGCCATTTGCTACAATGTGGATAAACCTAGAGGACATTATGCTAAGTGAAATACACAGACACAGAAAGAAATATATTGCATGATCTCACTTATATGTAAAATCTAAAAAAGAAAACTTCAAATATACAGAAACAGACAACAAAATAGTGCTTACCAGAGGTGGGAGGGGGAGGAAATGGAGTGATGGGGGCCAGAAGATACAAAGTAGCAGATATTGAGGATGAAAAAGTCTATATATCTAATGTAAAACATAAGGACTATAGGTTAAAAAAAGTACTGTATATGAGATTCACGCTAAATGAGTAGATCTTAGATGTTCTTGCCATAAAAAAATATGAATACTTATGTGAGATAATGAATATGTTAATCTGCTTCACTGTAGTAACCTTTTAACTCTATTTTAATCCCATCACGTCATGTTGTATACCTTAAATACCCACAATCAAATTTATTTTCAAAAAACAAAAAATCATGTTTTATGCTTTAAATATATGCAATTTTTATTTGTCAATTATGCCTCAATATGATGGAAGGAAACAAGTAAAATGGCTTAAATTATGAAACTAAAATTTTGCTATATATGACACTGAACCTATGTAGTAGAGAAGTGTAGATGTCAAGCGCTGTAAAGGGTCTGTCAAGAGATTTACCTTGCTTGGAAGATAACCAATTAGCCTGCCACAGTTACATGAATGCTGGAAGAAGACATGAGAGTCATGGGTCAGAGACAAAGGAGGTTTTATCACAATAACAGCAGTAGCCAAAATTTTATGCATCAGTTTCCTGAGCTTCAATTCCCAAAAGGCAGCAGAATAAGAGCCAGATGACACCTGCTGGAATCTGAAGCTTAGGAAATCCTAATATTTTATGATGGGCTGCAAGCAAGCCTGCTCAACCCTGCCCCTGAGGAAAAATAACTCTATCAGTTACACTAGACAGTGTGCATGACTGCCCTTTGCTCTGGAAGGAAATGCTATAACTTCCAATACTGAACACTATACAAACATCCTTGAAAAGATAATCCAGAATAAGAGCTGTCATTGCCTGTGCTTACAAGGTGTGCGGAAACATGAGTGACCCATAGAGAATTACCTCTCAACAGTAGAGAAGAGAGGAATAAAAACTAACATTTTTAAAACAATTATTGTAGCCCAGGTGCAACAAGAGATACTTTACATACATTACCTAATTAAATCCTCACATCCTAAAATGTGTGCATTATAATCCTCATTTGACAGAATCTCAGATACATTAAGTCATCTTCCCAAGTCACCTATCTGCTAAATGATATTGTCAGGATTTCAACCCAGATTTATCTCACTGTGAATGCCTACTACTTTAAGTTGAGATTTAACTTCACAAAGAAAATACTTTTAGAGAAAAAGATGTTATCACGTTTTCAATAAAGGTCAACAATTGAAAGAAAATAATTATTATTAAAGGTAGAGTTTTTCTAAAAGCTTAGAAATACAAAAGATTTGCCAAAAGATGTTTATCTGATATTTCTGGAGACTTCCACTCCAGACAGAGGATTCAGCTGAGTGACTTATGCAGTCTCACTGAGTGACAAGGAGCTACTGGAGGCTGCCCCTTATGGAATTGCCTTAAGCTTAGTACCTTGGACATCTCCCCAACATGTTGGGTGTAGCTTTTGACACTGTGCATATTGGCATTGTTCTAGGGACTGAAAAATTCTATTCCTTTTCATTCTTGCGCTGAAAAACAGGATGCTACCATCACCATCTGAAATTATCCTTTATATATCCTAAATGATGCTTTTAAAATTATTCTTAAATAATTCTAAAATTTGGGTAAAGGATGGATGTCCAGAAACACACCTTACCCCATTTAAAACAAAAAGTCCTCCCTACCCACCTCCCCTTCTGTACTTCTTGGAACATATCCCTTATTTTTTCATAGCATTTATCACCAATGTATTATATATTTTATCTGATAATTTGTCTCCCATAATTAAAAGAGAAGCTAATAAGGATAGATAATTTTTATCTTTTTTTTTTCATATACAGAATATCCTCTATGCCTAGAACAGACACATAGCTGGAAACTCAATGAATATACAGTTTGAATGAGTGATATGGATAATGGTTCTAGTGCAGTTGTTTGTAAGATTTCTTATTAATCTGCAATCATATTCCAAATGTTACCATTAATGTATATGTCTCCAAACTGTCTTTTGTTGGTTTAAGAATTCACTTTATATTTACAGGGCATTTGTATTTGAGTTTTGTGAATTTCCATTAATTATATATTTAATAAAGTGGTAAATGTATTATTTTAAAAATCTAATATCATTAAAATGGAAACATGATAAATGAGGTGGTTGTTATTCTTTTGTAAAATAATGGTTTTGGTTTCTTTTGTTCTTGAATATATTTCGGATTCTAAAAGACACAAATGTGAAAAAGACTTTATAGTTCCCAACTTGCAAAAAAAAATATGTGTAGCATAGAACTGGAAGCCATCAGGCTGTTTTAATATTGGTTATCTACACCCAGCTGCTTCTCTAGAGACCAACCTAGTTCTCTCAAGGTGTTGCTCTGCTGGTGAAAGAGGACATGTCTCTCAGATCAGGCTCTTACATAAGGGAAATAATTGCCAACAGATGGTGATAATCTGTTACCAGTCTAATGGAGATCCCTGAAGATATGCTGGGAAATGAAGTTTTCACTGAAGGACACTTGCGCAAAGCGAATAAACAGAATATCCGGTACAGCTGGAAGGGAAGCTGCTTCTGATTAGAGAGAAGGAATATACAGCCAGTTTAAGTTCCAGTGGCAGAAATCACTCTACATCAATTTCTGTATCTACTCTTTGACTTTTAGCCTTGTTGACTATTCAACCACTTACCCCGCTGTTTCCTGAGCATTGGATATACTTAGTGACAGCTGTTGGGCCAAAGGCACCTAACACATGTGGACACATACACCTTGACCTGTCTCAGGGAATTCACACTCTTTGCTTTTGGCTTTTAGACAGGGAGCAAAGGTCAAGACTGATCAGGATTTATTTCTTTGCTCATCTCTTTGGTAAGATGTACAACCTGGATGTTATTGAAATATAAGAGATTTTGAAAGAGGCTTTTTATTTGTGTGGTTTCTTCAAATTTCGTCAGCTACTGTCTGTTCTGATCAACAGTTAATGTCACTTTATTCAAAACATCATGAACTAATGCTCTTTATAAACTTGCTACTCAAAGTGTGGTCCACAGATCTGCAGTATCACCATCATCTGGTAACTCATTAAAAATAGAGAATTTCACTCCACCACAGACTGACTAAATTGGAATCTGCATTTTATCAAGATCTCTAGCTCACACAGAGACACTAAATTTTGAGAAACATTATTGTATAATATTTTACTTGGACATTCCAATTACAAAAAGAATGCTAACATATAAGGTCTGTATAGTGGAAGGATACATTGAAATATGCCACCATAGTATGTTGCTATTGTGCAGAATTGTTCTAGTAAATTCCTTCAGTCCATTTATCAGAGTGATATCAATCTTGTCAAGCAAGTTATATATTCAGTCAGCAGACTGTCTCCTAAATTTCTTATACCTAAACACCTACTGTTATGCTCAACCTTAATGTATTCAAAACTTAACTTGTTACTCTTTTTTCTCTTTTTTCTCACTTATGTCCTCTATCTTGGTGAATAACTTTACCACTAGTAGCACCTGAGTAAGAAAACTTAATGTTTATTATGTGTTTTTCTTCCCTTTTATCTTCCTTATCTTACAATTCATCATTTCTCATTCACTTAAACTTCAAAATGTCTTTTTAATGTCCCATTACTCTCATTGCCACTACTATTACTTTAGTTCAGACTCCCATTATTTCTCACCTGACATTCCTAAAAAATGCAACTAGTTGACTTATCTACCATCTTGCCTCCTTCTGGAGAACTTTCTAAAACACAAATCTGAATACATTACTTAATTAAGCCATTAAAAAGAAAGCCTTGAAATGGATTATTGCTTTTAGGATGAAAGCCTCTAAAAAATCAAGTTTAAACTCCTTAAATTCATTTTTGGCCCCTATGCCCATTGAACTCTTGACCCAACCTATAGAACGCCCGTCATTCCTTGAATATAAGTCCTTACACAATTGGATGCCTTGGAAGTACTTTTCTATCCATTCAAATATTTTTTCTGCATAACAAATTCTTATCCATACTTCAAGACTCAACTCAAATTGCTTAATAAAATAAAAAACAAAACAGGAGAATTTTCCCTTTTCATGTGTTGGTAAATTAATTTCAATCTACTCTATATCCTTGCTCTTTACAATATGGTACTGCAGATACTGTCATCAAGGAGTAGATTCTATGTCCTTACCCTTTGAATCAGGGCTGGATTTGTGACTTGCTTTGTTAAGCAGAATGCAGTGAAAGTGACAGTGTGCCAGTCTGAGCCCAGAACTCAAGAGGCTTTGCATGCTTCCACTCTTTCTCGGAGATAAGCAGCTTCCCCATGAACAAGTTCAGGTTAGCTCGTAGGAGTCTGAGAATAAGTGTGTCACCTGAAGCCATTCAGTACAACCTAATAGTAACTGACACCTAAACATTTGACAGACATCAACCAAACCAGCAAAACTGCCTGCTCAACCCACAGTAAAACCTCCTTTCTGATTTAGAGAATCATGGGAAACATAAATGCTTATTCTTTTAGCTCACTGCTTTTTAAATGTAATTTTTGCAATGGCTGATACAAATATAAAAATTTTAAATAAAGCTTCAGTAGCATTCAGTAAACTATGGCTTCAGGCCAATGCTGGCCCACAGCCTGTTTCAGTTTATAGTACAGCCCTTGTGCTAGGAGTGTTTTTTCATTTTTAAAGAGTTGTTAAAGAAAAAGAAGACAGAGGCTTTATTTGGCCTGTAAAGCCCATCTGGCCTAAAATATTTACTATCTAGTCCTTTACAGAAAAATGTTTGCCAACTCATGAACTATAGTGATGAGTAATCTGTGGTATTTGTAGAAGGATAGAAAAATAGATCAATTGAGTAAATGGAGATCCCAGAAATCCACATGTCTATAGGCTCTTGTTATACAATAGAGTTGGTATTGCAGATCTATGAGCAAAAGATATATTTTCCAATAAATGATACCCAATAACTGGTTATCTCGATGAAAATGGAAAACATAGGACCACTTATAGGTAATTTCAAGCAAAATTATAAAGATTCAGAAGATAACATAGGGGAATATCCTCCCAACCTAGAATAGAGAAAGATTTCTTAAAGAAGGCACAAAGAAGCACTAACCATAGAGAAAAACATGGATACAGTTAAGACGTTAAAATTTAAATCTGCAAGTTATTGAGGTATATTATAAAGTAAATAAAAGAACTAACCACAGAGGGGGGAGAATCTACTTGCAATAACTGTGTATAAAAAAGACTACTATTCAATATAAATAAGAAGTTCTTCCAAATGTTAAGGAAAAGACAGATAACACAATGGTAACCAGGAAAATAACTGAACAGGTGTCTTAGAAAATATAAATCTAAGTGACGTATAAATATACTAAAATGTGCTTAATCTCATTAACAGAAAAAATTAAAACCACAATAGAATATTATTACACACCCACCATATTAGCAAAAATAAGAAAGCCGACAAATCAATCTTAGATGTATGCAATGGGATTTCACATTTTCTGCTAATGGAACAGACATTGATCTAACTGCTTTGGAAAATTGTTTGGGATTATTTCATAAGACTGAAGATACTCTTACCTTCTGACCTAGAAGTTCCATGCTTTATTATGAACCCTGGATCAGAGATACTAGTGTGACCCCGGGACTATCAACATCACCTGTGAACTTAGAAATGCAGATCCCCAGGCTCCCCTCAGACCTACTGAAACCAGAAAGTATGGGGGAAAGTACCCAGCAATTTGTAGGGAAATGAGCTCTCTAAGTGATTCTGATGCTGAAATGTGAAAGTGCTGACAAACACTTACACATATTCCCACAGATACATGCTCACAGCATTATTATTCAAAAGAGCCCAGACGGGAAATAAATCAAATTTCATCAACAGTCAAATGGGTAATAGAATACAGCAAAGTCCCATAATGGAATATAATTTAGCAATAAAAAAATGAACATTAGCTTCATGTAATAACATGGATCGATCCCACAAATATAATGTTGAGAGAAGAGTAGATGCAAAATAAAACCTGCAGTATGATTCCATTAGTATAAAGTTTAAAAGTGGGCAAAATAAGCATTTGGGGAAAATGTTATGCATAGATTTAAAAAAAAAAGCTGACCAGGCATGGTGGTTCACGCCTATAATCCCAGCACTTTGGGAGGCCGAGTCGGGCAGATCACGAGGTCAGGAGATCGATACCATCCTGGCTAACACAGTGAAACCCCATTTCTACCAAAAATACAAAAAATTAGCCAGGTGTGGTGGCAGGCGCCTGTAGTCCCAGCTACTCAGGAGGCTGAGAGGCAGGAGAATGGTGTGAACCCGGGAGGCGGAGCTTGCAGTGAGCCCAGATCACGCCACTGCACTCCAGCCTGGGTGACAGAGCGAGACTCCGTCTCAAAAAAAAAAAAAGGCAAAGGATTTATCATTATTAAACTCTAGGTGGTGCTTATTAGTGAAGAAATATCAATAAAGCAATGGCAGAAGTAATGTTTTATTTGGGCAATAGAAATGTTCTCTTTTTTGTTCTGGATAGTAATTATTTAGGTGTTCGCTTCATTATTACTTTCAAAATGTACACATATTTATGTACTCTTATAGATAGATAATTGATATATCTCCTAGTTAGAAAAAAAAAAAGACACACATACATATGCAAGATCTATTTATACACAGACTCTAAGGATGCAGCAATCTTCATCCCACAGGTAGTATGTTCTCAATAACCTGATTATCCATATGAGGTGCTCTTTAAATTCTGTCTGTTATTATCATTATTCTATTACAAGCTTTAATTGAATGCATTGAAGTTTTACTGGATTGAGTGTAAATTTTAAGGTATTTTCCTCTGCCCAGAAATATTTTTAAAATGCTCTTTATATTTTAAAAAAACCCCAAGAACTCGTAGCAAAGAGGAAATTGAAGATGTCTGTGTTTACAAGATGGGATTTTGCTGAGCATCTTGTTAGCTTTCCCCTTTTTTTAATTAACTGTGAAAGCTGTTAAGAATGACTACAATATAGTTGCATGTCTCTATTAGAGAATGAGTTCAGTTTTTCAGCTTAGCTCTGATACTGAGTGGTAGATGATAATGAATTCATAGGTGGAGTCCCATTGCAATGACCAGGAGTTAGACAAGTAGATAAAAGAGAGTAAAAGTTTGATAGTGGATTGGAAACTTTGCTAACAAAGGCCTGGTATTAAAAAATAATGCCAGACTCTGGAAACCTCCCAGCAACTCACTGTATCTAGCATTCCATGTTTAATCACCTTGGTGGAGTAGATTCACTAGAATCTTTAGATGAAGTCATGGAAACTTTGACAGACTTTTCCAACCACTCTGCCATTTCCTTCAGCAACAACATGACTCTAAAGACTGGTGACTCATACACGGACCCAAAACTAACAAACAGGTTGTGCGTGAGCGTAGGGGGTTCTGGATGCCAGGACAGAGAGAGGCCAGATCTCAAGCTAACAAGTTTCCATCTTCAGTGGCATGTGAATAATTAGGTAATCATGCTTTCCTCTGCAGCCTCTGAAAACAATAGAAGTACAGTGCTAATCGCCACTGTAGAAAAAATTATGCAACCTTTGGTATTTGAAACTAGCCTGAAACCAGAAAACAAAAAATGACATAAAACACACTCCCACCACCTCTTTGTCATCAAGGGAATATGATAAAAATAACTTGCTTGCTATTTAACGAGGAATGGGCTCTCACCAGATCCTAACCATATACCCCACCCTGGGTTTGGACTTCCAGCCTCCAGAACTATGAGAATTAAACTTCTGTTCTTTAAACCACCCAGTTTGTGACATTTTGTTACAGCTAAGACAATAATATAAATTCATAATATATGCATTTGTGTGTATATATATGTATATTAAGAAACCTGATATCTAATACACTCTCTTCATAAATGCAAAGCCAGTTGACTATTATTAGCCACTAAAAATCTTTTAGTATATTATTTCTTAAAGACACATGCACACGTATGTTTATTGCGGCACTATTCACAATAGCAAAGACTTGGAATCAACCCAAATGTCCATCAGTGACAGACTGGATTAAGAAAATGTGGCACATATACACCATGGAATACTATGCAACCATAAAAAAGGATGAGTTTGTGTCCTTTGTAGGGACATGGATGCAGCTGGAAACCATCATTCTCAGCAAACTATCACAAGAACAGAAAACCAAACACTGCATGTTCTCACTCATAGGTGGGAATTGAACAATGAGACCACTTGGACACCGGAAGGGGAACATCACACACTGGGTCCTATTGTGGGGAGCGGGGAGAGGGGAGGGATAGCATTAGGAGATATACCTAATGTAAATGACGACTTAATGGGTGCAGCACACCAACATGGCACATGTATACATGTGTAACAAATCTGCACGTTGTGCACATGTACCCTAGAACTTAAAGTATAATAAAAAGTAAATAAATAAAAATAAAGAATAAAAATAAAAAAATTTTAAAAAAGAATACACTTTTCTCTCATTATCTAAAAAGGAGGATTATATTTAGCCAAGAGAAAATTGTATTCAGAATGTTCAGACATTTTCTATCCACCCATCCGTTCTCCAGTATTGGTCATCTCTCAGTACCTGCATTTTTTACAATGAAGACAACATTGGTTCATGTTTCTTCAGTAGTGGTTCATCTCTTTTCACAATTGATAAGAGTAAATTTTTGTAAAATATTACAGAAGTGTAATATGTCACAGTGGCTTAGGGATGATTTAAAAAACTATATATTTATGTACTTATAAAAATGCTGAAACAATGCTTGATTTCTTTGCTGACATATAATATTTTTTAACTTATTTCCTGACTTGGATTTTCTGTTACTCTTGCACCTATGTCCAATGTGGTTTTTAAACAAACAAAGAAAATTGTGAATAAAGCAATATTACACAAGAAATATAAGATCTGATTATGTTCATTAATATAAGGGAGCACATGGAAATGCATACATCTAGAATAATTAAATCACGAGAATAATAATGACAGCCTTAGCATATACTTTACAAATACATCCTTATTTTGTCCTATGTTTTAATCCTGACAACATTCGTGTATTAAATACAACGTATTATTGTTATCACCATTTGTTTTTTTCCTGAGGCTGAGAGAAGCTAATCACTGCAATAAATGGTATTATAAAATATAGCATTTTAATATATCAATGTTTCTGATATCAAATTAACGTTAATGTGTGTTGTTTATAGAAAGTTTATGCTAAGCTTTTTGGAAATGTTTAGAAGTGGCCTGAGGTACCCCAAAGAAGAAATCATCAAGAGTAGACCAATAGTTTCTTATTTTTCCCTTCCAAAGTTCGTAAGGAAACTTGGAAAAATTTCTTTCCACACCAACATGATACTAGGAGAAAAAAATTTTAGTATATGTGCCTCAAAAGAGAAAATAAAATTTTAACATTGACACTCTTCTATCGCTAACCATTTTTAATTTTTAAAAAAGTTCACTAGGGTGGTGATAAACAGCTGTTAGAGAAAAATGTGACTTTTGTCTGTGTGGAACATCATAAGGAAAGGGAAACAAATAAACTGTGTGTTCTCAATAAGTTCTGATTGCCATAAATCTAGTTGATATCCTTATGTACACATATAATGACCATAAAATATTAACTACAAAGTATTTACCTAAACTTACAATTTTAACACTATTAACTGCAAAGTGTTTACCTACATCTACACTTTTTACAGCATCCAATATTTAATGCTATAAGTATTCAATTCTACACCATTCAATGGGAAAAATGAATGAAGCATTGTATTTACACATGTCTTCAACAATATATTATTTCATTTCCCTGTGGTTTTGAATTATTCTCTTATGTGGATGGAAAAATAGTTGATCGAGAAAAAAATAATCTGGTTTGACTTTCTGAGTTTCTTTTCTTTTTTCTTTATTTTCTTTCTCTCTCTCTTTCTTTCTTCCTTCCTTTCTTTCTTTCTTTCTTTCTTTCTTTCTTTCTTTCTTTCTTTCTTCTTTCTTTCTTTTTTCTTTCTTTCTTTCTTTTCTTTTTTTTTTTTTATGTAGTCTTGCTCTGTCACCCAGGCTGGAGTGCAGTGGTGCAATCTCGGCTCCCTGCAACCTCTACCTCCTGGGTTCAAGTTATTCTCCTGCCTCAGCCTCCCGAGTAGCTGGGATTACAGGCACCCACCACCACGCCCGGCTAATTTTTGTATTTTTAGTAGAGACAGGGTTTCACCATATTGGCCAGACTGGTCTTGAACTCCTGACCTTGTGATCCACCTGCCTCAGCCTCCCCAAGTGTTGGGATTATAGATGTGAGCCACCGTGCCTGGCCACTGAGTTTATTTTCTATGTAATAATAACTATTGCTTTGTACAAAGAAACAAAAAAGACACAAAACAAACCACCCCAAACAGTGCAGTAAAATGACCACTTCATAGGTTACTAGATTCTGTGGGCAGCAGTTTACACAGGATATATCAAAGCTGGCTTCTCTCTGCTCCACAATATCTGGGGTACATTTGGCAAGATTCGAAAGGTGGGGGTGACTTGATGGCTGGAATCATGTGGAAGAGTCCCCTCCCATTTCAGACTGATGCCACCTGTCAGGTGAGACTCCAGTTGGGCTGTCAACTAAAGTACTTACACATGATTTCTTTATGTGGTCTCTCCATGCAGGTTAGTCTGGGCTTCTTTGCACCATGGCGACAGAGCTCCAAGAGAGAGAGCATTGCAAGAAAGAATACTCCAAGAAGAGAACATTCCAATTATCAGGTTAGAACTTAGTTAATCAGACTGAGATTTCCAAAGGGGGAGTTAGGGCTGCCAGTGACACATGGAAGAGTCTGAGAAAATGCTGTCCTCTTACCTGAGATAAACATGTCTGTGACGTGTAATGGGATCCATCCTGATAATATGAAGGAGTATGGGCAGTTTAGTCTAGAAATAAAGGTCTGGGCTTCCCAAATAGAGTGGGCAGTATGGAAGCTTCTAGAGGACTGCTCCTTCCATCACCATAAAGCAGCATAAAAGCGAGCCCAGATGAGAAACACTAGAATCACTAGTTCCTTGTTCTTCCTTAGCTGTGTTCTTTCAGTTTCTAGTCTTTCTGAGACCCACTATCCTTTTCCTCTCATTTCTCCTTAGGCTCCAACTCCCATGGTCACACCCTAGGCCACGGCTTCAATTTAAAAATATTTCAGGCCAGGGGCAGTGGTTCATGCCTTAATCCCAGCACTTTGGGAGGCCGAGGTGGCTGGATCACTTGAGGACAGGAGATCGAGACCAGCCTGGTCAACATGGTCTGAGTAGAGACTGGCCAACCCTGTCTCTACTAAAAATATATTAAAAAAAAAAAAATAGCCAGGCATGGTGGTACATGCCTGTAATCCCAGCTACTCAGAGGCTGAGGCAGGAAAATCTCTTGAACCCAGCAGGCAGAGGTTGCAGTGAGCCAAGATCGCACCGCTGCACTCCAGCCTGGGTGACAGAGTGTGACTCTGTCTCAGAAAAAAAAAAAAAAAAGGCAATCCATTTTCCCATTATCTGGTCACAACTTGTTTCATGATTAGCTGTTCAGATAACCTGATTATAACCATTCTTTAAGGCAGTCTAACCTCTAGCCTATTGATCTCTTCATTTTTTTCCATTGTGCATCAACTGCCTCTTGTCTTCACTTCCATTCTCGTGAAGAATACTGTCTATGGTCACTTGCTATAATCAATCCATTGTAAACACCTACAGTTCTCCTGCCCATCTCTCCCTCCATAGTACTAGCTTGCCAATACACTCTCTCTGAAAATAGTCAACCATCAACCCTTTCTACGTCAGTAGCTAAATATAGCTATGAAAGGGCACAGTCAGTGAGACTCATTTTATTCCAAAGCCATGATCACAAACTTCAAGTTTATTTTTAGCAGTATTTGGCAAGCCTGCTATGTTTCCTGTCCTTTGAGGGAAACTAGTTAAAGTCTTTTTTGTCTCCTCTTATTTCCATAAAAAGGCTTATCCATCCTCCTCTTACCTGTAAACTCAAAGTATAATCTGAGAAAATGAAATACATCAGACCCTCTTTTTTTCATCTCCAAAACTAGAGCCTATGTTTATAAATGCATGTATCCTCTTTGCTCCATTTGAGAATAGGCCCTTTCTTCTATAACACTCTTATAAGGTGTGCTCTAGAGCCCATCTCTACATTCATATACACATTGCCTTTTTGATCATCCTATATATTTCTTCCATCATCAATCTCTCCCTCTCTACTCAGTCGTCTCCATCAATATACAGACATTCACTAATATTTGAGTATAACATGATGATTAGAGGTTGATCTCTGGAGTCAGATTGCCCAGCTTCGAGTCCTGGATTCACCATTTGCTACGCTAAGCTCCCTCACTTATAAGTGTGGATATTATTACAATATACCTTATAGCATCATTGCGGTGAATAAATGTTCTTATATGTAAAGTGTATACATGGTTATTAGCTATTATCAATGTAGTATTTCCACTTCTAAAAATTGCCTCACTTGACCACACAAATCATCTCAGTTACAGCCCTTTTCTTCTGCCCCTCTCCACAACTAAATTTCCCTACAGAGCTGTCAGCATGACGCCCACAGGCACACCTCCCACACACCCTTAAACCCACTCAAATATCATTTCTGTCCCCACTACTTCACTGGAATTTCTCTTTAAAGGCCATCAAAAATCTCTGTATTGCAAAAGTTAAGGCCTACTATTCTGTACTCATTAAAATTAACGTAACATGTCAACAGCATAACAGTGTTGAAAATATCCCTTTTGTCAACCAGTGTTTCTCACTTGGCTTGCATGACAACACATCCTTTTGGCTGTCTTCCTACCTCTCTGGCTGCTCTATCTCAGACTTTTTAAAAAATCTCCTCCTCTACCTAATTTCTAACTTTCACATAATGAAATTCCTCTGCTCTCTATACGCTTTTTACAAGGAGATTGTTTCTACATACCAGTTATATTACAATGACTTCCAAACTTATTTCTCTAACCAAGGCATTTCTTCTAGAACTCTAGATCCATATAATAAGCTGCTCAACAATCCAAAGGTAGAGAAAACTTAACATGTTCCAAAACTAAGCTTTGACTTCTGTTCCATTCTGCATCTGTTCTTCTCCTAGTCTTTGTCAGAGTAATAAAGTAACCACACAGCTGCCCAAACCAGAGCTCTGGGTATCATGCTTGATTTTCTCTGTCTAACCCAGATACGAATTAAAGCTCCAGGTAAGTACTTGTGTACATATGATTTATTGAGATGATGCTCTCAAGCAAAAGGCAATGAGAGAAGCAGGATAAGGCAGGACAACAAACTAAATAATACATGTTCTCAGGTGGAATCTCCCTGCAGTCTGATCCCATGGGGAGCTCTGGAGCATACCTTGCTCTCATATTTGCCCCTACCTCAGTCAAGGTGGCTAACCTTAGTTACCACCATGTAAACTTCTTATTGGCTTCAGGCTTCCCTACAGCGGGGAGGAGGCATATAACTTCCCATGGAAATCTGCTGCCTTTCTGCAGAGGACAATTATCTGGCAAAGGAGACAACTGTGATCTTTACCTGCCAACAGTGAATGCAACTGAGGGTGCATATCTTGGCCCAGTAAAGGGCGACGGACTAGGCAAGATAGCAAAAGTATGCAATGCAGCTTACCCTTGCACCACTCAGATATGCTTGTGTCTATCCATATAGGTGTAGCTTCTCCAGGATTCTGGTTCATCACAAGTTCAAACTACAGTTCCTGCTGCTGCTGCTGCTGCTGCTGCTGCTGCTGCATTTGGTGTGGAAGTTACAACTGTTACTCATCATCTCCTTATCCATCACCACCACTCACTCTTCTTTCCTCTCCCTTGTAACTAGCACCTCTTCTGGGTTAGGTGGTTTACCTAGTAGAGTAAACCCAGCCCTCATCTGTGTGGGGTCTGAGGGTTAGGTCACGGTATCCTTATTAGGCCATAGTTGCCCTACTTGTGCATTTTCAGTTTAAACTGCAAGGCAAAAGCAAAAGATGCCTCTGTAGAATACTTAAGTGCCAAATACTTTCCTCCCTACCCTCATTATGCAGCAGCAGTCCTACCTAGCCATAATGAGGGGGCAAAACTCTCTTGCTAACATTGGTAACTCCTTTCTTTGCCTGTTGACCCCCTAGTGTGAAGACCCTAGTGTGATCAGATGACAACTGCAGCTTTGAGTTTAAAGGACTATCCCCATTATGTTCCCCATGTAAGCGTGCCCCTTTAGGAAGCCAGGGTTTTCAGTTGTGGCCATAAGAAGTACAAATCCCTCAAGTTAGTCACTGAGAGAGGTGGTGAGGGGTCCACTTCTTCCTTCACTTCTTGGTTCCTGTACTACTGTGTTGTATCTGATGGAAACGTAAGATTATATACTAGTCACGGTTTAGGGAGTATACTGCATCCTAAAAAAGAGAACCTAATTCCTGAAGGCTGTCATCTCAAAGTTTCCCTCAGCTGTACCTTCAAACGGTTGTCCTTATGCTCTTTCAGGCTGATAGCTTTTGTTCAATGCAGTGTGTAGTGGACCCAGTTGCCTGTGTCCAGCGCCTCACCTCCTTTGATTGAAGACAATGTTATATGGGATGCCATGTTAGTAGGTCAGGTACTCTGTGAGCCCTTAATTGTTAGTTCCCGGCTGAGGTGTGGTGGCTAGAAAAGGCAAACCCATATGTGGAATATGTATAAATCCAAGTTAGGGTGAATAATTGCCCATTCCAGAGTGGAAAGGGTCTTATATAATCAACTTGTCACCAAGTAGCTAATCTCCCTGAGCAATGACATTATATCAGAGGCACAATGTTGGTTTCTGTTTTTGGCAGGTTTTATGCTTAGCAGCAGCAGTAGCTAGATCAGCCATGATGAAAGGGAGCCTCAGGCTGTCTCTTTCACCCTGAATACTCTATTCATAAGTCCTTTATGCAAGCACGAGTGTGCAAGCACCACCTCTCTCAGTGTTGGCTGACATCTGGTGACAGAATAATCCTGTCTCATTGATTATTAGTAGCTCTTCTGCAGTGGACACAAATATACAAAATAAACATCATTACACTTTGTGCCACGTTTCTATAGATCCATGGGTCCACATGCCTCTCCCTCAGACCTCCTTATCCCTAATATTCCAGTGTTGCTTCTTCCAGGCCTTTGACCAAACAAACCAGCTAAGCCACTTGGAACTGTGTATGAGTTGGTATATATGTATATATCTAGCCACTTCTCTGACAAAACAAAGTGGTTTATTAGCCACACTGCCCAAAGTACTATCATTGAGGGGACCTCCCTTACCCCAGTCTTTTCTTGACTGGGGATATAAAGCAGTAGCACTGTATTTCTCACTTGCCTCCATATATCCAGCTGTCAACAAAGCTTGGGTTTTTCCCTCCTCCTTCAGCTGGTTATAGGGGGACTCCTGAGGTCACAGCAACGAGCCAAGGCAGAAAGCTTATATCTGTTTTCTGCACCTGATCCAGCTCAAATCTGGGTTTCCCACTCCCATTTCAAGTGGATCATGCTGGTCTAATCAGACCTTAAGAAATGTCCTCAATTCCTTGAATCCAATCAGTACTAGTAATACAATTGTAATGTACTTACACATATACATAAGGATGAATAATCTCTTGTATGCTAAAAAAAAAAAAAGCCTGAAATTCTGAAATTATTTCAGACATTCATAATTCAGCTATAGATTCTTCAGAAATATAAAAATATTTCATAAAATTGATGCTATGTTAATGTAGCAATGTATAACATTATCAATATTAAATATTATGGTAGGAATAAAATGATTAAAAAATTCATTAGAAATGGAAATGACATCTCCCTAAAAAAAAAAAAAACGTGCTATCTAGGATTGTGGTTATATCTTTTAATTTTTTTCAGGGTCCAAATATAATGTTTCCTTATTTTAGGCTTTAGTTTTGCAGTGGGCGTTTTGCTCTATGAATGTGTACTTTCTCCTTGTTTTGATGCAAAGTGAATTTCATAGAATAATCCGGGACTATTATCTAGTGAACTTGGTTCACTTATACAGCATCATTCAAATGATGCTGAATGCAAAGTGCTGCCAACTTTGTAATCTGAAACTGCTAACTAGCCACTTTAAAGACACTGATCTTGATTTTCATGGCTTTTCAAAAATAAAGGAGAATCCTAGAGCTAACCTTGCTTAGTTCAATTCACTACTATATTCATATGAAGAAATACAAGTTCAGAGAGCAACTGACTTAAGCAAGACTATGGTCACAATTGGTGCCAGGATTTGCAGGACTATGGGAAAAAATTAAAAAACATTGAGAGGTTAAATACAAAAATAAAGAAACTTTTCCACAGAGGGAAAAAGAAGTATTTTCCAAGTATATCAAGTTATAAAATGAATGTAGAATCATTACTATTACTACACTTATTTTGTAGTGGATAAACCCGACAAAGGTTAGCACTTTTAAAAAGTTCCCCCTCGTATAAAGGAGAAAATGTGTTTTTCAAAATTTGAAGCCCAGAAAGAAAAAATGAAACAGAGTAGGGCAGATTCAACCCACATTTCTTAGCCAGGCAGATAGAAAGAAAGTGGCAAAGATTTTCAGGGTAATTTTCCATCCATTGATTTTTAGTGCCCAGCATTACTATCTGGATCGCATAGTGTTATCTCATCTTTGTTCAGCTTCTTTGTCCCCACCAGTCAATTAGTCAAGCGATTTTTTTTTACCTTCTGAAAATGACATGAAATATTTAAACATAGCCATTCAGATTTTTCATTATCTTGAATTTTGTTGTTGTACTTTCAGCAGATCAAATTGGAGAACACTTCTATCTACAAAAAGCCAAGCCATTATTTTCGAAATACCATTCAATGTGGATGGAATTTAGTTTGAGATGAGAAATAATGTTGCGTAACTTTCAACAGTGGAACAGAAGAGTAGATCTGTTTTTCGCTCCTTGAGTTAAACATATTTCCACATTGCTCTTGTTGCTTGAGATGCTGGATGGCAACATGTCAGTCATTTTCTCAGGTAACTCCTTATGCCGTTTAAGCCTCGTGAATCACACGGCTCCATCAGCTTACATCATGTCAAGTAGCATGTCAGCTGGAACTTTGTATCTAAAAGTTTACAACAGTTTCTAAACTAGCCCCAGTCTATGCATCAGTAAACAAACTACAAGTGAGAAGAAAGATAATGGAAAATAGTTTGTTCTCAATATTGACACATTAATTAAAAATAAAATGTCTAACTTGTTAAGTTAGAATGTTTTCTTTTGCAAGACTTTTAACATTTTTGGTCTTTTTTTTTTTTGTAATTACTTCAATAACTAAAATCACAATACATTTTGAGTGTTTATGGTGTGCCAGGTGCTGGTACTTCACATACTATCTTATTTATTCCTCTGAGAAATCCCTTAGGAAGTCTGAACTTTCTAAGTGACCTGCAATGGTTCACACAGCTGATTGGCAAAGCCTATATCACATCCCTGGACTAACCTACTGCACAGCCTGAGCTATAAAGCACTAGGCTGTGTCCCCTGATGTCTCTGAATATAATTTCAAAAACATTTGAAGTAGCCTCTTATTATTATATGGAAGCTTAGGTGACTATAAGAAGAGTGTTTATGCCTTAGTTATTCATTTTGGCTTGAAGTCCTTAAAATAAGAGTAATAAACTGACAGGTCACAGGCCATGTCCAACCCATATATGTACTTTGGCCCAAGAAATGCTGCAAAACTGGTAAATTTGTGATGACTATTTTAAAATATAAGAATATTTATAAAATCTTGATTTCTGGCTTCTCTTGAAAAATCAGACCACCTATCTTAAATACAGGAAATTATCACTTAAATGAATGTACTGATGTTTTACAACTACATTTATGAGAATGATGAGAAAATATGACAGGTACTTAATAATCTGTCTACTCTTTTGAGGTTAGAGGATACTGTTAGTTTTGCCACTCTGCATTCTTTTTTTTTCTAAATGTGCAGATCCAACATACATTGATCAGAAGGCTGGATATGTTATGAGTTTTAGAAGTAACTTTGCATACTGGGATGTTAGGACTTCAAATGATTAGTAACATTTGCTTTTAATTAAAAAAAATTATTCATTTAATAGTTGGGCCATTAAGAAGTACCTCTGTAAAATGAAGTACTGTGGCTTCACTTTCTATAAGTAAAAACAGTTCCATTAGGTGGCTCTCTGTTATATCAGAAATCAATATGTTCTGTCTAATTTGTCTCTGTTATTTCCAGGGTCAGGTTCCTTCATCTTCAATTACTTAGTCCTACTGTGATATACAACAGAGTCAAGTGTTATAGCTATTACTCACAAAGTCTGTTTCTTAAGAAGTAATACAGGGTACATAATATCCTTAAATATGCCCAGCCTTCTCTAACTAAGACAAATTGTTTAAAGCTTCTATAATATCAAAGATTCAGAATACCAGATTTCAACCTCCTCCCAAAAACAATTCATTAAATCTTAGAATGCATAGGTTAGTGCCATATCATGGCAAATAATAAAATATTTCAAGAGCTTGATGGGAGAAGTAGGACTAAAATGGTAAATTTAAATATTTTAATGGATTGCAAACTACCATTCTCAACAATCACTATGCATGCACATACATAAACACATTCAACTGCTCACTATATTATGTATGCATATGTGACACATACACATAAATACATTCATACACAACTGGTTGTCTAAAACTCAGATTTACAAAGCTCAGAAAAGTACCAAGAAAAAAGAGAAGGCATGACAGGAGATATCTCTGAGTCCATAGAAGGGAAGATAGAAGATCAGGGTGCTAAAGTTATATGCTCAATGAATATAAACTAAATGATTTGTATATCTTAATATATACAATGGTATCATAACTAAATTCTACCTTATGCTCCAGCTCCCTCACATGAGCCTTCAGACCATAACGAAAACATATTGATTCATAGTTTATACTTAATTCCAATGATACTGGAAATTTAATTTCTCATATCATAGCAAATTGGAAGCTGTGCTCACAAGTCCATAGTTACCTTAAGTAGTCATACTGTCAACAGAAGATTGACCATGGGAAGAGACAGAATTATTTTATATAAGAATATAATAAAAATCTGACACTGGTTTTAGCACATAATGCATAAGAAATAAAGAAAAACAAACCAAAAGAGTTACATTTTTAATTGTATTACTTCAAAACATATACATACTCACCCTGAAAAATTTACTTGTGTGGTTTCCCAAAAATGCTAAGTATATGAGACATTGCTTCATTTAATTTTCTTTATTTTTCTATGTAGTATATATTTTAGTACTCAGGTGTTACTTGATTACTATTTTATGGTTTCCAAATTATAAAGAGCTATTTGTAACCCATATTTTAAAGTATTCTCTTAAAGACTACATAGCCATGACAAATCTTTTAGAGTACAATGATTCACTAAGCAGTTGGTATTTTAACTTTCATGTTGCTCTATGGCAAATACTTACAGATATATTTGAGTATCTTATTGTCATTCTGCATAAAAATTCCAATTTTCAGTTAAATTATGCCACATCACTCAAAAGTAAAGATAAATTAGGAACATTATATCATTTTAAGAAATATTCTGTCAGCAATAACAGTATTATTAATTCAAGAAAGTAGTGAAAGTTCATGGTTAAAGAGGGCACATACTTTGAACAACTAAAACCATTTGTGTTTTTTGCAAAGTCTTTCATGGTAAAATCAGAACAAATATTTGTTAGGGAAGACGACGTTAACGATGACTTATAGTGGTGTTCAGGAGCAATCAAAACTAGAAGATTCTAAGAAGTCAAAAGAAAAGAAAGGAAGTAAAGAAACTTTACTCCTCCAATTGGAAGTAAGAACCTATTTGCTGAATGCTTATCTTAACCCACTATCCTAAGACTTTTGTTTGCATAAATACAAACACAGTATAAAATGAATTGGTTTTGAACACCTGTTAGACCATAATTAGATTAAGCAATTAATACAATTCTTTTCTAAATGTGATGAGAATTAGTAAAAATAAATATGTGGAGGCAATTTGTAAGGAAATATAAAAGTTTTACTAAGCTATATATTTATTTTATAAAGTATTATAAAATATTCATCTTAACTTTTATTGTGGTATTTATGTACACTTTCACTTAACATATTTTGTTAAATCAATGAGTGAAGCACAAAATGCAGAAAATCTCTTTTTTTCTCAATGTTTTTATACTAAACACATTGCCTGTGCTGATTATACGGTGCTATAGGCTGAATGTTTGTTCCCCTCCTGAATTCAGACATTGAAGTTTAATACTCAATGTGATGGCATCTGAAGGTGGAGTATCTGGGAGGTGATTAGATAATGAGGGTGGAGCCATAACTGTTATCTCATGTTGTATAACAAATTACCGTACAATTTAGTGGCTTGGATAAGTACTTGTATTATCTCTCATGGTTTCTGTGGGTCAGAAATTTGAGAGCAATGTGGCTGTATGGTTTTGGCTTGAGAGCTCTCCTAAGTTTGCAATCAGGTAAAAGTCATTTGAAGGCTTGACTGGGTTGGAGGATGCCCTTTCAAAGTGTCTCAGTCACATGCCTATTGGTCTCAGTTCCTTTCCACCTAAGCCCCTCCACAGGTCTCCTTGAGTGTCCTGACAATATAGTGGCTGTCTTTCCCTTAGCCCAGGACATAAAGATAGAAGTGGCAGTGCCCCTTTCTCTGGACTCCCTTATTGGCGCTGTGTTGGCCTGGGTGCGATAGCTTCTCAGTCAGTCACTAGAGTTCTCAGAAAGGCAGTCTGGTCCACATAGTGTTGTTATCTCTGTGTCTTTGTGGGGGAATGCACACCTGAAATTTTGCCCACCATCTTGCTGCCCGTGTCACTTTTCTAACCTCTCTAGCTACAAAAATGTTTTTATAAGTATTTACTAATTTGAATTTAACTTTCTTGGAGGTCTCTTGCCTTAACGACACTGATAACTATGTAAGAACAATTTATACCAGAATCAGAATATTGCCAACAAGTGAACTACATAAAGTTGTTTATAAAAGAAAATGTGAGGTCAGGCACAGTGGCTGACTCCTGTGATCCCAGCACTTTGGGAGGCCGACGCAGAGGATCTCCTGAGGTCAGGAGTTTGAGACCAGCCTGACCAACAAGGTGAAACCCCGTATCTACTAAAAATACAAAAATTAGCTGGGCGTGGTGGCACATACCTGTAATCCCAGCTACTCAGGAGGCTAAGGCAGAAGAGTCACTTGAACCCTGGAGGAAGAGATTGCAGTGAGCCGAGATCTTGCCACTGCACTCCAGCCTGGGCAACAGAGTGAAATTCCGTCTCAAAAAAAAAAAAAAAAGAAAGAAAGAAAGAGGGGACAACTTGTCATTCTTTATAGATGGTTCTAACCTGGTGTTAGTACTGCTGAATATTCTATCTCATGGACCTCAGGAATAAGGGGAAGAGACTAGAGATAATGTTTATGCTTTTATTCAATAAAGATAAAACTATATTGATATTATTACCTAAGCAAGTCTGTTTCCATGTTCAGGAAGAGGCATGTCAAGTTGTGTCTTCAATAGGGTAAACACAGATAGTGTTCAACCATCATGTTAAATAGTAAAATTTAGGCCCAAGGATATTCCTTCATGACTTTAGGCCTTGTAGAGGTTCATATTTGATTTCATATCAGTGAGATTTTATTATTTATCAGATTCTCTACTGTCACACAAAAATTAAAATGCTTAACTTTTTGACCTATTTTCTTTATTTGTCCTAAGCAAGATTTAAGTCTCTGTTTTGTTGAGGCAACTTTTTAATATTTAGGATAATGGGAATTAATAGACACATGGATAATATAAAACTACAGATGATCAATATTTGTAGTTTCTATCAGTAAAAAAATATGAGTTCTTTGACCCTCATCAACTATGTTTATTTGCCCTGGAAGAAGTCACGAAAAAGTAAAGAGGAGAGATGAAAGAGGGCAGAAATGAGGAATGAAGACAGAGAAGGAGGGAGAAAGAAGAAAGTGAGAGAGAGGGAGTGATGGGAGGAAAGAGAGAATGAACAAAGAATAAGTAACTAAGGAAATAGGAGGAAAAGAAGAAGATGAGGCAGAATGCAGGGGTATCAAGAAGATTCGGTTATACTACTAGCAACAAAAACTGCAAGAAGTTACAGAGATATATCCCATACCATGATGTGTTATAGGTAGCATAGGACAGTAGATAGAGTAGATAGTAGTAGAACATCAACCATTATTCTGGGTGATCATTCATTGGTTCATCTTTTGAATGTAGACTTAGTGCAAGGCATTGTGACATGTATGGCTATAGAATTAAGAAAATACAAAAAACATTTCTTATTTCGATTCAGCTATATCAGTTTTAGGGGAAGAATGGGCTAATAATTTGACAACAAACATTTTGAATATATCTTTACAGATGATTATTGAAGAAAATCAGTATTATAAAATTGAAGAAATATCACTATTGTAAAATCATGATATTTATCAATCATTTCTTTAAGTATTTTACATTCATAATATGGCAAAAATGAATCAAATGTCAAAATATTCAGGATAAAATTATGGAATACATTTTCATGCCACACAACAAATGTAGGGCATTATACTTATGTCAATCGAAACCATGTTCCAACTAAGCCTTCACTGACACATTTGAATCACATTTGTCTTGTTAATGCATCTTTAGAAAACATGTCCAGTAAGTTGCATTTAAACACATTTTTTTCCCACATGGGGATTTAAAATATAATGCAAAGAAGAGTAATTATGCAAACAAAGACTTTTTTTCTTTAAGTTGAAGGCTATATGGGACCATGTAAGAAGCGTCTACAAACTCTATTCACCCAGTGAAGAGCCAGAACTGGCTGGGCTTGCAAAAAAAAAATAAGGGCTTGTGCTCATGAGATAAACTGCATTACCTAACACTGTGTGTACTGTAAATGTGGGCAGATAATGTGGGGTAGAAACATGATTTCATCCATGGGGCATATGGTAATTATATCCACATTAAAGCGCTTTGGCTAATCAGACACACGCACACATATTTGCTGCTAACGGGGTCCTTCTGACACCAAGAGATCCTTCACAGATCTGGGCTCATCAGTATATTTCTCTCTATGTGCAACTCCTACCTACGGGGCTGCTGTAGCTCTTCTTAAATGACTTCTCCTCCCCGCAACTCCGTGCACAGAAGGTTACAACATAAACACGGCACCAGAACAGAAGTTTATAGTTTCAGGAGAGGAAGTGAGTCTGGCAGTTTTTATCAACTATTGTTTCCCCTGAGCGTAGTCTGAAGTGGCCACTTTTGAGTGTTTATCTGGTATGGTCCATGACATAAAATCCTAGAGTTCCACAGAATTAGTGGCCCAAATTCAAACAAAAGATAGACTTTGGGTGTTGAGCCACCCACGAGGTTATATTAAGTGCTTTCTAGGTGCTGTACTCTACGCTGAGTATATAAATGTGTTTTCTCTTTAAATCCTCACGACAGTCCTGCATGATATAAATAATTATCTGTACCAACAGATGAGAAAACTGAGGTTCAGAAAGGATAGGTAACTGGCCTAGAATCAGTATTCAAACCCTGGACAGTCAGAATTTATGCTCTTTCCACTGGACCCTGGGCCATATTCAGAGGTCATAAGAACTGCAAAAATAATTATGCCCCCACCAAAATATGTAATTCAAAACAAAATAGTGCTTTTTAAAACATCACAAAATTACCATGTAAGTTGAAATTTAAAATACCTCTATTGTAGATCTCTGTTTATAAAGTCCTGGATAAATTCATTGAAGGTGGGCTTTTAAAACTCTGTTTCCATTTAGTTCCCCTGTTTGCTGGTGTCCTGAGTTGAATACATGGCAGCCTGATGGGAAGTCTGGCATCGAATTCTCCCATATTGCTGCCTTAGAGGAAGATAGCTTAATATGCTGCTTATAAGACAAATAATCCTGATCCTCATATGCTCGCACTGGGGTTTTAGGCTTTTCCTGCCTAAAGAGTCAACTAAAGTCGCATTTGGTGTGCTTATTTTGATGCTCGCCCAGATCCCTGTGGGGCTTAAAGAGATTAAGCCCTCCTCATAGCCAGATTGTTGGTATTTAATGCTCCATTACTCAGCCTTCTGCAGGGGCGCAGAAGTCAGGTTGGCAGAACAGTTCCTAGGGAGCGAGTAACGTAGATACAAGTTCGGTCTCAATGCTCTCCAGAGCCAAATGTGTCAGGGTGACTCCTAAATAGGAAACATGTGCTTTCCAGGAAACGTGAGGTGGAAAAGTCCATACATCAGACATGTCTTCATGTTTTGTTTGGCCATTAGGGGATCAAAGGCCAGATGATTTTCACAAGCACTGTGCCATGTGCCCCTTTTCAAGCTAAATGCTGACAATCAATGTATTTGGTGGTGTCGGAAGACAAGGTTTTTGCATTTCTGCACATCTTACAGAGGCACTGACTCCCTTTGTTCTGGAGTATCATTTCAAGAATGTTGGTTGAGCAAACAGTGTGGAAAGAAAGAAATAACGTCTCCCTCCAGAGTAATGGGCACGTTTGATTACTATCCAGTATAATAAAAACAATGTCTCCCTGCAGAGCTAAGGCAGGCAGACCTACTGCCCATTATAAAAGATTTTGGTTCTCTAGGGTCAGGATTCCTCTTTAATAAAACAACCTAGTTCTTGCATAGGTGCCACCTTGCTTTCTTCACAATGTCCCATATGACTTGGAGCTCAGGAATCAGTACAAAAATGATGATATTGGCTATTGTTATTGCTGTGAGTAATAAACTTTTGTCTTGGACACAGGAGTCTCAGGTCTTCTACTCACATTTATGAAACTCACAGGCTAACTTGGTACCTTGCAAGTAGGGTAAAATCTCAGACCTGTCAAAGTTTTTGACAGGCAGTTTTCAGCCCTTATCATTTTATAAGGGGGTATGTATATGTTATATGTTTGAATGTGTGTGTGTATGCACTGTTTTTTAATCTACCTGTGAGTCTATGTGTTTATGTATAATATATCTATGTTGTTATGTACAAATATATGTGAAAAATCTTGTTGAATAATTTGTAATGTGACAGTTGGATCTTCATCACTTGAAAAAAAGTGCCTACTTCTGCACAACCTACCTATAAAAACATAACTGAGAACTACATTTATTTCCTTTAAGGGTGTATTTATCTTTATAGGTACAATTATTACCAATTATCATAACAATAACTACAATAACTAGCCCTTGGACTTCAAAGAAAATAAAACAATTGATGTTTTTGTAAAAATTACATAGCACGTAAATGCCCCTTCAAATTTTGTATTAGCAAATCTGTTATAATTTTAAGTCTTAGGCTTTTTTTGCTTGTCTTAAAAAACAATTTGGTATAGTGCTATGAGTGGTAATAATAAACACAATCATGGTATTTTAGAATAAGGACAGTGAAAGATATCTATTTTCAATCCCTATCCAACACCTGAATCCCTCTCTATAATATCACCGAATAGTAATTTCCCAAATACTCAAGTACTATCTTCAGTATATTTGTTTCTCTGAATTTCACACCTGATTTTGCTTCCATTGGAATCAAATTTCTGATATAGATTCCAGTATCAGAACTGACATTTTTCAGCTTGGTGACTTGTGAAATCTACCTAACTCTTTCAACCTCAGTTTCCTCACCTGTATAATGGGCATAATGATGGTTGCTTCATTGTCTGATGTGGAAGTAAAATGAGTTTTCACACATAGAAAGTGCTAAGGAGATGGAGGGTACAGCCATTCCCCACCCTCATTTTATACCATATCTGCAGGTGATAGTATTGACATGTCCTAGTGTTAAGGTGATAGTTGGGTCCAATGTGCACCACTCTGCAATGTACCTTATTCCACCCAAGTTCAAATTAACACAGCCTTGGTCATAACACTCTGTGGTTGTAGTTTTTGGTTCAATTTTGATTTGAAGACAGTATGATACTTCTGCATGGAAAATGGGGTCTTTAATCTTCGACAAGTTATTAAGTTGATGTTAAGATGCTCTACCTGATTGCCTTTGTTCAATATGACAGTAACCTTACATGGCATCCTAGGTTTCTAAGATTGAAAAAAAAAAAAAATCTCCTAATTTATTAAAGTTAGGTTTAAATTGTTACTAAAAAAAATACCATTCACATTGTAGAGCTATTCACATTGGATACTTAGAATCTTACCAAAGCTTTATACTTGACTATATTTTATGTATTTCAGATGTGAAAAAGTCTATATTTGAGTGCATCCTGAACCTCTTACATTTTTTGAATATGTATCCTCAATAAATATTCATGCATTCACTAGATACATATATACCCTACTATATTAATGTTATGTATAGTATAAAATATATAAAACTAAATTTTGAAGAAAGGAGTTAAATTTGAAGTACAGTATTAAGGTTCTAATTTACTAACTATAGTTAATAATGCTGCCTATAAATCCTGATTTCAAGTTATCTTCTTGATCATTTCAAATTGCCGTGACCATTATCTCAAAAGATTTGATTATTGTTCTTATCTTGCAATGTCATTGACAAAGAGATGGCAGTAGGAATAAATTCAGCATTGCTCTTTTCTTTGTTGGTTGCTTTTGGTTGTATTACTGGTATTATCGTTAATCATGATTTCCCTATAGAGATTGATTTTTATTTTTTAACTTTTATTTTAAGTTCAGGGGTACATGTGCAGAATGAGCTGGTTTGTTACATAGGTAAATATGTGTCAAGGGGGTTTGTTGTACAAAATATTTCATTAGCCAGGTATTATGCCTAGTATCCATTAGGTATTTTTCCTCCTCCTCCCATCCTCTGCCCCAGTGTACATTGTTCCCCCTCTCTGTGTCCATATGTTCTCATCATTTAGCTACACCTTGTAAGTGAGAACATGTACTATTTGGTTTTCTGTTCCTGTGTTAGTTTGCTAAGGATGATGGCATACAGCTTCATCCAAGTCCCTGCAAAGGACATGATCTCATTCTTTTTAATGGCTGCATAGTATTCTGTGGTGTATCTGTACCACATTTTTTTAATCCAGCCTATCATTGATGGACATTTAGGTTGTTTCCACATCTTTGCTATTGTGAATAGTGCTGCAATGAACATACACATGCATGTGTCTTTATAACAGAATGATTTACATTCCTTTGGGTATATACCCAATAATGGGATTGCTGGGTCAAATGATATTTCCGTCTCTAGGTCTTTGAGGAATTGCCAAACTGTTTTCCACAATGGTTGAACTAATTTACACTCCCACCAACAGTGTAATGCATGTGTTTATTTTGTGAGGTATGGTAATCCAAACTAGATAATAATTCATCTATCAACTTATCTACAGTGCCTAGCAATACACTGAAACCAACAGAGTGAGGATGCCCCAGCCAAACTCTGCATGCTGTGGAACTCTCACCGCAACTTAATGTGACACGTGACCTTATCATCGCTTAAGGGGATTTGTGTCAATCACTGTATTGAAAATTAACAAGGCTCATTCTCTTTCACAGTTCAAAATGAACTATTGATAGAAATTATATTTTCTTCTTGAAATCCCAGTGGGTGAATCCTGTTTCTTTGAGCTTGTTTCTGAAAATACGTGTTGTGTTGTATTACTCAGGGAGAGCTTCTTTAATCCGGTGTGGAACGTGGAACTGTGTTGTATATGTGTAGGATGACACCTTTTATAAGAAGAGAAATGGCTGAACAGTGGTTATATCATCTTTTGAGAGGGAGGACACTGAATACTAAGGTTACATGTGAAATACTGGGAGCTGCATGTCCTGCAGCGCAGAGCCAGTAAAGGGCATACATACATCATTGCATTTCACCAGATCAGACAACTAGTTTGGACATTTCAAGCTAACAAATAAACCTCCTAGGAATCTAGTTGAATTATGGAGCCCATCTACATTGACAAAATGGACTGCAGATAAATTAGCACTCTCATCTTGTATCTAGGGGGACTGCACTTGTTACATTAGGTGACACAACACCGCATGGTGAGAAACCAGAAAATGAATGGTTTCTGGAGTGTTTCACGGTACATGATTTGTCCCAGAAACCCTTTATGAAGCACCCCTCTGAGAAGCAATTTATAACATGCATTAATTCAGTAGTAGCTGAGCAAAAATGAACAAGATTTCCCAGGGTGCTAAAGTTCCAGATTGTTTCTCAAAGAATCACATCAATTATTGTCACTTTTTTTGTCAGCTGTGAACCATGATTAATTGGAGACATCCAAATTTCAGCATGTCTTATGTCACAAACTTCTTTGCTTCCCATCTGTTTTGTCCAATGTTAACCAACAAGTTCCACCTATATCCTGTCAAAGCTAGGAAAAATGTCTTAAAATGGGTTGGAGGGAAACACTGAAGATGATGGAAATAATGATACATAAATGAATGGCAAAAACAATGATTTAGCAGAAAGGCAGCTTTGAAGCATTCAAAAGAGAGACCTTATTGAGTTCTATTTTCTTCAGTAACGTATAAAATACAAAGACCTTCTGCTGGCTAATCAGTTTACATGGAGATGTTGAGTCCTGTACCTACTAGAATCAGAAGCATTCAGATTACTTTACCTCCAATAGAAATTGATAAATGATTGACCAAATAATGTAAAAACATTAATGGGAATGAAAAACTAATATGAAGCCTCTTAGCAGAATGAAACCTTATTTATTTATTTATTTATTTATTTTTGAAACAAGAAAATAACCCTGCATTATCCAGCAGATGATACATGGAAAATACTTGTCCATCCCAGGCTTTTTGAGGTTTCCGGTCATTTAATACTCTTAACTAACCCCCATCAAACATGTTCACAAATAAAATCCTTTCTAAGCCACCTAAATCCTTTTTGGAAAATGGAAGGTTTATTTAAAAAAAAAAAAAAAAAAAAAAAGACGCCATGCTTTGCAGCCCTATATCAATGTTTACTGTTGCTAACGTGTATTCAGGGCACTTGGGTCCCAAGCCCTGAGCCTCCACGTGGATGAGCTGATGCTATGCAGAGGCTCTGAGTTTCACTAGATGCTTATGGTATTTCCAGAATTGGTGGTGCCCCCATAAGATGCAACAAATGGACTACCCAAGGATAAAACATATTTCCTAGGATTTTTGTGCATTTTGTTTGATGGAATTTGATATTTTTAGCAATACATCAAAGAAATAGTGAAATTAGCCCTCAAAGATTTCTCAGGTCCTGAAATAAAGTAATCAAAATAATCATTGTTAATATGTGAGTTGACACAGTTGATATTCAAGGGAGATTTTATTTGAAACACACTGAGGTTTTTAAATGATTCTGACTAACTTTCGGCCTTAGGGAGCTGAGCAAATTGCAACTGATCACGGGCTTAGAGCAGGAAGAGACTGAGGCCAAACTCTGCACAAGATGTGAGTAAGTTAGTTACAATAAAAGCTAATAAACAAAATTTAATAAGGCTCTATCTCTTAGAATTATGAGTATTAAGAAGTTTCCTGTTATTTTTAAATGTGCTATATTTAAGTGGAAGGGAAAAATAGTGTCTCCCTCCAGGGTAAAGGGCAGGTTTCCCCGCAGGGATTGATCTACCCAGAGCTATGGCTCAGGATCAGCAATCACTTACCTTACCACTTATAAATTACAGAAAAAATAAGGCTGGAGAGCTCTTGATATTTAGTTGAATTTCCCAGACTAAACTATATCCCTGAATAAGTAAGTGAGATTTGAAACACTTTACTATTTCCTTTCATAGCCTTTGAAAAAGTTTTAAGTTAAAAGTAGAAAGCGTGGTAAGAGGCTAAAGTCAGAAAACAGTCCTTATTCAATTCATTCAAAAAAATCTTCACTGGATGTACATTATGTGCCAGCCACTATTCAATTATCCCAGCTTAGAACCTAATTTTATCTCATTTATAAGCAACAATAATTTTTCAGCGTTTTAATATATACTGAATTTTTCAGAATGATAACTAGCATTTTGAGAAATGATTGCTCTTTGTTTCATTTTACTCTTGGTTTGGAAGTTTTCCAAGAGTTGCTCACCATTTCTCAAATCATTTTAAAGACGGCAATGCTGCTCATGGCCTGTCAGCTGCCAATACACATGCCTGGATCAGTCTGAATTTGAACTGTCCCATTCACATTATTCTACATGGATATCCAACCGTTCCAGCACAGTCTGGAGAAAAGACAGTCTTCTCTCCACTGAATTTCCTTTCCACCTTTATCAAAACTCAATTGTCCCTATATATAAGGATCTATTCCTGGACTTTGCATTTTGTTCTGTTTTGATTTGTCTAACATGTCCATACTACACAACCAGGTAGTGTTAGTCCTCCATTTATTCTTCCTCAATATTGTTTTGGCTATTCTAGATCATTTGTGTTTCTATATAAATTTTAGAATTGACTTGTCAATTTCTTTAAAAAAATGTTTAAAGCCTACTGACATTTTTGTCTAGATTGCATTGAATCTATAGATTAATTTTTTAAGAAGAATGGACATTTTGGCAATACTGAGTTTTCCAACCCATGAACAAGGCGTATTTCTTTATTTACTTAGGTCTTTTAAATTTTTTCTCAGCAATGTTTTGCAATTTTCAGTTCTTGCATATCTTTTATTAGGCTTATCCCAAAGTATATTTTATCCTTTTGATGTAGTTTTAAGTAATTTTGTTTTATTTTTATCTCTGATTATTTTTATTGTATGGAAATATAATAGATTTTTGTATTATAATGTCATGTCCTACAACCTTACTAAACTCAGTTACTGGTAAGTTGTTTTTTGTAGATTCCATCAGATTTTTCACAGACAGTCATGCTGTCTGCATGACCAGACCCTCCAGTACGATGCTGAAGAAAGTGGTCAGAGCAAACATCATTTTATTTCTGATCTCAAGAAAAAAGCATTCTGTTTTTCACTGTGAAGTATTATGTTAGTTATAGATTCTTGCCAACGGTCTTTATCAGGTAGAGAAAGTCCCCTCCTATTCCTAGATTGATGAAAATTTTATCAGAAATTGATGTTGTATTCATCAAATGCTTTTTAAATGTCTATTGAGATTATCATATACTTTTTGGGTTGTTTACATTGTTAGTATAGTGAGTTATATTATTTGATTTTTAAATTAAAACAATATTAAGTTTCTTGGCATCAGTCCTTCCTCCTGACTCTGAGGTTTGTGAGATATGAGAGACATTTAAGACATCTGTTAGCCAAGAGAAATGTAAAGCACAGACTCAGAAAAACGGGAAGTGGTATGAGAGCTTTCTGATTACAGAGAGGCCGATTCAGAAGGTGTAGGGGAAGAGTTATGCTAGTAGACTGGGAGGCCTGGTGTGGGCTGATGGTGAGTGGCATAGGCTACACTAGGACAAGAAGGTTCAGAGCATCAAGAGATACAAATATGGTTGAGGATTAAGCCATTTGGAGAATTTACACTATGGACGTTGACTGAAAATTGAAAAATTTAAAAACACAGACAAAAAATGATGAGTAGCAGATATATGGCATGCTCTGAGAGTCCAGGCATTAAAAGCATTATCCCTGGAAGGTGTCAGTTGCAGCAACAGCAATATCCGCAGGATTTGACTGTGGCATGTTCTAAACAGCTCAGACCCTGTGGTCTCCATATGTGCAGGTTCTTAGGATAAAGCACATCCCAGAGACTGTGATATTTGTCATAGCCTAGGCCAGAGATGGTCACAGAGACTCAAGCCTGATTTTGACAGCTGTTGAATTTGAAGTACTAAACTCTTGGTCATGTGTTGTTTCAGCAGGATACCACCTGTATTATCTCCAATCAATCTTTGCCACCTTAGCTGCTGATATTTCATCCCTGAACTTTCATTCGGCATCTGGTCATAAGATCTTTGGCAGCAAAGTTCCATGAAGTCAAAGGTCTTCCAGCTGCTTCTGGACTCCCATACTGACTTCTGTCTATCTGCAATGACGTTAAAGCTACTTATGCTACTCCCAACCTGCCCTACAACACAGGTGGACTAAGCGTCTATCTGCAAACTCTCAGAATGGCATAGCCTACCTATTGGAAATGTTTTTGCACCATTCCTCTATCCTGCTGTCCCATTACTGGCCTCCCTGCTTTAGTCGGTTGATCCAACCCCATCCATTCCCACTGAAGTTAACTTTGCTATATCTAATTGCATCCAAAGATAGAAATCACAATGCAAAATGTCAAGGTCTTTTAAACTATTATATTTTGGACAATCTCTGATACTAATCTTTTCCATTGTTAACATGGGATAGCTATATGATCAATAATATTCTACTTATGCTCATTCGCACCTGTATCTGAACAGATATGTTTAACTCACACTTGAATAATTAATATGGTAGCCCAAGTAAAATGAACTAGTTTGACTTCCATTTCAGTTCCATCCACTTTGTTGGCATATAGAGAGGTAAACAGAGGAAGAGAACGATGACAAGCCATAAAGAGTGTGATCTATTTTCGCAATAAAATGCCATCTCCAAATGGGAAGCAATTGAAGCAGCACATGCCATAGTTTTATTGCATCAGGGAAAAATCTAGGGCTGACAGACTATTTAGGATTTCTTGACTTCTCACAGTGCAGAATATCCCCAAAACTTCCAATCATACTTGCAAATATCTTTTAGATTAGTCCACATTGACTGACTGTTATTTAAAGACAATAAAATGTATCAAATGAAATATCATAGAAGTTTGTAGTACGTGTATATTCAAGTTAATGGGTCAGTAGGACATCTTGAAAATGTATATGCTGAAGACTGTCCTCTGAAAATGGGGTTACAAACAGCTATATTTGCTCAACTCACAGGCAAGATGAGTTCCAGTAATGCGAATTGCTCTAAAATTCAGTATATCATGTTTTCTTTGAAATCTCAGTATTAGAAGCCAATGACTCCAAAAGTAGCCCTTTCTCTTTACTAACTAAATGCCAAATTATCAGAAATTTTGAGTTTAGTAATTTGAACTTTCTTAGTGAGAAACAGTTAAGGACTTCTCCTTTTAAACTGTACGTAGTAAATTCTCCTTACCCAAATTCTCAAAAGTTGTAAAATCTACTGTCATATGGCACATGGAAAGGACATTAAAAATAATTTGGGCCAACCTCTTCAGGCTGGATTTTCCAAGTTGTTTTAAAAGACACTTTTAAACTCTTGGTTCTCTGTTTAAAATACAGTGAGTGAAATTCATATTGAGACCATTATAAGTTTTCCAGGGATAAGAACCTAAGAAATGGTTAGAGTTACTTAAAACTCTCTTAGGACATTTCTGTATAAAGCCTGCATACATATACATGCTCACATGAACAACTAGATGATATACGGCCAGAAGGCAGGCAAACTGCGGATTCACTTTTGTAAATCTTAAATAGTATAAATGCTTAAATTGGTATTCATCTAACAATAAGCATTTTGGAAAATGCATGAGATTTTTTCTTATTTTATCTTTGTGTTTTTATCAACATTGTCAAGAGGATTATATTGGTTATCCATTGTTGTATAACACATTACCCAAAAACATAATGCTTGAAAATGTTATCAAAATAAGGATTTATTATTTCTCATAATTTTATGGTTACTGTGGAGTGGTTCTTCTGTAGAACGTGTGTGGACTCAACCATGTGACCACAATCAGCTGATGAGTTGGCTAGGGGTTGGACTCAGCTGGGAGAGCAGGGTCTCTCTCTGCATGTTGTCTTTAATCTTCAAGAAGGCTACCCTCCTTTATATGATGGAGGGAGTGTTCCAAGAAGGCAAGCCCTAACGCGCAACTGGTTATCAAATGTCTGTTACTAATCCATGGGCCAAAGCAAGTCACATGGCCCATCTCAAAGTCAATGTGGCTGTGATGGTCAGTTTTATGTGTCAACTTGGTGATGCTATAGTTCTTAATTACTTAATTAAACACAAATCTAGGTGTTGCTATGAAGGCATTTTGTAGATGTGGGTAACTTCTACAATCAGTTGGCTTTAAGTAAAGGAGATTACTTTTGATAATGTGTATGTCCCTCATCCAATCAGCTGAAGGTCTTAAGAGCAGAAACAGGTCTCACGGAGAAGAAATTCTGCCTTGAGACTGTAGTGTCAAATCCTGCCTGAGTTTCTAGCCTTGCCAGCATAAGCCAATTCAATTCCTTAAAATAAATTGCTTTATATATGTCCTGTTACTGTGTTTCCCTCAACAACCCTGATCGATGCAGAGGGGAACAACATAAGACAACATAATTAAGTAGTCAACATCAGTGACTACTGAGAGGCATAATACATTGGGGTCATTAATGTGGCAATCTACTACAGTTTGTCCTTGGACTCTGTACTTTTTTTTTTTTTGTCCTCCAATAAGGAGTTTCCAAGATGGGATCAGATAGGCTATAGGTGTATTAAGGGAAATGCTGTGAAAAATGGAGGGGAGTGAACCAGAGAAGGTATGGAGAGCCTTCAGATGTGATCCAGCTCTGACACCTTGGAGGAAGTGGGAAGAAGGAGGAATCTCAGATTGCAGGGCAGTCCTAACAAAGGTTCATCCAGGCCAATGATAGGCTTTGAGCCAAAGTGCCCATCTTAGGCATTCCAAGACTCACTGGCATGGGACTCCATTAGTACTCCTGCAGTTGGAATGGGAAGCATGGACTCACATGAAAGCAGTAGTGGATCCAGACAGGCTAGTAGCTGCAGCCATCAGTCAATTGTGGTCTCCACAGCAGCTCTGAGTGGTGCATTTTCGTGGCTGCAATAGCCCTTAGTGATTCATGCTCCTTATATATTCAAAATACATTTATCTTTTATAAAGAACTCCAAAGTCTCATCCAATAGTGGCATAAGGCTTAGAATCCATAATTTCATGATCTGCATCAGGTCCAGGTGCAATTGATGCTCCTCAAATTGAAGCTTCTCTTTTTTTTTTTTTTTTTTTTTTTTTTTTTGATGGAGTCCCACTCTGTAGCTAGGCTGGAGTGCAGTGGCACGATCTTGGCTCACTTCAACCTCTGCCTCCTGGGTTCAAGCAATTCTCCTGCTTCAGCCTCCTGAGTAGCTGGGACTACAGGTGTGCCCCACCATGCCCGGCTAATTTTTGGGTTTTCAGTAGAGACGGGGTTTCACCATGTTGTCCAGGATGGTCTCAATCTCTTGACCTCGTGATCCACCCACCTCGGCCTCCCTAAGTGCTGGGATTGCAGGCATAAGCCACCACGCCTGGCCTGAAGTTCCTCTTTATCCAGAGATATGAATAAGAAGGCAAGTTATCTGCCCCCACTAACCCAATAGAAAATAGCGAGACAGAAACGTAACTGCAATAGACATTGCTCTCCAAGAAAAGGAAGAATGGGGTTCTGGTTCTGGGAAAAATTGAGTGGAAGTGTCTCTCCCACTGAATATAGCTCTCAAATGTGGCAGAATGGAATGGCTATTTTAGGAATCTGAAAAGTAACCAACAGCAGATAGATTAGAAAAGGAGGTCAGAATTCAAGTTCAAACAAATCAATGGTAAATATTCTACTTTTTTCCCCTTCTGATATTCCCAAGCAACCTAGAAGTGGGCACTAAAGGACAAATAAAGAGAAGCCCTCTAGTTTTCTGGTGCAAAAAGCAAGAAAAGGAATGTAATACATTTAGAACATGAAAATCCCCTTCTTTTCTTTCTTCTTTTATTCTTGAACACTCTAACGCCTAAGGAATCCCATGGTGATGCAAAAGCAAGAAATGGAGGCCCACAGGAGCCAAAATCCTGAGGGAGCTGAAATGTCCTCCCTGCTCAGTAGTGCTGCTTTAGCATCTGCTGCTTTTGTCTTCCATCCCACTTCCTGACTATGGATTCAGATGAAGTTGTGGAAGTACACAGAAGGGCAGGCTGACCAAAGCCCTGGATTTCTAGCTGGAGGACCAAAATAAGGACTCTTAAGGAACAAGAAAGTACTAGAAAGGTTGTTGAGAAAGAAAAACTGAGAAAAGCAGCCTTATAAAGTTACTAATAAATTCTTAAGCCTACCCCTATGCATACTTAGATGTGATACACCACCACCCAGATCCAAGACGACTGGTCAGCACATATGTAGTGCAGACTCAAACAAACTGCAAAGGATTTGAAAACTGAATTGGCACTGAAACCACAGCTTACAGAGGCAGATTGGAACTTGTGACCTGAATCCCGCAGATTCAGCTGCCTGCTAAAACAAAAAATATCAACATTCCCCTCAGGATTTAAACAAAATTCAGAGAATCATAACATAATATTCCAAATTTCCAGGATATGATCCAAAATTACAAAGCAAAGAACGAGAAAAGTCTCAATTCACGTAGGAAAAGAAAATGAACCATTGCCATTGCTAACATGACACAGATATTGGAATTCTCTTACAGCAAGCAATCGTGAACATCCTTGAAGCCGATGGAAAAACAAATTTTCTGGAAAAAAAAAAAAAACCTAAAGAAAATTCAAGGAAAAGTTTAGAACTGAAAACACAATCACAGATAAACAAAAAACAAACAAACAAAAAAAACTACTGAATGGTCTCAATAGCAGAATGGCAGAAAGATGATGAGGAAGAAAATCAGTGAGCTTAAAAATAGATCAATAAAAAGTACTCAATTTGAATATCAGAGAGAATAACGATTTACAAAAATATTAATAGAGGTTCAGGAATGTATAGGAAAACAACAATAGGACCAACATTTGTGTTAGTGGAGTCAGTCAAGGAAAGAAGAAAGATAAAATGCTAAAAAATATTTCAATAAATAATGGTTCTAATCCCCCAAATTTGATGAAAGACATAAACCTACACATTAAAGAATCATGGCTTTTTTTTTTTTTTTCCCAAGATGGCCGATAGGAGCAGTGTTAGCATGTCTCTCCTACTTGGAAGGACAGAATTGTGGGTAGAGATTCACACTGTGAACTTTTTCTCCCAAGAACCGCCACAGGAATTTCCCAGGAAGACCAAAAAAATTAACAGATCCTTTGAAAGCAGCAGCAGGCTGTGGCCTACTGTGTGAGACAGGCAAAAAATTTTAAGTTACCAGAGTGTGAGAGGGAGTGAGCCTGCCTCCAAACACACATCCCCACTAGGCAATCTGCAAATCTAGATCACTGGAGAAGGCTTTAACTTTACCCAGAGTTGGAATGGATTTAGGGGGTGGTGTGAAATATAAAAGTAAAAGCAGCAGCAGGAAGTGTCTTTGTAGGCATTTCTAGTTTCCAGCCTGAGCTCAGGAAAACCACCCTTGACTATATCTCACAGGGGTCCTTGGGGAAGGCAGCCAGCAAAATCAGGGAGTTGTGCAGGTTAAAATAAATTCCTGACTAAATTCTGTGAGATAATTTTGAGTGGGGATGAACTCCCTTGAACAGAATCTGGGGGCGAGCAGGAAGTGTGCTACAAACCGGAGTTGGGTGCCTGGCCTGTGTAGCTGTGCTAGGTGCCTGGCCATACCAGCAGACAGGGAGGGATATGGCCTGAAAGCTGTGCTTGCTATCTCTGCAGGGAGGCTTATGGCCTGGGGAAGGTCTGAGTTTGGTCCATAGGCTTCCTGGATCTAAACCTGGTGTTGCTAGTGGGACGCTGTGAGATCGAGACCAGCCTCACCAACTGCATAGGAACTGGGTGAAGTCTGCTGCTGCTGGCTACTCCCCACTCCCCTTGTGAACTCTTCTGCACACCAGAGACAGTTATACTCCTCTCTGGTACATTACCTCAGCAGCCTGAGAACTACCCCCATACCCCACATTGGCTGCAGCAGGCCCTACCCAAGGAGAGTCTGAGCCCAGACCTGCCTAACACAAAGGACGTAAATTCTTGAGACCTTTATGGCCCCACCCATTGACAGAGAAACCAGAATACTTCCTTTGGCCAATTTAAGGCAAGCTCAAATTCCACAGCTAACACCATAACTGGTGCCCTTTTGTAAGTGCCATCTCCTTGCTGGAGGCCAACCAACACAGGCCATTACAGCATCTCTTGGCTGAATAACACTGCTCCCAGGAAGGAGAAAACGGCTTCTAACACCACGGCCGGCAACATTCTGGCTAACTAGACACCCTGAATCTGTCCACATGACAAGTTCACTATTAGCATAACCAGCATTTGAGGAAGCCAGCACATTAAGCCTAACTAAAACCAAGGAATTTCATAAAGTCTACATCACTCCCCTGCCACTTCCATCAGACCAGGTGCTGTTATCTACTGTTGGGAGACTTGAAGACAGGTCATATCACTGGATCCTTTGCAGACATTCCGCAGCACCTGCCCAGAGCCTGGCAGCCCCACTGAGTGACTAGACCCAGATGGGCAATAACAATCACTGCAGTCTAGCTCTGCAGTCCTTCCCCATTCTTAGGGGAATGGGGAGAGCACCACATTAAAGGATCACTCCATGGGACAAAGGAATCTAAACAGCAAGCCTTGAGTCCCAGATCTTTCTGCTGGTGGGAAGCTTCTTATAGAAGAGACACAACTGCAGTGCTGGGAGCAGTAGAGAAAGTCTGCACCTCTACCCTAACAGGCAGGCAGCCTCTGTGATCATAAAAGCCTTGGAGAAGCAGTCCTCATTCCCTCTGGCACACCACTGCAGACGCAGCTGAGGCTTCTTCCATGGGAACACAGTGTGGAAGCAACCTACAGACAGCCTTCCTGGAACAATTCAGGGTGATTGCAGCCCACCATGAGGAGCACTCCTCAGATTCAGGCCTGCACAAGAGGCAGAGTCGTAAGTCCTCCCTACTTGGAACATCAACATTCCTACAGATGAAAAGAGGTGCCTGTCTCATCTGAATAGCCAGAACACTGGGACAAGAGTGAGGCTGTGAGATGGATAGCTTTCCTGCTGGCCTGGAAGAGGAGCTGAGGTATATCCCACTCTTTACCATGATAAAATCTCATCACATCTAATTGAGAGCTCCCCCAGGCACCTTCATCAAGGCGGGGACCTCTGCCCACCATTGGGTGTTGTATTTACCTACCTGCCCTACCTACAACCAGTGCCTACCCAGGGATACCTTCCCAATTGGTCTGAGGCCTGAATCATCAACTCAGTAAATAAAATACTGGGGAAGAATTAAATAAATAAATAAGTGTACACCATGAGAGAATGAGACAAACTTCAAGAGATCCCTGCTGTTCCAAACCCATAGGAGACAGTGAGCTTACCCACAGACCACATACATAACTACTATAACCAGCATAAGGGAAAGCCTCACTGCACAAAGACTGTCTGTAACTAAGGAACTCATACAGAGTCTTCACCCTAAAAGCTCTTCTGCACACCAGAGAATCAAGTTAGGCTGAAATAAACTATAAACATTAAAGTTAAATCGTTAAGAGAGAAAAAAGAAATTTAAAAGCAAAAACACAGCACAACCAAAAATAAATTCAAGAACAAGTTGAAGAAACAGTCTACCCAAATGAGAAGAAAACAGAAAAGTAATTCTGGTAATATGACAAAACAGGGTTCTATAACACCCCCCAAAAATCACACTAGCTCCCTAGCAATGGGTCCAAAACAAGAAGAAATCTCTGAAATGTCAGATAAATAATTCAGGAGGTTGATTATTAAGCTACTCAAGGAGATACCAGAGAAAGGTGAAAACCAAATTAAAGAAATTTTTTTAAAAATCCAGGATATGAATGAAAATTTTTCCAGAGAAATAGATATCACAAAGAAAAAATAATCAGAACTTCTGGAAATGAAAGACACACTTGGGGAAATACAAAATGCAGTGGAAAGTTTCAACAATAGACTAGAGCAAGTAAAAGAAAGAACTTCAGAGCTCAAAGACAAGGCTTTTGAATAACCCAATCAGACAAAGAAAAAAGATTTTAAAAAATGAACAAAGTCTCCAAGACATATGGTATTATTTAAAATGGCCAAACCTAAGAATAATCGGTGTTCTTGAGGGAGAAGAGAAGTCTAAAAGTTTGGAAAATTTATTTGAGGAAAAAATTGAGGAAAACTTCTCTGGCCTTGCTCTAGATCTAGACATCCAAATACAAGACGCTCAAAGAACTCCTGGAAAAGTTATCACAAAAAGATCATCACCAAAGCACATAGTCATCAGGCTTTTTAAAGTCAAGATGAAGGAAAGAGTCTTAAGAGCTATGATACAAAAGCATCAGGTAACCTAAAAAGGAAATCCTATCAGATTAACAGCAGATTTCTCAGGAGAAACCGTATAAGCCAGGAGGGATTGGGGTCCTATGTTTAGCCTCCTTAAACAAAATAACTGTCAGCCCCAAATTTTGTATCCAGAAAAACTAAGCTTCATAAATGAATGAGAGATAGTCTTTTTCAAACAAATGCTGAGAGAATTCGCCACTACCAAGCCACAACTACAAGAACTGCTAAAAGGAGCTCTAAATCTTGAAACAAATCCTGTAAATAAATCAAAACAGAACCTCTTTAAAGCATAAATCACACAGGACCTATAAAACAAAAATACAAGTTATAAAACACAAACAAAAAACAAGGTACCCAGGCAACCATTAGCGCAATGAATGCAACAGTACCTCACATCTCAATACTAACATTGAATGTAGATGGCCTAAATGCTCCACTTAAAAGATACAGAACTGCAGAATGGATAAGAACTCACTAACTAACTATCTGCTGCCTTCAGGAGACTTGCCTAACACATAAGGACTCACATACACTCAAAGCAAAGAGGTGGAAAAAGACATTTCATGCAAATGGACAACAAAAGCGAGCAGGAGTAGCTATTCTTTTATCAGATACAAAAAACTTTAACACAACAGCAGTTAAAAGAGACAAAGAAGGAGATTACATAATGATAAAAGACCTTGTCCAACAGGAAAACATCACAATCCTAAACATATATGCACCTAACACTAGATCTCCCAAATTTATAAACCAATCACTAGTAGACCTAAGAAAAGAGATAGACAACAACATAATAATAGTGGGGGACTTCAACACTCCACTGACAGCACTAGACAGGTCATCAAGGGAGAAAGTCAACAAAGAAACAATGGATTTAAACTACACCTTGGAACAAATGGACTTAACAGATATATGCAGAACATTTCATCCAACAACCACAGAATACACATTCTGTTCAATAGTGCATGGAATTTTCTCCAAGATAGACCATATAATAGGCCATAAAATGAGCCTCAATAAATTTAAGAAAATTGAAATTATATCAAGCAGTCTCTCAGTGGAAAAAAACTGGTCATCAACTCCAAAAGAAACCTTCAAAATCATGCAAATACATGGAAATTAAATAATCTGCTCCTGAATGATCATTGGGTCAAAAATGAAATCAATACGGAAATATTAAAATTCTTTGAACTGAATGACAATCATGACACAACCTATCAAAACCTCTGGGATACAGGAAAGGTGATGCTAAGAGGAAAGTTCATAGCCCTAAATGCCTACATGAAAAAGACTGAAAGAGCACAAACCAACATTCTAAGGTCACATCTCAAGGAACTAGAGAAACAAGAACAAACCAAAACCAAATCCAGCAGAAGAAAGGAAATAACCAAGATCAGAGCAGAACTAAATGAAATTGAAACAACAATAATAAACAACAAAAAAAGATAAATGAAACAAAAAGCTGGTTCTTTGAAAAGATAAATAAAATTGATAAACCTTTAGCAAGATTAAACAAGAAAAGAGGAGAGAAAATAAAAAAAAAACCTCATTAAGAAATGAAACAGGAGATATTACAACCGACACCACTGAAATACAAAAGATCATTAGAGGCTACTATGAATACCTTTGCACACATAAACTAGAAAACCTAGAAGAGAAGGATAAATTCCTGGAAAAATACAACCCTCCTAGCTTAAATCAGGAAGAATTAGATACCCTAAACAGACCAATAATAAACAGCAAGATTGAAATGGTAAGTTAAAAATTACTATAAAAGAAAAAAAGTCCAGGACCAGGCGGATTCACAGCAGAATTCTACCAGATGTTCAAAGAAGAATTGGCACCATCCTTCTGACATTATCTCACAAGATAGAGAAAGAAAGAGCACTCCCTAATTCATTCTATGAAGTCAGCATCACCCTAATACCAAAACCAGGAAGGGACATGACCAAAAAAGGAAAACTATAGACCAATATTCTTGATGAGCATAGATGCTGAAATCCTTAACAAAATACTAGCTAACTGAATCCAACGACATATCAAAAACATAATCCACCATGATCAAGTGGGTTTCATACCAGGAAAGCAGGATGGTTATGCATACGTGAGTAAATAAACAGAATTAAAAACAAAAATCATATGATTATCTCAATAGATGCAGAAAAAGCATTTGACAAAATTCAGCATCGTTTTATTATTAAAACAAATTCTCAGCAAAATCAGCATACTAGGGACATACCTCAATGTACTAAAACCCATCTCTGACAAGCCCACAGCCAACATAATACTAAATGGGAAAAATTGAAAGCATTCCCTCTGAGAATTGGAGCAAAACAAGGATGCCCACTCTCACCACTCCTCTTCAACATAGTACTGGAAGTCCTAGCCAGAACAATCAGATGAGAGAAAGAAATAAAGGGCATTCGAATCGGTAAAGAGGATGTCAAACTGTCACTGTTTGCTGATGATATGATGGTTTACCTTGAAACCCCTAAAGACTCTTCCAGAGAGCTACTAGAACTGATAAAAGAATTTAGTAAAGTTTCCAGACACAAGATTAATGTACACAAGTCAGTAGCTCTTCTATACACCAACAGCAACCAAGCAGAGAATCAAATCAAAACTCAATCTCTTTTCCAATAGCTACAAAAAAAAAAAAAAACAAAACAAAAACAAAAACAAAAAAACTTAGGAATATACCAAACCGAGGAGGTGAAAGAACTCTGCAAGGAAAACTACAAAACACTGCTGAAAAGAAATAATAGATGACACAAACAAATGTAATCACATCCCATGCTCATGGATGGGTAGAATCAATATTGTGAAAATGACCATACTACTAAAAGCAATCTACAAATTCAATGCAATCTCCATCAAAATACCACCATCATTCTTCACAGAATTAGAAAAAACAATTTTAAAATTCGTATGGAACCAAAAAGAAGCCCAAAGCCAAAGCAACTAAGCAAAAAGAGCAAATCTGGAGGCATCATACAACCTGATTTCATACTATACTATAAGGCCATAGTCACCAAAACAGCATGGTACTGGTATAAAAATAGGCACATAGACCATTGGAACAGAATAGAGAACCGAGAAATAAAGCCAAATACTTACAGCTATCTGATCTTCAATAAAGCAAACAAAAACATAAAGTGGGGAAAGGACATCCTTTTTAGGAAATGGTGCTGGAATAACTGGCTAGCCACATGGAGGAGAATGAAACTGGATCTTCATCTTTCACCTTACACAAAAATCAACTCAAGATGGATTAAAAACTTCAATCTAAGACCCGAAATTATAAAAATTCTAGAAGATAACATTGGAAAAACCCTTCTAGACACTGGCATAGGCAAGGATTTCATGACCAAGAACCCAAAATCAAATGCAATAAAAGATAAATAGTTGGGACTTAATTAAACTAAAGAGCTTTTGCATGGCAAAAAGAACAGTCAGCAGAGTAAACAGACAACCCACAAGGAGGGAAAAAATCTTCACAATCTATACATCTGACAAAGGACTAATATCTAGAATCTACAACAAACTCAAACAAATCAGTAAGAAAAAAAACCATTAAAAAGTGGGCTAAGGACATGAATAGACAATTCTCAAAAGAAGACATACAAATGGCCAATAAGCATATGAAAAAGAAATGCTCAACATCACTAATAATCAGGGAAATGCAAATCAAAACCACAATGCAACATCACCTTACTCCTGCAAGAATGTCTATAATCAAAAAATCAAAAAACAGTAGATGGTGTGGATGCGACAATCAGAGAACACTTCTATACTGCTGGTGGGAATGTAAACTAGTACAGCCACTATGGAAAACAATGTGGAGATTCCTTAAAGAACTAAAAGTAGAACTACCATTTGATCCAGCAATCCCACTACTGGGTATCTACCCAGAGAAAAGTAAGTCTTTACATGAAAAATATACTTGCACAGGCATGTTTATAGCAGCACAAATCACAATTGCAAAATCATGGAACCAACACAAATGCCCATCAATCAAGGAGCTGATAAAGAAACTGTGGTATATACATATGATGGAATACTACTCAGCCATAAAAAGGAATGAATTAACTGCATTTGCAGAGACCTGGATGAAACTAGAGATTATTATACTAAGTGAAATAACAGGAATGAAAAACCAAGCATCGTATGTTCTCACTGATGTGTGGGAACTAAGATATGAGAACGCAAAGACATAAGAATGATATGATGGACTTTAGGGACTTGGAGGGAGGGTGGGAGGGGAATGAGGGATAAAAGACTACAAACAGGGTGCAGTATATACTGCTTGGGTGATGGGTGCACCAAAATCTCACAAATGACTGTTAAAGAACTTACGTAACCTAATACCACTTGTATCCCAATAACTTATGGGGTAAAAAAGGAAAAAGCACATGCACATGAATGTTTATAGCAGAAACAATTTGCATTTGTAAAAATATGGAACCAGCCTAACTGTTCATCAGCCAATGAATGAATAAAGAAAATGTGGTCTATATAACACCATGGAATACTACTGAGCTATAAAAAGGAACAAAATAATGTCCTTTGCAGCAACTTGGATGGAACTGGAGGACATTATTCTAAGTCAAATAACTCAGGAATAAAAAACCAAATATGGCATGTTCTTACTTACATGTGGGAGCTAAGCTATGAAGATGCAAAGGCATAAGAATGATATAACTGACTTTGGGGACACAGTGGGGAAGGCTGGGAGGAGGAGGGATTAAAGACTACATATTGGGTACGGTGTACACTGCTTGGGTGACAGGTGCACCAAAATCTCAGAAAATACCACTAAAGAACTTATTCATGTAACCAAAAACCACCTGTACCGCACAAAAAACTATTGAAACTTTTTAAAAAAGAGGATCATGGCAAACCTCAAACTTAAAAAAATCCACACCCAGGCAAATAATAATCAAATTAATTATAACTAAAGACAAAGAAAAATCTAGAGATCAGTCAACAAGAAATAACATTACCTCTAAGGGGAAAAACGACACAAAATAGTACATATTTCCCATTGGAAACCACAGAGACCTGAACCAGTATTTTTAAAGTGATGAAAGGAAAGAACTGTCAATTTGGAATTCCACATGCATTAAAAACATCCTTCAGGAATGGTAAACACATTTGCAGATGAAGATACACTGAGAAAACTTGTTACCAGCAGATCTGCTCTGAAACGTTTGCTAAAGAAAGTTATTCAGAGAAGGGAAGTGACACCAGAAGGAAACCCATAACTTTAGGAATGAAGGAAGAAAACAGTGGCAAAAATCTAGGTAAACATAACACACTATTCTTCTCCATTTGAGTTCTTTAACATATGTTTGACAGTTGAAAGCAAAAAATGTAACACCGCCTAATGGAGTTTTCAATGTAGGTAGATTTAATATGTCAAACAACTATAACATAAAGAGGAAAGAGTAAAGGAACCAATATGGGGTAAGATCTCTACATTCCTCTTGAAGTAGTAAAATACTGATTTTAAGTTGATTGTGAAAAGATAAATAGGTACATAGGAATTTCAGAGCAACCACTAAAAAATTATACAAAGAGATATTAAAATATACAATAGACAAGATAAAAAGGAATAAAAAATGTTCAAATAACCTGAAAGGTGGTAAGAAAGAGGAAACAAAGGAATGTAAAGTAGTGGTAACAAACATAAATGAAATGGTTAATTTAGTATCATATAAAGTAGATTTCAGAACAAAGGGAATTACCAGGAATAAAGAGGGATATTACATGATAATAAAAAGTGTAAATTCACATAACAACATTTCTAAATGAGTATGCACTCTGAAGCAGAACTTTGAAATACATAAAGCAAAAATTGCCAGAACGAAAAGAAGAAAGACATATTCATCATAATAATCAGAAATGTCAATACTACTCTTTCAAACTAGGAGACAGGAAGATTGACAAGGCCATGAAGAATTAAACAGCACCATCAACCAAAAGGTCTAGCTGATATTTATAGAACACTGCATCCATATTCTTCATCATATTATTTTCGACTGAACACAAACATTCTTCAAATTAGATCATACCCTGGGTCATAAAACAAATACTATAAATTTTTAAATATTTAAGTAATACAAAGTATATTATCTGGCCATAATAGAATCAAACAGAAAATTAACAACAGAAAGATACCAAGAACATCATCAAGTACTTGGAAATCAAGCAATACATTTCTACATATTCCATGGGTCAAAGAGTAAGTCTAAAAGAAAAGTAAGAAATATTTTGAACCGAATAAAATTACAACATATCAAGATTTGTTGGATGGTGTGATAGTAATTCAGAGTGAAACTGACAACATTAAACGCTTATATAAGAAAAAAGTCTCAAATCAGTAATTTAAGCTCTTACCATAAGAAACCAGACAAAGAAGAGCAAAATTAGTTCTGAGCAAGTAGAAGAAAGAAAATAGTAAAGATAAGAACAGAAATTAATAAAATAAAATACGGAAAATCTATGGAGAAAATTGATAAAATCAGAAATTGTTTCTTTGAAAAATCAATAAAATTAATAACTCTTTAATCAGATTGACCAAGAAGAAAAGACACAATAAACCAGTATCAGGAATGAAGGAGCTATCATTACTAACTAATAACTGTGTACACTAACTTGACAACTTAGATGAAATTGTTCAATTGACCGATGACTAGAAAACCACAAACTACTGAAACTCACCAAGATAAAATAGATAACTTGAAAAGTCCTACAGGCAAATAAAACTTTTCCTATATACAGATGACAAATAAAGGAGAAATGAGAGGCACATAACAGGCACATGGAAATTTTGAAATTCAGCTGGACGTGTTTAAAACCACGTTCCCATTCAAAGCCAAGGAATGAAAGCCCAGTCTCGTTCCACAGGAGTTGCTCCCTTCTTCATTGTTCTTCTTGGTTCCATCCTTAGAGAGGGTCTTCTTTTTTCATAGGAAATGGTCTATTTGAATAGCTTCAAATAGTTGGAGAGTTTTCCCAGTCTTCTTCCTGCTCACAGAATGTTGGGTGGGTCCAGCTGCTTTTTCATTCTTTACTGACTCAGTCCCTTTTAATCTGAGCTGATGCTCTTTGGGCACTTTTATGACTGAGGTTTATTCCACACCCCAAATACCATTTCTATAATTCTTTTACAACAGAGTGCTCTGGTTAGCATGAAATGTCAAGAACAACACTCTTAATATCATTCGAAACATTTTTGTCTATTTGAACTGGGGGTCTACTAGGCATTGCCTTCAGTCTTCCTGACATCTTTAAAAAAGCTTTTATGATCAAAATCCCTGAATTGATTTTGCCCTGAGGCTTTTCCTACTTTGAGAATCTGTTGGCTAAAAAGACTGGAAATGTAAAACTATTCTATTTTCCTCAGCCCAGCATGACTTGGTTCATCTATATTTCTTCTAAATTCTGTTTGCAAATTGAACATTCCTTCCTTGGTTAATCTTTCTTTTCCTATACCTTATCATATACAGCTAAAAGAAGTCAATTGCAGTTTTATCATTCTCTGTGGGAGGCTCTTTAGCTAGGTCTACAAATTCATTAGGTACATATTTTCTAACTAATTTTATTACAGAGACAAATTGCTTCATAATGAAAAAACATGGGTTGCTGTTTTTCAAACCTCCAATAGCAGCCTCAGCACATTTTCAGCATTCACTAAAATGTATTTGCCATTCCTCCAGCCTCTACGAGAAGCTCACTTGCTATTATTTTTCCAGCTTATACACATTGTCTGGTCCCAAAGACAATGGCATATATTATAGGTTTTTGTTAAAGTAGACACTCTTTTCTATATACTAATTTCTGTATTTGTCTATTACTTTGTAACAACCACCCCCGCATAACTTGGGTGTTTAAAACAACAGCAATGAATTTTTTTTCATGGTTCTGTAGGTTGAGTGAGAGGTTATTCTACTGTCTTGCTTATGCTTACTTATGTGCCAGGAGCCATGATTTATTGGGAGTTACTAATGTAATAATTTACCACAGGATGTTCTGTGGAGAAAGATCAGTTAATGTCAGACATTTTGGTCGAGACAATTCCTTTTGAAAACACATCACAACAATTATAAACAACAAAAGCTTGATATACAGTGAACCTCGACATTTAACATTCATATCCAAGCACATCCCCTTATATCAGGGACTACAAAGCATCCACATAATATGAGAACTATTTTAATTGATGAAACATACCCTGTCAGATAAGCACTTGTCAGCAAGGAAGAAGGTCATATTTGGACCAGTTCCATGAACATATCTAATTTGATTAAGAAAACAATTCCACTTCTCCTGGAGTCTCTAACGACAGCAAGACTAAAGAGAATATGAAAATCAGGCTTTTTTCAGAGACGTTAACATATCCTACTATTCAGATCCCATGAAGGCCAAAAGACACTCAAGTCTTTAAGATTTATGTTCTTTATCATTTCTGGCTGCTCAGGCTCCCTTTATCAACCACATTGGGGCACTTCTAATGAATTCTCTCCTTTTGTGGCTTATCTAATTTGCAACAGTACTCATGTCTGACCAACATGATCCTGTATTATAAAATGCCTTTAATTTTATAATATTTCACTACTGTTCTTTTGCTCAGAGAACCAGTACTCAAAAATTATCTCAAAGAATAATCACATGAATAAAAGTTTCTGCTTAATATTATTTTTCAAAGATATAAACATAGTATGTCATTTTACCTTTTTCTCCCCCCAAAATACCAGCTGAAGTTAGCCATAATGCATACATGACAAATTTCGGTTTCTTAATCTTCTCAGAGTATTTCTTCCTTTTCTTTTAATGTATCTAAAAAGGAAACATGTATTTACATTCATATGTACACACTTGAACTAAATCGTGGTTTTTGATGTAATTACATTATTTTTAACAGTTTTTATTACTTATGGCAAATTTAATTTTGATATGAGCTATATCACTTAAAATATTCCCTCTTTTGAATATTTGAATACTATTATTTAATTTTGTTGATGAGGAGGTAGGTAGCTGAAGGTTTATAAAAATGAAAGTTATTGATTATATTAAGCCTTAAGATAAGAGCTGTATATAGTTTAAGCATAATAAAAAAATACCTGATAATCTAGGTACTAATATCTTCCTTTGACGTTTGTGTTAAAAGAATAGGTATCATTAATAAAGTATTATGTGTTAAATTGGTAAATACAGTGCTTAAGAACTTTCAAAAATATTCCCAAATGAAATGCTTCTACCACTATAGTTATGTCATGATATACAAATTAAAATGGTATCATTTTGGCTCATGGCAAGTTTGCTTCAGGATGTGAGCTGGAATGCTGGGGAGTGGTGGGAGGTTTCTAAGCAGCATACATAGGATGACAGGTGAAATATTTGGAGGAGCTAAGGCAATACCACTTATTGAACTCGAACTGTGTCAAGCATCCATTGCAGATAGTGTTATGCTTTTTCTCATTTATTTATCACAATAAACTCCACAAGTAGATACTATTAAATCTATTTTGTTTAAAAAAATCGACATCATTCAGTTAAATAAATGATGCTACGGATTTATCATTTTTTTCAAATTTATGGTCTTTCTTGCCTCTTTCTTTCTTTTTGTCCTTTATTGCTTTTCATATAGTTTGGATATGTATCCTCTGTAAATCTCTTGTTGGATTGTAATCCCCTATGTTGGAGGTGGGGTCTTGTGGGAGTTGATTGGATAATGGGGTGGAGTTCTCATGAATGGTTGAGCACCATCCCCTTAGTGTTCTCCTTGCAATAGTGAGTTCTTGTGAGATCTGGTTGTCTAGAAGCATGTAGTACGTCCCCACCCACCCCACTTCTCTCTCTTGCTCCTGCTCTGGCCATGTGACATGCATTCTCCTGCTTTGCCTTTGCCTTTGTCTTGAGAAATGGTCCCTGAGGCCTCCCCAGAAGCCCAACAGATGCTAATACCATGCTTCCTGTACAGCCTGCATAACTGTGAGCCAATTAAACATTTGTTTCTTTATAGGTAATACCTGAGACCCAGGTTCAGGTATGTATAACAATGCAAGAAAGGCCTAATACTCTTTTCATTCTTCTTTTCTTAGTCTCTTCTAGGTAGAGAGAGAATTGTGGACTTATATAGCTTTCAGTATCAACTAAAATATATTTTGTAACTACATTTTCATTGCTGTGTTACATTATACCTTTGTTAAAGCATTTCCTCAGTTAAAGAAAAACCGTTCAGGATATTTTGTGCCTCTAACTGATAATCTTATATCTGATTTAAAACATGAAGTTTGTGTACTATTCATTTCAATTTTGTATGTGTATTTTTAATTCTCATACATTTGTGCATTTGCAATAGACAACCCAGGAAACAAGCTAAAGGTATGATTTACAAAGAAGAAGGTAATATATAAGAAATGTGAAAATGTCATTAATTTGGTGTTTAAGCTTTTAAAGATTTTTTCTATTAAATGTCTATATTAACACTCATCTCAAATTCAAAGTTGGTAATAATTGACCATTCCCTTCCCCTTCCCCAAAATATGTTTTACTTACTTTTCTGACTTAGCTAAACTTGGTCTAATTGAACATTAGTTTTAATTTAATCATCAGATACAAAAATTTATATTATATACAATCGTACGTTTCTATACATAAGTTACAAATCACTCCTTCAAAGGCGTACTGAATGTGTCAGATATTTAGAAGGTCACATATTTATCCATATAGAGATGAAATTCAAACTCAGAATTGAAATTGTATATTTGTATTATGACCTCCAGTAAGAAGAGAGACAAAACACAGGAGATGAAAGTTTAATCTCAACTCTACATATAACATATATTCCTTGGGAAGGATGTTTTTATTCTTAAGTTGCAGTATTTTTATCTGAAATTTTAAGTTAAACATATCTACTTTTAGAAGAGTATTATTGTAACCCTATCTATAGGACATACATTTTCTGTTTTCACCTTAACAATTTTTAAGTGTATAGTATACAGCACAGCAGTTAAACTATTGCACATTGCTGTGTAACAGATCTCCAGAACTTTTTCATCTCACACAACTGAAACCCTATACCCATTTAACAACTCTTATTTTCCCTTCCTTGCCTTCCCTGGTATCTACATTCTATTTTCTGGTTCTATCAGTTTGGCTACTTTAGATACCTCATTTAAGTGAAATGATGCAATATTTGTCTTTTTCTGACTGGTTTATTTCACTTAGCATAATGTCCTCAAGTTTCCATGTTGTAGCATATGAAATAATTTTTTTTAATGCTAAATATTATTCCATTGTAGGTGTACATGAAATTTTCTTTATCCATTCATCCACTGATGGACATTTAGGCTACATCTACCTCTTGTTATTGTGAATAATGCTACAATGAATAACTGTTCAAATCTCTCTTTGAAATGCTGTTCTCAATTCTTTGGGACAATACTATGGTTTGAATCTTTGTCCCCTCTCAAATTCATGTTGAAATTTAGTTGCCATTGTGACACTATTAAGAGGTGGGACCTTTAGAAGGTGATTAGGCCACAAGGGCTCTGACCTTATAAGTGAATTAATGCCACTATTGTGAGAATAGTTTCCTTATAAAAGGATGAGTTCAATCCCCTTTTCTCTTTTGCTCTCTCTTTCACCTTCCACTACAGAATGACACAGCAATAACATCCTCGCCAATGCTTGCACTTTGATCTTGGACTTCCTAGCATCCAGAACTGTGAGCAATACATTTTCATTCATTAAAAATTACCAAGTCTTAGGTATTATGATATAGCAGCACAAAATGGACTAAGATTAATAACAAAAGTGGGTTTGCTGGATCATATGGTAATTTTATTTTTTTCAGAAATGTCCATATTGTTTCCCATAATGTACCATGTTACATTCCCACCTACAGTGCACAGTATTTTCAATTTCTCTACATCATCACCAATGATTATGTTTTATTTTTTTGATGTGGCCATTCTAATAGGTGTGAGGTGAGACTTCATAGTGGTTTTGATTTGCAATTTGCTGGTGATTAGTAATGTTGAACATCTTTTTGTGTGCTTTTTTTTTTTTTTTGGTCATTTATCTTCTTTGGATAAATGTCTACTCAAGTCCTTTGCCATTTTTCAATTTTTTTTTTTTTAATTGTTGAGTTGTAGGAATTCCTAACATATTTTGGATATTAACTTGTTAACAGATATATGGTTTGCAAATGTTTTCTCCCATTGGATAGGTTGCTTCTCACTCTGATTATTTCATTTGCTGTGCAGAAGTTTTTAAGTTTGATGTAGTTCCATTTGTCTATTTTTGCTTTTGTTGTCTGTGCTTTTGGTGTCCTATCCAAGAAATCATTACCAGATACAATGTCATAAAGCATTTTCCCCCATATTTCTTTCTAGTTTTAAAGTTTTGGGTTTTACATTTAGATCTTCAATCCATTTTGAATTAATTTTTGTATATGGTGTAAGGCTCCAACTTCTTTTTTTACATGTGGATATCTAGTTTTCCTAACACCATTTATTGAAGAGACTATCTTTTCCCACTGTGTAGTCTTAGCTCTCTTGTTGAAGATCATTTAGCCGTATACATGAAGGTTTACTTCTATGCTGTCTGTTCTGTTCCACTGGCCTATACATACCTGTTTTTATGCCAGTAACATACTGTTTTGATGACAGTAATTTTGTAATATGTTTTGAAATCAGGAAGTGTGAAGCTTCCAGCTTTGTTCTTTCTCAGGATTGTTTGGCTTATAGAACATATATTTTGTATTTCTTGTTTCATTCTAGTGACTCTGTGCCATCCATACATTCCCTTTCTCTCTCTAGATCTGTGGTAAGCAACCAGTCGTATGCCCTTTATTGCACTGGGGTCCTTTAAGCAACTGGGGTCAGATCTGTAGCTTAGAAAACTATGGAATAGTTTTTATCAGGAGAAAGTCAATTGGCTCAACTCACATACTTAGTCTAATAGTATCTTAAGCAGTTAAATTTGTAGACCCCAATTTCATATTTTAGTCAGAGCAGAAAGGAAAAAACTTAATATCTTAAATATCATAATTTGAGTCCAGGAACAAAATCAGCTTATCACTCTTAAGAGGGTAGAACTGGAGACTACACCAAAGTTATACTACAGCTGAAACAGCACAAGAGATGGATTTTATGCAAGAAGAGAGGGAAACAATGAAAGTGATAGAGTTGTATTTGACCCTGCTTTATATTATTTCTTTTTTTTTTTTTTTTTCTGGAGAAAGCTATGTACTGTATTTGCCAGGTGGAAGATGAGAAGCAAACAGTTATTTTACTTATGTGGTGAGCCTTTTGATTAGAAGTAAGGTCTGGAGATTTCCTACATTTCAGTAATAAAACCAGAGAAGTCAAAAGTAATGATTGGTTAATTTCCACACAGTTGGATTTTTCTAAATTCTTTTTTTTCTCTGTTGCCCACGCTGGAGTGTAGTGGCGCGATCTTGGCTCACTACTACTTCTGCCTCCGGGGTTCAAACAATCCTCCTGCCTCAACTGAGTAGCTGATATTACAGGCAAGATTACAGGCATGCACCACAATGCCAAGCTAATTTTTGTATTTTTGGTAGAGATGGGGTTTCACCATGTTGCACAGGCTGTTGTCGAACTCCGGGGCTCAAGTGATCTGCCTACCTCAGCCTCCCAAAGTGCTGCGATTACAGGCATGAGCCACTGCGTCCAGCCTCAAAATTCTTAATTACTACATGTAGTAATCCACAAAGGGACTCATCAGTTTGCCAATTTAAATAAAAGTGTTGTAATCAATTAAATGTGGCATTGCTCCCCATCTCCATACTCTTTATATGCCTACACAGCATGGGAACTATATAGTTTGCTTCTATGTCATTAACATTTACTTTCCAACATTTTTTTGTCCATTAAAGGCAATTTTGCTTCTTCACATGCTAATAATTACTTTAGAAAATAAAAAATATAGAGTTGGGGTCAATGTACTTCATGTTTTTATGCTGCTTTATCAAATACTAAGGAATAAATAGATAATATAATTGTTAACAACTAATTCCAATAATGAATTCATTCAGCTTTCAATGTTTTACTATACATGTGTCCAGATAAATTTCATATGTTAGGTATGAGGCACCAGAATTCTCTGAGTAGAGTCTCCAATACAAGCTCAGGCCACCATCCAAACGAGGCGAGATGAGACTGTGAGAAAGGCAGGACAAAGCCATCATCGCGGACTGAAAAGCACTCAACTCAGTGTTGTCAGACAGGATAAAAAATAAGAAATCCTAACATCAGTTTATTTTAAAAAATGTAAAATTTTCATATAATCACAGAAAAGCTTTCAGTAGAAAAATGAAAAAAGACACGCCAGTCAAACATTAAAGGAAAAGCTATCAGATAAAATTAAGGAAAAAAAGCATTATTAGATGGTCTGTAAGAAGACAAAATCAAAAAATAGTAATGGAGTGATTCACGTATCCACGGTGACCTGGGATTCTTTTCATTTTTATACTATTTTAAAGAGACAAACTGATATTTTTTGAATTTTTTAAGTGTACCTAATTCCTAGTAGGTCTACAGTTTCTCTTGTCAGGAGCAGTGATATTTTGTTTGAACTGTTTTGCATTGATTTAGATGATCAAGCTTAAGTGGTCCTATATCCTTTCTTAATTGTAAACATATGCATTATTGACATAATTGAACATCTTAGTTTCCTCCTACCATGTAATATGCAAAGGTGGCATGGGTTCAAGGACTAAGACCTTATTCTAATTGGCTAAAAGTTTGCACGATTAGGAAACTAAACACGCTAATCAAATATTTAGGTAACTAAATATATTTTTTAATTTCAGGAAACTAAATATTATATATTTTCTAACTAAGTATGAACGTTTGTTTCAGTATTGTGTTAAGAATTTTTTTCAAAGGAAGAAAAGGAATTTGGACACTGGATCAGCAGCATTATTTTAGTATATAAGATAGCTATTACATTCCAGACTATTTCCTGGGCCTAGAATATCTAGAATATTTTAACATGCCCACAATGAAGGTTTCAGAGTTAATTTTTTATTCTGTCATACAACAAATTAACAATGTGTAGGGTGATAATACAGTTTTAGGCCCAAGCTAGCTAAGGCTATGAGTCAGTTCCAAAGAACTAGTGCCTCAGCTGATTCTGAAAAATAAAAGTTAAATGAATGCATAATTTCTAAATCCATTATTCAAATGATTATTTTTTGTATCAAGAAAATCTCACAAGATTGGGGCAACATCAAAATGATAAACATAACTTTAAAAAAAAGGAATACCTGAAACATTTGCCATAACTTTTATTACCCATAAATTATATTTGTGAACATCAAGTTATTTTTACGTAAGATGCTACTATATCAGGTTTCACTCATTCTTAGTTATCAGGTTTCATTCATTCTTAGTGATGTTCCTTTTCACATTGTTCTCTGAATAACCAGGAATGAGAAGAGAGGCAAGGAAAATGCTGTCTCTTATAGCCCTGAGACCAACTTGGCTCAACTTCAGAGGTACTTTGCAGATTGAAAACACTTGGATGTATAAAGTATAAAAGCATGAGGTCTGGAGGTAATGGCAATTACAGTTCTTTCATTCATCAAAAACAACTTTAAAGCATTCATTTGGATTTTACCATAGAATGGTACTATAGTTCTATAGTAAAATAAAATGCTAACACCAAGTCTGGTAGTGACTTATATAGATTTATTATAGATTTATAATAAAATAAAAATGCTATTGGAATTTTATATTTACACATGCTCCATTTATATACACGCAAACAAATGTCAATATCAATGGTAAAATTTTAGGGTTTTAAAGAGGCACATTTCCTCCTACCTACCCACCTCCATATATTCATTACTCTAAGATGAGTTTTCATAAGCAACATTTAGATTTGTGAAGGAAAAAAATGAATATTTCTAGTACCTATCCTCTTTCCTTTCAGACTTTTGTTTGAGAAAAGAAGCAGCACATAAAATCTAAAACAGAAACTAAGGCTGTAAGACCTTCTATAATACATATTCACACTCATGCATGAGTTGACTGCAATAGGTCAGAAGATATTTGAGCAAAGTAATGCACTTACATGTATATGCACTGCATATAAGTGATACTCTTCAGACAGACACACACACACACAGAAACACACACTCATGTTTCTTGAAAGCAACATGTTAACTATACTATGTAACGCCAAGAATGTATCACCAAGAATACTTTTATGGTGCAACTGCTGATTATAATTAACCAATAAATACCTCTATATAGCCAACAACACACCATGAAAAGGAAAACAAAAGCCAGTTATTGTGAAACAAAGACAAATTAAAGATACATAAACATCTTGAGTGTTAATATACAAAGAAGACACTTATTATAAAAGGGTATCTGAACCCACCTACATTATTGAACGTCTCTTAAATTTACTTAGCCAATTTCTAAGTCTCAATTACTTAGACTTTATAGGCACCCAAGAGTCTGGTCTTTTCGCAAGAAAATACCCCAGCCAAAATCTTTCACAGCAGGAAACAAAAGACATTTCAAAGTAGGTACCTGTACTTCAGCTTGTCTGTAAGACTTTTCCTCTATGATTATCTACGCTTTCAATTGATCAGTCATGCCTAGTCTCTTTTTTTGGTTATTACTAAGTAATTTAAAAGTTTTAGCAAGCAAATGCTAATATATCTGAAACTATCCATGAATACTTGTCTTTTGGATAAAAATTACAACAAAATTACACCATACAAATAGTCTTCTAAGGCCTTATTTTGGTTTCAGTCCTCTGAAGAGACAGTGGTATACCACTCTCTGGCACAGGTCCTTCTACACCATTTTCTAAAGATTTCCTTGTCTATAAACCTTCAGCAGGATAAAGCCCAGCACCTTTTCCCTGTCCATTTACTCCACAGCATAGCGACACCACAGTTTTCAGGGTAATTTCTCCAGCAGCCATGTGAACTGTGACTCGCTGAGATTACACAAAATTGGTATTTGGACTCCTTTCAAGTTTTACATTCATCACATAATCGGGATATAAAGCATCCCATATAGAGAAAGCAGCATTCAAAGGAATATACAGGATGTGTTTAAATAATACACACTACCAAATTTTACAGCTTTTTTTATATTCAAATGATATTAAACACACTATCATGTTAAAATGAAAACACTTTAGATCTAAAAATATATTGTTGAAACAAATGATATAGTGAGAAACAAGACCAAAATTTATTTTTATAAAATACAGTCTATAATTTCAGATACAAAATACTACATATAACTATACTTAAATATCTTCTAAATTATAATTTTAGGATTTATATTTTTAAAAGTTATCTCTTCTGAGTTTCAAATTTAGTATTTTACAACATTCAAATGTCTACATTGAATCTTTATGTTTCTTTTTAAAACTGGAATTGGGCATGAATACAATTCTAAAATGAGATTCCTGAAGTCAAAGAACTGTGTCTCAGAGAACCTTTCTCTTTAACTCATTAGAATCAAATAACTTCCTTAAAACTACACTTCCTTTCTTTTGACTGGGCTTCAGTTAGAGAGGTTCATGAGTTGGGCTTCATTTTAATGTTTTTCTGGTTTTTGGATATTCCTCTAGGTTATTTTGACATCACTATTACATTGTATCATATCATCTCTCCAAACAAGCTGTTCATTGTATGTTGCTGTCAAGTATTTTGCTGAAATATAACCTTCTAAAGGAAGAAATTATGCTTCTTGCTTCAATTTTCCTTAAGCATCAGTGACAATTTCAATCATAACAATTGCCAGGTTTGTACTTTGTATTCTGGATTCCTAATTATATGGGATGATTGAAGGTAATTCAAAAGTGTTTCAGAATTACCTACTGCCAAGATTCTGGAAAATGTCTTTTGCAAAATGGAATGTTAATGCTCTGAGGACTGTATCTGCACTAACACATTCTGTGCACTTTTATGGAAGGAGAGCGGAAAGGGCTGTGTTCATCATAACTAATGTGGAAATGCCACTATTGTTCTGCCATTCTGTCAGCAAATACGGAGAATCTATTTGGTTTCTATTTTTAATTATATATATATTGGTATACTGCTAATGTCTAAAGCTAAATGGTCTAAATTCAAGAGGGGTTGCCTGATGAATATTTAAATGTGATGGTCATTTTTGTGTAGAATTTATAAAAGTATTCCAGACCATGAATGTTTGCATCTGAATGATGAGAGTAAATAATGTTTCCTAAGAATTCTCTAAAATGAGCAATATTTTAATAGATGTTTTAGTTATCAAACATCTCTTTATTTTAAACTCATTTGTTGCACAGAGCTATTAGTTAAGCTCAACTCTTTTTGTCTTATAAAATAGCAAGTATTTATTTTCCTATCAAACTTGAGTCTTTGATAACTTTTTCTTACCCTAATCTGCAAAGAAATAGTTGGATATCTTGATTTATTTCTATTTAAATTGGTAAAACCAGCTGCAACAACTGGTATTTGCAACTGAGTGCGCACACACAGACACATACAGACACACAGACACACAAAGAATAACAATAAAATGAAAAGGCCTATTAGGGAAGTATATTAATAAACTTCATTAAAGAGGGATGGCCAAGAAAGAGGGCCATAACTCCTTTCTCCATTTTTATAAGATGGAGCACAAGTTGCATTTTGCAAGGCTATGGAGTTGTATTTTTTTTTTCCATTTATACCATTTCTTGGTAAAAGTAAGACTTTTTTTGGTTGCATACACATCTACAGACTCTAAATGTAGGCAAATAAGAACTATGAGACCAGTAAGTCACTTTTGGCTACTTCTGTTATGCTGATCAGGTGAGAAAAATCTGGGATTCATATTAGGAGCCCTTCTGAATAGTTTAATTCCTTTACAGCCCCCATTAGCTGTCAGCTACACCATGGATATTGTCCATGTGCACTTTGAGGTAGTCATTCCTTGTAAACTTCTTATGGCAAAACTGGCATTCTGCCAGTGGACGATTGGGATTATGAGTCATCTTGTGTCGAATCAGCATTTTCTTCAGGCTAAAAGCCAAGTCACAAACCTAGAAAAGACCCAAAGACCAACCATATTATACTGAAAAACCTGAAGATACAACAATTTATCATTTATACAATACACATTATGCAAATTCCTACTATCAAGTATGCAGTAACAGGCATAAAAACAAAAAGCACTCTTGGAATAAACAAAATTTAACACCCACACTATTGGGCAAAGAAAATTAATAAGAGTTACTGCATTTAGTCGGTGTCCTTTGTACCCCAATCACCCTTCCCTTTTCCCAGCTGCCGGATTTAAACATCTCCAGAGAAACCCCTGGCAACAATCCCTTTCTTATCCTAATGGAATGTATTTGCCATTTCATATTAAACTATTTAAGCAAAATGCTTTATGGTCTAGATGGCATCTCTCTCTATAACATAAATGGCATAAGACATTTCTCACCAGTGATCCCTTCAGTTTAGTACCACTTGTGAAATGAAAAGCTAATGCTGCTTTAAGTATCATAAGCAGAAATTTATTACTCACTGTTTCTTTTCTTTATTTCTTATTATATACACTTTGTTTAACTAAGGAAGGTAACAAGTTTATTTCACATGAGCTCTGCCACATTCCCACCTGGTTCAACATGCATTAAACAGCCCCATAACTAAAAATATTAACACAAAAAAATGCAAGGCACAACTATCCAAGTTACAAAAAAAGATGGAATTTAAAGTTTGATATTATTCACAAAAATTCCACTGACATGAAACTCTTCAAAACCATATCTGTTGTGAAATAAGACATGTTAAATAACGTGAAAACACCATGAAAAATATAATGAGAGAGGAAATGGCTTGTAAAAATACTGTAAAGAAAGCTGGAGTTTTAAATGAGGTTAGGCTTGGGAAAATCTTACAGTAAAACAAAACGAAAGAAAACAAAAAACCCTTGCCCTTTTTCTTTATGGAGGAAAGAAGATTTACATTCACAGCAATAAGAAACCCAGAAAGGCTCAAGGCCTTAATTGGGTAAGGAGAGGGTAATCCAATAATAATGAATTTTGACACAGAAGTAGCAGTATAGTGCGGTATAAAGAAAATAGGCTTTAGAGTCTGATCACTTTCTAAGGAAGCCTGCTCTGACCTCCCAATTTAAAACTGAAGCCTGTTATCCTTTCTGGATTCCCTTTACTCTCTTCAAATTTACTTTTTACATAGTACCCATCACTTTCTGTCCCACTGTAATTTACCTACTCTCTTGTTTAGTGTCTCCCTCTGCTCACTAGAGTCTCAGCTCCATGAGAGCAGGGATCTTCCTGTATTTTATTCCCTTATGTACCCTAAAGGGTACAACAATTTTTGTAGAGTAAGCACTCAATAAGTATTTGTTGAAGAACCACCTCGAGTTTGAATACTGACTCTACTATTTACTAAGGAAATTAAATGGACCAAGTATGCCTTTTAACTTTAGTTCCCTCACCTGTAAAATGACAATGTACTTACCTCGTTGGATTATTAAGATTAAATAAAATACTCTGTGTAAATAAGGGCTATACTGCAGACACTCAATAAATGTCAGTGTACATTTTTTTTTCTCTTTCATCTTCCTCAGCAGATTGGAAAGAATAGACAAATGTTAACGAGAGGGAGGCAAGGCCAGCACAAGTGGAATACAAAGAAAACACCTCTGTTCCAAAGAGTGGCAGTTCCCTGGAATATACAAGTGACTTTGCAAACAAACAATTTCTCAAAACAAATACAATGCAGCCAGTTCATCTCAGGAAATAACATTTTTCTTTTGGAATAGCTTGTAAGCATAAGGTTTGTAACTCAATACCTTTGAGGCAACTGTAAAACAAAGCCAAGCCCATGTTGCAAAAATCAGAGGAAAAGGGTAAAGACCCAGGAAACATGCAACAGCATAACATATGATGACAGACTGTAAAGTATGTAAATTATAATAATCAATACAAAAGTATTAAGTACCCTTATTAAAAGATAACTTTCAATTAGGGTAAAAAGCAAACTACAAACACATACATACTGTACTTAAGAAATACGTTTACAAAATAATAACACACACACAAACACTATTTTAAAAGAGGGATTAAAATGTGCATGAAACTACATAAAACGAGGCTGATAGAATGTAATGGATACTCAGTAGTACTTCCTCAAAAGAATCTTGGAGAGACAGAGAGACAGCAAACCTTTGAAGAACCAGGAGTATCACTTGTATGAATGTCTCCTAGTCAAAGATTTATATACAGGATGCTCATACAGACTCATATATAAAAGTGAAAATTACAAACAACTTACTTGGCCAATTAAAGTTAATAAGCAGAATCACTTTGATATAATCAGACTCAGAAATATTTTTCAGCTGTTAAAAATATTAATTTTTTTTTTTTTTTGAGTCAAGATGTTGCTCTGTTGCCCAGGCTGGAGTGCAGTGGCACAATTTTGGCTCACTGCAGCCTCGACCTCTCTGGACTCACATCTTAGCCTCTGGAGTAGCTGAGACTACAGGCAGATGCCACCATGCCCAGCTAATTTTTTTTTTTTTTTTTTTTTTTTGTATTTTTTAGCTATGAGATTTTACCATGTTGCTCAGGCTGATCTCAAACTCCTGGGCTCAAGTGATCCTCTTGCCTCAGTCTCCTAAACTGCTGGGAAAACAGATGTGAGCTATCACGTGCGGCCAAGATAGTAATTTCAAAAATACTTAAAGGCAAGAAGAAACATAAAGAAAGGAAAGCAGAATAATAAGATCAATGTAACTTAGTCTACAATATTGAAATAAAAATTATAACTGTATCTGTATTAATAAGTATATGAAGGAAATGTCAATAGATTAATATTAGCTGACATCGGTTGGAAAATTGGGGATTTTTTTTGTCTTCTTTTGTCTCCAAATTTCCTCATTCATCTCTAATTAAAAAGTACATTTTTATAATCAGGAAGTATTATTTTGGAATGAAAAAATGCAGTTAGTTGGGTGATGGTTCCATGTTCACTTAGCAGCAAGTCCACTCACATCAGACTTCTGCCTTGGACTTCTTAACTCTCCAAACAGCTCTCTGAAATGTTATGGATGATCTCTACATTGCTAAATCCTGGCACTTTTGAGCTCTCATTTAACATGAATTCTTAGCATCATTTGACATACATGACCACTTTCCCCTGTCATTCCTTTAGTTTCTATAATGACCTACTCTCCTTGTTTTCCTTCTAATTATCTGGCCTTTATTCCCTTTTGTTTTCTGGAATAGGCCCTTCCTCCATCCTAAGTAAGTCAGTTAGGATTTCAGTGCCCAATCCTTGGCTTTCTTCTCCATTCACTAGGTATTTTCTCCTCTGGTGATCTCAATCATATTCATACCTTTTGTTACCACACATATGGAGATCACTAGCAAGTAATATTTTTAGTGCAGTCCCCCTTCTGCTCTCAACAGTGGAGTACTTAACTGACCACTTGGATAGTTCACTGGTACTCCAAACTTCCTATGTCTAAAACTGAACTCAGAATTCTTGTCTCTCAAACCTAAGTCTCAAAAAATGGTCCGACCCTCCATCTGGTTTGACTGCAAATGTGGCAGTCAACCTTTACCCAATGTCTCACTCTCCTCATCTGATCCAATCAATTACAAAGTTCCACCAGCTCTTCTTTGCACATCTTTCTCAAAGACATGAAGGCATCTAATCGTCTCCATGTCCACTGCCACCACCTTAGTCAGAGACACTGATTACTCAGACCAGTGCTTCTCTCTCACTAAGAAAATGTTTCAGCATGCAAGTGTAGTATCTGTATTTTTAAATAAAACATACATATGCACTACTGTATTTATATATTATATTAAAGACAGACAAAATTTTGATGATAAAGACAAAATAAATATTTTAATGCTAATTTAATATTTATGGCTTTATATTTTCACTAGGCAAGATTTTAAGATGGGATGCATATTTAGGGCCGGAGTCATCCTTAACAAATGTAAAGGCAAGATGTCTCCTTAATAATTTCCATTTTTGGCTTATTTCTCATCACATATGATGATGTCACTATATTTTATCTCAAATTGCTACTAGTAGTATTAACTCTGCTTTCTTTTCGTTACCTTCTGTTTGTATCATTAGTATTATTTTCAATCTGTATTTCTGTACAGGCTTCTTTTAGCCACTTGTTCATTTTGTAAGCATTACTTTATTTAAAAACAAATAATATAATCCATATCTCTGTTAACCCAAGAGACACAAATTGCAATCCTAAGAGTGCACTGAAAGCAAACAACTGCCTCGGGACTGTCAGCCAACCAGCACCAACGTAGAATTGACCTTCTTCCCTTGGATCACACGTGATACTGCACCTTAGAAGAGACCAGCCAGCAGTGCCCAAGCCAGGGCGCCAAAGTTAAATCTTCTGTTTAATGATAATAAAGTTTAATTGTGTTCCTGTTTTTAAAATAGCCACATACAAAAAGTACTGAGGAATACATCTAACCAAGGAGGTGTTCTACTTTACAAGTAGAACTATAGAACACTGCTGAAAGAAATCACAGATGATACAAACAAATGGGAAAATATTCCATGCTCAGAGATTGGAAGAATCAATATCATCAAAATGGCCATACTGCTCAAAGCAATCTACAGATTCAATGCCGTTACTACCAAATATCAAACAACCAATATCATTTTCCACAGAACTAGAAAAAATTATTCTAAAATTTATACAAACCAAAAAACAAACAAACAAACAAACAAACAAACAAAAAAACGCCCTAATAGCCAAAGCAATCCTAAGCAAAAAGAACAAAGCTGGAAGTATCACATTACCCAATTTCAAACTATAAGGCTACAGTAACCAAAACAGCAGGATACTAGTACAGAATCAGACACATATACCAATGCAACAGAATAGAGAAGCCAAAAATAAAGTCACACACCTACAGCCATCTGATCTTTGACAAGGTTGACAAAAATAAGAAACAGGGAAAGGGCTCCCTATTCAATAAACACCTATTGAATAAGCACTGGGATATTGGCAAACCATATGCAGACAAATGACACTGGATCCCTACCTTTTAACATATACAAAAATTAACTTTAAGATGAATTAAAGATTTAAATGTAAGAGCTCAAACTATAAAAATCCTAGAAGAAAACCTAGGAAACACCATTCTGGACAGAAGTCTTGGGAAATAATTTATGACTAAATTCTCAGAAGCAATTGCAACAAAACAAAAGATTCACAAGTGAAACCTAGTAAAACTAAAGAGCTTCTGCATAGCAAAACAATCAATAAAATAGACAACTGACAGAATGAGAGAAAAATATTCACAAACTGTGTATCCAACAGTTCTAACATCCAGAATCTGTAAGGAAATTAAACAGTTGAATAAGCAAGAAACAGTCCCATTAAAAAATGCAACTGTAGTATCTGTATTTTTAAATAAAACATATATATGCACTACTGTATTTATATATTATTGCAAGAGACATTCACAAACACTTCTCAAAAGAAGACATATAAGTGGACACAAACATGAAAAAATGCTCATCATCACTGATCATCAGATAAATGCATATCAAAACCACAATAAGATATCATCTCACACTAGTCAGAATGGCTATTGTTAAGAAGTCAGCCGGGAACAGTGGCTCACACCTGTAATCCCAGCACTTTGGGGGGCCAAGGAGGGCAGATCACCTAAGGTCAGGAGTTTGAGACCAGCCTGACCAATATGGAGAAACCCTGTCTCTACTAAAAATGCAAAAATTACTGGGTGTGGTGGCGGGTGCCTGTAGTCCCAGCTATTGAGGAGGCTGAGACAGGAGAATTGCTTGAACCCGGGAGGCAGAGGTTGCAGTGAGCTGAGATCATGCCACTGCATTCCAGCCTGGGCGACAGAGTGAGACTCTGTTTCAACAACAAAAAAACAAAAACAAAACAAAACAAAAAACAAAGAAGTAGAAAAAACAACAGATGCTGGTGAGGCTGCAGAGAAAAGGGAATGCTTATACACTGTTGAAGGGAATGTGAATTAGTTCAGCCACTGTGAAAAACAGTCTGGACATTTCTAAAAGAACTTAAAACAGAACTACCCTTCAACCTAGTAATCCCATTCATTACTGGGTATACATGCAAAAGAAAACAAATCATTCTACCAAGAAGACATACGCACTTGCGTGTTCATTGCAGCACTATTCACAATAGCAGAGACATGGAATCAACCTAGGTGCCATGAACAGTGGACTGAATAAAGAAAATGTGGTGCATATACACCATGGAATAGTATGCAGCTATAAAAAAAGAATGAACTCATGTCCTTTGTAGCAACATGGATGCAGCTGGGGGCCACTATCCTAAGTGAATGAATGCAGGAACAGAAAACCAAACACTGCATATTCTCTCTTATAAGTGGGAGCTAAACATTGACATAAAGGTGGTAACTAACAACAGAGACTGGGGACTAGCAGAGCAAGGAAGGAGGGGAGGAGGCAAGGGTAGAAAAACTACTGGGTACTATGCTCAGTACCTGGCTGATGGGATCATTCACACCTCAAACTTCAGCATCATGCAATATACCCATGTACAACAAACCTGCAGATGGACTCTCTGAATCTCAAATAGAAGTTGTAAAAGAAACTGGGAATCAAAGTGGTAATTTTTTCTTCCCATATTCCAATGGATGTCATGTATGCCTGGTTCTATGTACATCTCCTCACTCTGAAAACTAAAGCCTAGATTATTGCAACAGTCAGCTTCAATCATCCTCAGATAGAGGTGGTACAACTTCCCCTCTCTGCAGGAAATGTCTGGAATTGTGGGGGGTATCTCACTGTCTCCACAAATGGGGAATATTACTTGCATTTTGCATAGGGGCAAGCATGCAAGTAATGCCCTCTAATGTGCAGGACACGCTCATACAGGCCAAAAGTAACCCACTGCTAAATACTATCTGAATCTCCCTGCATTCCTCCTCCTCCCCTCCAGTCCATGCTCCACATAACAATTGAAATGATTTTTTGAAAACACAAATGTCACAATATTACCTAAAATTATTCCATGGTTTTTCGCTGCTTGTAGGGTAATCACGGAGCTGTCGCCAAACCAAATAGGCCTCCTGCCGGTTCTTGAAGATATCATTGGGCTTCCTGCCTCAGAACTTTCTCACTTCTCTTTACTCAGCTTACTCTTACTCATCCTTAGGAAGCCCATGTGACTCATCTGCCGGCTGATGGTCTCTGTTAAATGCTCTCATAGCAGCCTTTACTTTTCCTTCACAACACTTTCCGCAAGTGTCATTCATGATTTGTGTTATCTTTTTATGTCTGTCTCCTTGCTAAACTAAGGAACATGAGGGCAAGAGTAGCCACTACATAAATATTTCTTGAATTAAAGAAACAAATAATGGTTGATAGATTCACTGATTGATTGACTGATTGATTGAATCTCTATGGGCAATATAAGGATCCCCAAAGACTGCAGAATCATCCTGGAGAAACTGAAGACAGTATCTATGGAGAGTACTTTCAAGTGAAAGAAATGCTAAATTGTTTTTATAAGTATATATTAAAATTCATAATCATAAAGAAGATCGATTTAACATTTATCCCCCGTGTTCTATTTCTCTCACCCCTTCTCCAAACCCAATGTCAACATAAAAAACTGATACCAAATTCTTCAATGGCTTCTTATTAGATTCACAATACCTTTCTTAACATGGCTGCAAAGCCTCCAATTCTCTTTTTTACTTCACCCTGCACCCCTCTCTTTCTCTCACTGTGCTCCAGTTTCACCAGCCGTCTCTTTCCCCCACGCCCATTCCCAGCCTCAATTCATGCTGTTCCTCTCCTGAGATGCTCTTTTCCCCATGGATGACTCTTCTCATCTTTTAGGTTACTTAGAGTCGCTTTCACAGAGAATTTTTCCCTAACTATTCATTTATAGCCTCATGGCTTTTTTCTTCCTTCTCTTTCCCAGTCTTTATCATGAATTGTAATTACATGTTAATTCATGTATTTGGTTTTTCGTTTTTGTTTTTCTCTGGAGACACGGTGTCTCTCTGTCACCCAGGCTGGAGTGCAGTGGTCTGATCATAGCTCCCTGCAGCCTTGACTTCCTAGGCTCAAACAATACTCCCACCTCAGACTTCTGAGTAGCTGAGACTACAATTGTCTGCCACCATGCCGAGCTAATTTTTTATTTATGTTTTTTGTAAACATGAAGTCTTGCTATGTTGCCCAGATGGGTCTTGAACCGCTGGGCTTCAGCGATCCTCCTGCCTAGGCCTCCCAAAGTGCTGGGATTATAGGCATGAGTCACCATGCCTGGTGTCATGTATTTGTTTAATGTTATACTCCACAAGAATGTGAGTTCTATGAGGGTGGGACATGGCATCTTCCACTATTTCATCCCAGTGGCCAGCACAGGGCCTGGGCTTAACTATCTTACAACTTTCACCATGTGCCAGGAGCCACTCTTAACAATTTCTAAATATTAACTTGTTCAATCCTCACAGTCATACTTTTAAGTAGATACTAATGTTACCATTAAACCCATTTTACAGAAGAAAATGAAAACACAAAATGTTAACTAGGTTTCCCAGGTTCAAAGAACTAGGCAGTGTTTCCAGAATTTAAACCCAGACAGTCTGGGTTCAGAGTCTATCCTCCTTCCCAAAGGCCGACTATTACTAAAATATCTCATTTCAAACAGAGATATGTGAACTCACCTACTTTTTCCATTTGCCTGGCTGACACCATTAACAAATATATAAAAAAAACCACTGTGAGAATGTAAGAAAGGTTCTCAGACAGTTCAGCTTGCCACTGTGGTGGGAGGGATACAAAGTGCAAGTCCATTTACACAGTTACCATGGGAAAATGAGAGCAATGGCAAGCTGGAAAAAATGGAAAGGAAGTTGAGCAAGATGCTGAAATCATTGATAATGGGTCTGAATTAAGGAAGTCCTAGAAGCTCCACACTGGAGATGAGATGGGAACAATCCAACAGTTTGCTGAATGAGAGCCAGAGTACAGGATTAAATATCAGGAGAGAGTACCTGATGTCACAGTTGTAAAACTGACTACTCAGACATTAAAAGCTGTTTTCATGAACTTGAATGCAGTCAGTAAAAGACTCCAAATGACGCTCTGTATAAATCAGCCAAATGCAAGAACATTCATTTTACAAACAGGGGAGAGCAAAAACGAGTTCAAATAGTGTAACACGGATGCTTCCTTTTCTTTTCACCTGTGATTCTTACCCAAACTTTCACCCTACTCCAACTTAGAAGTGTATTAGCAAAATATTTATTCTTACTCTAGACTGGAGGTAAACTGATTTTGTTTTAAAATAGAGTGAAATAAGATGTTTAACAGAAAGCACCTTGGGAAATTCTATACAAATATCTTCAGTTAACACATACTTATCACATACAATGTGCCTACCACTTCTTCTGGGAAGAAAATGACAAAGAACACACTGTCTAGCCTTTGTGGAGTCCACATTATAAGTAGAAACATTTGTAAAGTCACGAGCATAGTACAAAGAGAGGAACAGAAGAGTGCAGTCCATGGCTTGGAGAGAAGAGGGCAGGCTTTAAGGAAAAAGTGGCAGAAGGCCTGATCTGGAAAGATGCATGGGGGTTTATCATGTCCTAAGGGGGCGGGGATCATATGACAGGGAGAGGGGAGAAGATAGGCACAGGTACGGTGAGTGCGAAGAACATGGCTCAGTTGGGGAAGTGAAAAGAATTCACAAAAGCTAAAGATTAGATGTCACTAGAGAAATAAATTGAAAATAAATTAGAGTTGAAAGCTGGAAACAAATCCTGGAAATCATGGTAATCATAACAAGAAAGTGGAAGTATATTTTGTAAGTGGTGGGAATTCTAAATAGAGACTGAAACTAAAGTATAATTCAGTTAGCAAGCAAGAGAGTATGAAACTGGATCCAGGGAGGCCAGTACTATTGTTCCACTCCAGGCCAGAAATGATTTCAACATGAACGAAAGCAGGAGTTATTAATTCACTTATTTATCCATTCAAAATATTGAATGCTTCCCACATGCCAGGCACTGTTCTAGGCTTGAGGATCCAACAATAAATAATAAAGACAAAACCTTGTTGTCATGGAGCTTATAATAAATGATAAATAAGTTTATTAAACAAACAAATTTTTGGTAGATATAAGTGCCATGATGACAAATAATATAGAATGAGAGCTAAGGAAGTAATGGAGATAAGAGAGAAAGTAATTTGAGCAGAGATCTGAAAGAAGCACATGAGCAGGCCATGAAGAAACCTGGAGAAAGGTGTTCTACGCAGAAGCAACAGCAGATGCAAAGGCCAAGATGTAGATGCAGGGTAGGTTCGATGTGTCCAAAGAAGGGTAAAGAGGCCATGTGACCAGAGTGAGGTGGAGGGTGCTGATGAAGTCAAAGAGAGCAGAGTGGGAGCAGAGTGGCTGCAGGTCACGTGAGGTCTTTCAGACCATGATAAAACTTGTTTTCACTCTAAATGAGATACACAGTCATGGGAAGGTTTGAGCAAATGAATACTATATTCATTTTACAAATATATAATCTGACTCAGGTTCTACGAAGATTACTCTACATGGCAAGTTTAGGAGAGACTGTTGGGAGCAAAGACAGAAAGAGAGAGCATGTAAAAAGATATTGCAATATTCCAGGAGACTGAGATAAAGCTATGGAGTTATGAGAATTATTCAGACCCTGAACTTATTTTAATGTAGAACCAATTGGTTATGCTATTGGATTGGATGTGAGAGGGTGTGAGAGAATTAGAGAAATGAAGGTGACAATGAGAATTTAGAGATGGTGGTATGTTTGAAAAACAGATAGAAGCAAAGGCAGATATTACAGGGTCTGAGTGAAAGCCGCATGGTAAACTGCTTAGAAAGACCTGGGTTTTGACCCTAGAATCTTTTTTTTTTCTTTTTTGAGACAGAGTCTTGTTCCCTTGCCCAAGCTGAAGTGTAGCGGCACGATCTTGGCTCACTGCAACCTTGAACTCTAGAATCTTGACTTGCTGTGAACTGTAGGCAAGTCACTCAACCTCAGTGAACCTCGACTGCTTCATATACATGCAAATAACACCTATATATTCCTGAGTTTTAGTGGAGATCAGAGAGAATATATGCAAACCGTGGATCTCTGTGCCTTTCCCGTAACAGGACCTTAACTAGAATAGTGGCTATCATTCATGGCTTAGGGAAAAAGAGGTGTCGAACATGAGGCTCAGATATGTGATTTGGGTTATTTGGGGATGGTACAGTACTCAGAGATATGGGAAATGGAAAGGATCATGTTGACAGATTAAGACAGCTGGGAGATCATGATTTCAGTTTGAAATACAAGAGAGATGTCCTATAGGCAGTTGAAAATATCTGCCTCGGGTTCAAAAGAGAGACTTGGGCAGGAGAAAGAAAGATTTCAAAGTTATCGCTATAGGCATGCTGGGCTATTTGCACAGCCTGGAATGACTGTGCCTAAGAGGTTAAAGTAGTATGAATGAGTGACGTGTCATTTGAGCAAAATTGTAAAAAACTGATTTCATATATATATACACACATATATATATACATATATACATATATATACACATATATACACACACATATATATGTATATATATCCATTTTATCATGGTTACTCAATTTGCCAACAAACTGGGTAACCATGATGAAATGAACAAATTTCTAGAAACACACAGCAATTACCAAAACTGACTCATGAAAAAATAGAAAAATTAAAAAGACCAATAAAGAGGTTGAATCAAATAAAAAACATACCAACAAGGAAAAGTCCAGGATCAGGTGGCTTCACTGATAAATTCTACCAAACATTTAAAGAAGAATTAACACCAATTCTGTAAGTCTTTCAAAAAGACAGAAGAGGAGGAAATATTCCCTAACTCATTGTGTAAGGCTAGCATTACCTTAATACCAAAGTCAGACAAAGATGTTATGAAAAAAGAAAACTGCAGACCAAAATCTCTTATAAATCTAGATGCAAAAATCCTAAAACAAACAAACAAGCAAAATACTAATTGAATCTCAGAGCGTATTAAAAGGGTTCTAAACCATGACCAATGGGGATTTATCTCAGGACTCCAACAGTGGTTCAAATAAGAAAATCAAAGTAACAAATTATACTAACAGAACAAAGGGGAAAAAACATAGTCATCTCAATTGATGTAGAAAAGGCATCTGACAAACTCCAACATCCTCTCTTGATTTAAAAAAAAAACCCTCAGGAAGCTAGGAGAAAAGGGAAATTTCTCAACAAAATAAAGGGCATTTATGAAAAACCCACCATATTCAATAGTGAAAGACTGAAAAAGAATGCAAAGAATAGACCCTTTCCTTGTGCCACATATAAGAGCTAAAACTATAAGACTCTTAGAGAAAAACAAACAAACAAACAACAAAAAAAAACCAGAAGGAAAAATCCCACAACCTTGGATTTGGCAATGAATTCTTAGATATAACACCAAAAGCATGATCAAATAGAGAAAAAAATGCATAATGGGCACTTCATCAACATTAAAAGGCCTTATGCGTCTCAGGATATTTTCAACAAAGTGAAAAGAAAACCTACAGAATGAAAAAAATATTTGCATATCATACATCTGATAAGAGCCTAATATCCAAACATTAAAACCTCTTAAAACTCAACAACAAAAAGACAATACTATTTTAAAATGGGCAAAGGACTTGAAGAAACATTTCTCCAGAGAAGATATAGAAATGGTCAGGAAGCATATGGAAAGATGCTCACCACCATTAGTTCTTTGGGGAATGTAAATCAAAACCATGGTCAGATACGTCACACCCACCAATATGGGTAATTAAATAAAAAATAAGTATTGGCAAGAATGGGGAGAAACTGGAATCCTTGTGCATTGCTGATGGAAATATAAAATGGTGTTGCTCCTGAGGAAAACAGTATGTCAGTTCCAAAAAAGTTAAACAGAATTACCAAATACCTCAGCAATTCAATCCTAGGTATACACCCCAAATAATTGAAAACAGGTACTCAAATACTTGTATGCCCATGTTCACCACAGCACTATTCACAATAGTCATAAGGTAGAAAGAAGTGTCCACCAACAGATGAATGGATAAACAAATTGTGATATAAAAATATAATGGAACATCATCCAGCCATAAAAAGGAATGACCTACTGATAGATGAGACAATGTGGATAAACCTTGAGAACATTATGCTTAATGAAAGAAGCCAGTCACAAAAGGTCACATATTGTATATTTCATTTATATGAAATATCTAGAATAGGTAAGTCTATAGAAGCGAAAGCAGATTGGTAGCTGCTAAGGGATGAGGGAAGTGAGGTGTAAATGTTTATTGGGTATGGAGTTTTATTTTGGGGTGATGAAAATATTTTGGGGTTAGAGAGGTGGTGCTTGTACAACACAGTCAATATACTAAATGTCACTGAACTGTTCACATTAGAATGGTTAATTTTATATCATGTGAATTTCACCTCAATTAAAAAAATGCATCACCTTGGTAGGGTGACAGTGTGGAGAACACACACACTGGAGACTGGATGTAGCTGAAACAGTGAAGGTCTGAGCTATGTGTTACAAGTAGAAATGAAAACTAAGAGAAATTAATGAATCTGAGAGCTCTTTAAGAGGGAGAGAGACTGGAGTGGGGTGAGAAAGGGTGACTTCTATTCCCAGCGAGTAAGTTAAGAGGACAAAATTTTGCAGCAAAGGCAGACAATTCTCTACTGAGCAGTCTGCATTTCAGAAATGTTTAGGAGGCACTTAGAAATATGGATCTCTACTCAGCAGATCAGTATGGGCTGCAAATGAAGATTTCAGAGTTCTAAACACATCATAGAAATAAATGGGACAGAAGCAAATAGAAAAAAGTCAACTTGTAACATCATAGTTTTAAAAAACATAACATGACGTTTCAATTCACCTAAGGGAATATTCAACAAAAGCATTCAGCATAGATTAAAAGATGGGTTGAATGTGATGGTAGAAAGATGCAGTTAGTATTTAATTTCTCGGCTGTATCAGTTATTTGTGCGGCAGTACAATTAAACCATCTAAATAGGGTTTGCCTTTATGAAAATGCTTCCAATAAAAGCAGCAATGACTTAAACTAATTGAAATCACTGAACTAGGGCTGTAGCTCTGTTCAGTAGAGCTTTATATGTGTGCGTTTTTTTCTCTACAACTGTTTCTTTCCTCAAAAGAAGTGCACTGTTAATAAAAGTATTTTTATGAGTATGCCCACTGGGAGTACATTGTTGCCTTAACCTTACCACTGAAGTTTCATGAAAGGACAAGGAAAATATCTTGTGTTTGTGAGTTTCCTTTCATATGGACTGCTTACCCTATGCTGTATCCATTGGGACATGATGACGGATCTAAGTTCTGGAATTTCCCTCAACATTTAAGCAGAATTCTGCACTGTGCCATATCACACTGTACAGTTTTAATGTTTTTTCTTACATTGATTCCCTAACATGTGTCGATTCTTTGTCAACTGCCAATCCCACACAAAAGAACAGTTTTTTTTCCCCTAAATTGATCAATATTCAGATTAATTTTACTGTCAACAGTAGTATTTTTTTCTTTCAGAAATAATGTATGCTATGTCAAATAATTCAATTTTAATTCAAATGTCATAAGCAGAAAACTTAGACAACACTTAGTAACAGCATTATTTAACACAAAGGAGTTTATATGCATTTTGGAATTTTGTACATGTTTGGCTTTACCCAAGTAAATAATATGTATGGCCAGTCGAATCTCCGGTTTAACTGTCATTATCAGTAAAGATTTGGCCAGATACATGAAAGCTGCCTCAAATCATCATGCATTTACACCTTGGAAGAACAACACAACGGTATTAAAACAGGGTACAATCATGTCTAAAAGAAAATCAGAATTTATTTGCTGCCAACAAACCGGATGAATAAAATGATTACAATGCAGTTACATGTATTATGCAAGAAAAAGCCATAAATAGCACAAGACATTAACAGACATAGGTACATACCAGCAATGCAACACACACACCCACACCCACACACATATACACACACACACTCCTACTTCCTGTTACTGGAAGACACTATGGGGGAAAAAAAATCCAAACTCACATCACACTGAAAAGGCTTTTCTCCAGTGTGCGTCCTCTTGTGCTCATCCAGGCCTCGCTTCTGGCTGAAGGCCTTGCTGCACTCTGAGCACTTGTACGGCTTCTCCTGCAGTCAACAAAAAGAGACCACCAAAATTGCCAGTGAATGAATGAATGCAGAGCCCTCCATATTCAGGTGACTGTTACAGGATCTACAGGATACTGCAGCAAATTCACAGGTATGCTGATATGGTTTGGCTGTGTCCCCACCCAAATTTCATCTTGAATTGTAGTTCCCATAATCCCCATATGTCATGGGAAAGACCTGATGGGAGGTAATTGAATCATGGGGGTGGTTACCCCCATGCTGTTCTCACGATAGGGAGTGAATTCTCACAAGATCTGATGGTTTTATAAGGGGCTTTTCCCACTTTGCTCCATGCTTCTCTCTCCTGCCGCCATGTGAAGAGGGATGAGTGAGCTTCCACCATGACTGTAAGTTTCCTGAGCCCTCCCCAGCCATGCAGAACTGTAGTATCAATTAAACCTCTTTCCTGTATAAATTACGCAGTCTCAGGTATTTCTTCATAGTGGTATGAGAACAAACTAATACAGGTACTATGAGCAATTTTACATTTTCAGGGGAAACAGGAATAACTCACATCTGTTGGACACTGAAAATGACTAGCTCAAGGCAGTTCAGTTTCAACACTGGACTGTGCTACATTTCTTTCAATGACGTCCTGTCTTTGCAATGGTGGACACTGGATGGTTGCTGTGATGTAACTGCTTACACTTCTAGGTTGTTTCTTTTGATCTATGGGTACCGTAAAAATCTACGGAGATACTCAGGGCATCATGAATGAAGAAAGTTTGAGAACCCTTGATCTAGAGGTTACAAATTGTTTACTGTCTAAGAGGAATTCCTAGAAATAAAAACTTTAGAATTAAATTTTCTACAGATTTTGGGAGATAAGTTTAAAAATAAATCAATTGTGATTTATGTATTTTCTTTTTGTTGTTGAGACGGGAGTCTCCCTCTGTCACCCAGGTTGGAGTGCAGTGGCATGATCTTGGCTCCCTGCAACCTCTGCCTCCCTGGTTCAAGCGATTCTCTTGCCCCAGCCTCATGAGTAGCTGGGACTACTCATGAGTAGCTGGGTAGCTGGGACTACTCATGAGTAGCTGCTGCCATATTCAGCTATTTTTGTTGTTATTGTTGTATTTTTAGTAGAGATGGGGTTTCACCATGTTGACCAGGCTGGTCTCAACTCCTGACCTCAAATGATCCACCTGCTTTGGCCTCCCAAAGTGCTGGGATTACAGGTTTGAGCTACCGCACCTGGCTGATTTATGTATTTTCACTTCTATTACCTCATATTTTTCCAGGAGGATGTTCTTTTATAAAATCTAAATTACATTTCTTAAATGAGGCATTTTTATTATAAAAACAGTTAAGAAAACTCAAGGCAAAGAAGTATCTCAAAATGAAGAGAAAAATAATTTATAATTCCTTAGCCATCTTTGATACCAGGAACTTAGTCATATCACCATCTTTTTAGCCTGGATTAATTGTGAAATAAATTAATTAATATTATTCCATTCCAACAGCTTGCAAGTTACTACTCAGTGCATCATTAAAAAGTTTCGTTCAGATATAGGTAAACTTGCAGTGAGATTTTTTTAATCAAATATATCTTCAAAAATATTGCTATAAATGTTCTCGGGCTGGGCATGGTGGCTCATGCCCGTAATTCTAGCACTTTGGGAGGCCAAGGCAGATTAATTATCTGAGGTCAGCAGTTTGAGACCAGCCTGGCCAACATGGTGAAATCCCGTCTCTACTAAAAATACAAAAATTAGCTGGGTGTTGTGGCGGGCACCTGTAATCCCAAGTACTTGGGAGGCTGAGTCAGGAGAATCACTTGAAACCAGGAGGTGGAGGTTGCAGTGAGCTGAGATTGCTCCATTGCACTCCAGCCTGGGTGACAAGAGCACAACTCCCTCTCAAAAAGAAAACAAAAACATTTTTGAATTGAGGTAGTGTATGCATGTTTCTTGTTAACAAGTTGTATTTATATTTTCTCCCTAGTATCAAAAATCTATAACTTTGTAAATAACCAGACAGACATACATGTGCCCACCAACTAGCCTAAGAAATCCAACCTTCTCAATACAGGTGCCACTCTCAATTGCCTCCTCCCCCACCACCTGCAGCACTGTCCCATCTCCTCAGGGATGAGAGCTCCCTCAGATATGCTAAGTACCATTCCCTTGCCTTTCTCTATATTGTTACTACCTATGTATGGATGGAACCTTAAGATAGAGTATTATTTTGCCATTTTAAAGTATGTAAATACTATCATACTGTATCCACTTTTTGTGCGTGTTCTGTTGAGATGTACTTTATCATTGTTCAACATTATCCTCACAGGTTTCTAGGCCTCACTTTCATTTTTGTGAACACATGTAGCTCATATTTACTAATTTTCAATGTTGTGCCATATTACAAATTAAATACATGTATACCACAATTTATGTATATACATTCTCCAATGATGGATAGCTATGTTATTCCCAGTTGTACACTCTTATAAATAATGTTGCCCTGAAAAATCTTGTACACTTGAATATAGGTGAAAGCAACTCTCTAAGGGATGTGTACCTAGAAGTGGGACTGACCCTTCAACTTTTCTACGAATGAATAAATAGCTCTGCAAAGTTAATAAACCATTTTATACTCCAATATTCAGTGTATCCTTGTGATTCTATCACCTTGTTTTAGATGTTTTGAGACTTTTATTAGGTATGTAAGTATACATAAATTTTAAACTATTATATTATTGGAAATTAGAACCTTTTATCATTTTGACATGACCTTCTCTATCTGTAATAATTCTTCATTACCTTGAAATTAATATGACTGCAATATAGCTATAAAAGCTTTTTAAAATTAGTACTTGCCTGCTATACCCATCTTTTTGCTTTCAAACAGCCTATATCCTTATGTATGGGGAGTAACTTTTATAAACAACATATGACTAGATTTTTTTCACCCAAACTTTTTTGTGATCCAAAGATTATTTCTATCTAAGATGGCAAGTTTTGCCTCTTTACAAATTTGTGATTACTGATATACTTGAATATATTTCCAATATTTATTTTGTGCACTACTATTATCCTATTTGTTTTACAAGTTTTTCCCATATATTTTATTACATGTTTTAGATTGATCCTTTCACTGGTACTACTTTAAAAGTTATTATCTCTATTTCTATCCTTTTAATGGTTATCCTTAAAATATTTTACTTTGTATGTTTAAAACTAAAGTTTATCCATACGTTTTCTCTCCTACTGAATAATACAGGTACCGTAGAATGATCCTCTTACAAGTTAGTATGTAGCAGTATTTTATTTATATCTTGGTTTTTAATGCTTATCTTAGTCACTTTGAGCTGCCATAACAAAATACCATAGACTGGGTCGCTATAAACAACAGGCATTTATTTCTCACCATTCTGGAGGCTGGAGGTCTAAGGTCAGAGTGTCACTGTAGTCAGGTTCACGTGAGGGCTCTCTTCCGGGTTGCAAATTCCCTGTCCTCACATGGTGGAGGGAAAGTACTCTGGTCTCTTCAGCTCCTTATAAGGGCACTAATCCCATTCATGACAGCTATACCCTCATGACCCCATCAGCTCCCAAAGGTCCCATTCTCTAATACCATCATACTGATGGTTAGGATTTTACAAATGAATTTGGGGAGAATGAAAATATTCAGTCCATTGCAGTGCCTAATATGAAATCATTATTACTTTATACAATCAATGTGATTTAGCTTTATACATGTTTAACAGTTTCTTTAATTTTCAGGCTTTTTTATTTATCTGATTTTCCAAGGATCTGTTGATGGCAAATTGTTTTTGACTGAAAATGACTACTTTTCTCATTTGTTGTTGAATGAAAGTCTAAAAATCCAATGATATATATCATAGGCTCACTTTACTCTTTATATTTCTTAATATCTCTTTACCATTTCCATCTCTTTGTGTTGTACTCTATTCTTTTTTTTATTTATTTATTATTATTATTATACTTTAAGTTCTAGGGTACATGTGCATAATGTGCAGGTTTGTTACATATGTATACTTGTGCCATGTTGGTGTGCTGCACCCATCAACTCGTCAGCACCCATCAACCCGTCATTTACATCAGGTATAATTGGGAGTTATACTCTAATTTCTTAAAGTCAATTGATTTTAAAAATCAGTTGATCAATTCTCTTTTCAGCTTGCTGTTTAATGGGGTCCTAGGGCTTTTAATTTCTGTTGTCATATTTTTAACTTTTAGAAGTTTTATTTGCTTATTTCCCAACTCCATTTAATTTTTGATACAATCTCATTTTTCTCATAAGCAACTCATGTTGTTTATGCCTATTTGAAAATATTCTAGACATTTCTATAATTTACTTTATCTGATAAAGCATTATCTTAAGATGTTTGGAAGTCTAGTTCTGCTTTTTGTGGTTCCTCCTGTCTCCTGCTCGTGGCTTTTGTTTCCTTGGGTGTCTGGGATTTGAAATCATGAGCACACGTTTGGTGGTCTTTATCTGTTAAAATCCTGTGACCCCTAGGTTGAGGGTAAGTCCCTCCAGACAGCATTTGTGTTTGCTTCTGCCAGGCACTCTGGGATGCTATCAATCAAAGACTGTTTTAAGTTGATTTATTGCCTTAGGGTTTTCTGGTGAGGCAGATATTGTAAGTCTGAACTCCACACTTGAGGGAGGGATTGCGGTTATAAACTCTAAGAAGAAAGCTTTCCCTAGCCAGCAATTACTCCAAAACAGTTAAATGACTCAAGCACCAACCCCTTTATCAAAGGAAGATTATGTCTAGTTCCCAATTTTATTTTGCCAATTTTATTTTGAGCATAGCATTTCTAGAGTCCAAGAATAATAGTGGTATGGGATTCCATCTTGCCCTATAATCTGAACATACAGTTTGTCTCGTTTTCCCTGACACCATGAAAAACCAAGTCTTGAGATCACCAATACTGGCAAACACCGTGCAGGTGCTGCATCCTCAACTTGAACTTATCACTCACTTTCAGCTCCATTTTTGCTCGTTGAATCCTGAGGGTTACCATTACTTTTTTACAAGTTCAGATGTTTGTTGTTTGCTTTGCTTTATGCAGCATTAATAAGTACTCCTTACATGGCCTTTTTTCCAGGATATGGAGTGTCTACCATGTTGCCAGAAATGAAAGTAACTATGTGTATAATTTAAAGATGTAAAAAAAAAAAGTTTAATGAGTCTTCACAGTCATCAGGAAAAACGTTGAATTTTCTTTGCAGTCCAAAAAATATAATGTGCTTTCCCCTCTAGTCTGAATAAACATAATCTATTTTCACATATCACAATACCTTTGGCAACTTCAAATATTTTTTCAAATATTCCACTGTTTTTCAAAAACTTGAAAATGAAAAGGTAGTTTTAAGTATTTGGAACAGAATTTGTTTGAAGTTGCTGGGATTTCTTCTTAAGGCTTTCACTATATCCAAATATTCTACTTAAACTTTTATTTAAAAAAATACAAAGACATTATTATGAAGTATATGAGAAGAAAAAGAAGCTTAATCCCTACGCTTTATTTGTAAGACCAGAAGTTGTGAAGACATGAGGGGCACAGCACCCATGGTAGCTGTCAATGACAGGTGAGGGTTTTGCAGAGAACATCCTAAGACAGAACTAACTGCCAAAATGCCATCCTAAGAGCAAGAAGAGGTATCAGGGAAGAAAAGGAAATGAAAATGAAGGCCTGAGCACGAGAGATTAAGAAAAACCCTTTCACTCCTTCCCAAATTTCCTCTTAGGAGACACTGTCTAGGTGAGTATCCTAGACATTGCTCATACAGATGCTTAAGAGACTGGTTCCCTACTAGTCTACTGAGATTCTGGTGAGGGAGGAGGGCTTTGTAGTTATCACAAGAGGTTTAAAAACGCAAACATGTATTAATCATTGGCTTAGCTGAATAAATAATGTCTTATACACTTACACACACACACGTTATCCACTCACATACTGATACTTTTCACATGTTTATATATGCTATTGCTGATTAATTTAATATACTTCACTTACAAATGTCATTGAAATTATATTACCTTTCCTTATTTTCTCCTTCACAATATACTACAAGTACAACAACCACCATGTATTTATACATGCATGTTGGCAGAAAAGTAAGGGACAAAATGGATAAAAAAAAGTAAAGGATAAAATTGGAAAGTTCTTCCAATTAAAGAAGTTTGAAGAGGAATCCATTTGATTAAGTAGTTTTCAACCTGCCTGGACTCCCTTTTCTCTACCTAGAACCATTTAAAGTCAGGGAGTCCTTGGGGTTTTGCCCTAAGAGAAGCTCATGAAGGTCCCACAATCATATTTCTATGTCAGTCTGGCAAGAAACGCTCTCTGTCATAACTAAGTATATTAACAGGCAGCGGTGTTTGCCCTTTAAATGCCTCTCCTCTTCATCTCAGATCCTACACAGAGCCTGCACTATTCCTGAAGATATCACAAGAAGATATATAATTCATGGCAGATACTAGTCAGACTGTCTACAGTGCTCCTTGAAGGAACTTCTAATGCCTACCATGGAAAAGGATTCCAACGTATAGTGAATGTCTTCAAAGCAAGTGTTAGAGAATTTCAGCTCCAGTAAATGGCCCTTATACTGGAGGCAGAGCCAAGAGGTCACAGGTCACTCACCTCTAAAGTTAAGAGAACCAAATAAACCAAAATAGGAGAAAAGAAATGCATTTTCTTTCTCAGAGAGCAAACCCTCACATACCCCTCCCCTTACTAATTTCTTTTCATTACCCCTAATAAGCCATGCCAAAGAAATACCAATCTGAACATGGTCAACACAGTTAGAACAAGCTCAGTGGTACAGGGGATATACTTGGAGAGGCACTGATTTCTGCTCCTGCTCCTTTCTCTGAAAACTGTGAAAAAAAAAAAAATCTTTATTGCCTCTAGAGCCTTCCTGAGTAGAATATGTAGTATAAATTATACACTTTAACTCATTAGCTGAATTTAAGTAGAGAAAGAATGATTAGGTTCTTGATTAATTCTGTTTCTGGATGATTACACAGTTTAACTGACAAACAGCTTGTCCTTTGTCATCATAACTTGGGAATCATTACTAAATGGAGGCAATGTATTTGTCAGTTACACTGTAATCTATTAGAGGCAGAATTAATCAGGAGTCTCATCAGTCTAGCTTTAATCAAACAATACTTGGCAGAATTCATTCAAAAGATAGGATTTACACAGCTCTATGCCCTGCACCTTGTAATCTAGCTAATAAAAAGTCATATTTTGTGTAGTTAATACCCACCTATATAAAAGAACGGTATCTTCAAATGTTACTTTTTTTTTGATAAGATGCTCAACATCATCTGAGAGGGTTCTACAGAAACAAAGTTAAATTTTAGATAAACTTTGGAGGACTCTGAACGTGAAGTCCTTAGAAATAGAAATTGATTAGAAGCTTTCTTTTAGTTGAGCTAAGAATTCCTGACCAAAAGGTTAGAGGTATGACCCCATCACACAGGCTACCAAAGATAAGGATGGGTCAACCTCAGATCCCTGGATGGATCCATCCCAGGATGGATCAAGGGTGTTGATCCACACACAGTAGGTACATAATCCAAAGATATCCTGTGGTTGCTCTCTATGGTTTACATTAGACCACAATCAAATAAAATGGAAAATAAAACCAATGAGCTCTTTCTCTTATAGTCAGAGGCCAAGGTAAAGGTGTCACAAAATCATAGACTGATGCTTAATATGTTCTCTTTCATGATATGTTCTCTTTCTCTAGCCTGACTCTATTGAAATTGAGAAAGGGAAACTTGTAAGCGATGAAAGAAAACAGGAAGACTAGTGAGCATGGTGAAGACTGTTAGAGCTTGTGGTCTTCTGAATATATATAATCACGGGTTTGCTTAGGAGAAGGTTCAACTTGCGAGTGAAACACTAGCTCCTCTGTGGTTGTATCTTTTTTTTTTTTTTTGAGACGGAGTCTGGCTCTGTCGCCCAGGCTGGAGTGCAGTGGCCGGATCTCAGCTCACTGCAAGCTCCGCCTCCCGGGTTCACGCCATTCTCCTGCCCCAGCCTTCCGAGTAGCTGGGACTACAGGCACCCACCACCTCGCCCGGCTAGTTTTTTGTATTTTTTAGTAGAGACAGGGTTTCACCGTGTTAGCCAGGATGTGTGGTTGTATCTTCTGTGAATACACTACGGATACACCTTTTCTCTATCTGTCTCGATCAAAGCTGTAATAAAGCCACAGTGTACACACTTAATTAAACAATGTCCATGTGACCAACCTGGATTTCAAATAAAATTTAGAGATGTTTACCAAAGAGGAATCAGATGTGGAAGACAGTCTTTGTCTCTCTCTCACACACACAAAAAGACATTTTAGGACTTAAAGGATATGCATACGTTTTGTTCCAAAATAATTTTGTTTGGCTACTTTTTGTAGATTAGATTATTTTATAGCCATTAATGTTTACTCTATTAAAACTCACAAAATGACATATTTCACCAGATAATTATTTCCTATTTCTAAATTTAAAACAAAATCTAAAAAATTCATAAGGGACTCTCACTAAGGAGAGACCCTGAGAACACCACATCATCCATTTACACTTAGACCTTTCTGCAAAAGTGGAACATTTTAATGCCTTTAATTTTATATCATTGATTTTAGAGAAGTTTGCCTTACCAAAAATGTTTAAAACAAAGGTTCAGCTGAAAGCAAAATAGTGTTTCATTTAAAAAAAAAAACCATGAGGCACAAATTTGGTGTCAATTTCTTAAATATGAAATTTCTAGATAAACTAAATTTTATAAATTTCTAGTTTCCCATTTTCTCAGTTGCTATGGTAGTGGCTGGCTGATCTGTCAGACACATTACAAACTGTGGCATAGATGAAATTGACAACTTGTAAGCAAAAAAGGCTTGTGTTATATTTTTAAAAGACGTGGGGCAGGTTCACTTAACCCTCAAACTTTCTCTTCTGCAAAATGTCTCACTAATTTCCACTGTGGGATATGAAGCCTCAACTGTGATCACAGACAGCCACTTGTTGACTTTCTAGCCTGTACTGTGGCAAGAAACTATTTGCCAACCTTTCCTTAGACAAGGCACAGAGCACTTAAACTCTCCACTGTGGTCCAGAGCAAGGTTTCTGGATCTCAGCAAAAGGGCCAGATAATTCCTTGGTGTGAGGACTGTCCTGTGCACCCACTAGATGTCAGTAGTACACCCTTCCCCACTCCATCCTCCACCCAGTTGTGACAACCCAAAATATCTCCCTACATTGCCAAATGTCCCCTGGGGGGCAAACCACAGAAACACTATAGACAGTGCTTCTCAAACCATCTGTAATGAAAGATTGTTTTTCCCAGTCTGTTGCAGAGTGATACTTTTATAAAATATACTCATAATGAATTACTAGAAAAATTATCATGTACTTCAATGTCACAGCAATGCCAAAATGCTACAAGAGTTCTAAACACTTCCTCATAATTTCTTTAGTTATCACAGACCAGAAATAAAGAGTTTGTGGGCTGCCACTGGTCTGCGAGCCACACTTTTGAATAGCACTGGTCTAGAATGCAAGTATCTTTGATCTTAGGATGCCCATAATTCAATTTTATCATAATCTAGATGAACAAATTATACAATAGACCTTATATAAAGGTGCCTACCATCATAATTACACTCACACCTTGAATTAGATATAATTTTAATTTTACATATAAAAATTCAAGTTTTATGGCTAGGGTAGTGAGGAGGTTATAAATGGAAAAATAATTAATACTTGTTGAACTTGACTGCAGATACTTGGGGATTTATTATCCTATTCTCTGCTTCTGTAGATTTCACATTTTTCTTCTAAAAAGTTAAATTTTTTTTTAAAAGCTGCTTTCATGCTATTCTAAACTTAAAAATGTCGCCATTATCCTTCTGCATCAGGAGTCTTGTCTTTCTCTATCTAGGGGAACTATTTTGATATCAGGAAGACGGATCGTGTAAACATTCAGCCACCTCAGAAGTCAGAAACTGTGTCTTGCACGCCTGCTTCGAGACAACCCAGTGCTCCAGGGACTGGCCTCGCTGTGAGCCACAAAAACGGACTGGTGAGCAGCAGATTCCCAAAACCCGCAGCCACAAAAACGGGCTGGTGAGCGGCAGATTCCCAAAACCTGCAGCCACAAAAATGGACTGGTGAGCGGCAGATTCCCAAAACCTGGCCCGTCTCTCCCCAACCTCAACATAGCCAGGCTGTTCACATAGGTCTGCAGTAAGGGCCTTCTTGTACTCTTGTATGACAGGGTATGTGTATAACTGGGCCTACATCTGTACTTCATATGGCAATTCCCACAACAGATCCTCCAAGAATAAAAGAGAGCTACAGATAGGCACCTGCGGTGGCCCTGACCACTGATCAGACGTCAGACTGATGTGTGCTCCTCAACATGGCAGAGGCTGAGAAACCCATGCTGTGACTTTTAAGAGTCCTCCACTTTCCTAGGAGTCAGGTAAGATTAGTAATCTTCCCTTAGTATGATGGGCTTTGAGACGAAAAGGTGACTACCTGCTTCTATATATCAAATTCGCAACAGAATTGCGGGTGAAATTTAGAGGAGGGTTTGCAAGTGTGGTCCCATGGGTTTCTATTACACACAGCTGAGGGAACAGAGCTACAGCCCACAGTACGGCATGCCATATATCTAACAGTTCCTCTTAATGGGCCCCTTTCTGAAAGTGCATGTGCCACCAGCTGCATACAATCAAAATGCATTGCGCTTCCCTCTAACAAGCAGCCTTGCTTAGAAAACTTCTTTTACAGATGTTTATAGCTTTTGTGGCTTTTTATTCACCTTCTTATTTTTATAGCCAGTGTGATCTTTCAACATATGACAAAACATACCCATGGCCTAGTAAACAATGCACCTAAAAATTATAACTCTTAGGAAGCTAGGAGAATATTTAAAGCAGGTTTCTACATAACACATCCATAATTGGTTTTGCATTGTAGCTAATGAAAAACACACTTCTATAAATTAGGAAAATGAATTGCACAAGCAACACATAGAACACTAAAAACAAGCACAGTAAATAGGATATAATTTTCATATTAAAGTGTTGCACACAGTGTTTAAATAGAAACAAGGAGGCACCTGGTCCCTTTTAATTAATCCACTCTGAGGCCCACAGAATAGTGCATGTAAATGAAATGGCTGGGCAGCCAGAAAGTCCTATCATTTGCATAGAGGTGAAAAAAGAGGTTATCTGGCATAAAGCATGCAAAGAAGCATCCAAACTAGCTCAAAAGCCTTGTTTTCCTGGGGCTGCAGGGGTGACTCAAACTAGTCCACTTGGAATCGTGAGACAAAACATAAACTTTTCCCTAATGTTCTCTTAATTTCTAGTCCAGTGGACTTCAACCCTGCCTGCACATTTAAACCACCTAGGGATCTTTTTAAAAACATTGATGCCTAGGGCCCACCCTCAGACAGCCTGATTTAACTAGTTTGGGCAGGGCCAGGCACTAGCTTTTTAAAAGCTCCCAAGGTGCCTCGAATGTGCAGCCAGAAGTGAGAACTTCTGATCTAGTTCACCATCCTCTACCATAAGCATTGTAATGATAATAACAACGACAAAAACAGCATCAGTAACAACTCCTACTCTTTCTACTACTACTATTATACTCTACCACCCCTGCACTGCTGCCTATGTTCACAAACTGCCTACTTTCCGCTGGCTGGCAAAGTGCTAAGAAATTTAGAGACCGTTTTCCCATTCAGCTGTTAAGCAATGCTGCAAATTTGCTATGGTTATTCTCGCTTTACAATGAAGAAACATTTGTTGAAAAACATGACCAAGGTTATTGTAAGGTAATGTTGTGCTTTGGTAAAGGATAAGTCGAGGTAAACATCCAGAGTGACTCAGTGAGTCTACAGTGCAGGCGTAGAACTCCACTTGTTATCATAGCCATGCAGTCATAACATGGGAAGGCCATCACTTGGCTCTAAGCCACTATTTTCTGTAAAAGGTGTAATTGCCCTGTTGACACTGCGCAGGCTCAGCTCAACATGGCTTGACATGGTGGGCACGTGGGTGCCCAGAGAAAGAGAGAGAGAGAGAATCAGAGCTGTCTGTCTTTGCAGAGGGACAGAGGGGAGCCAGGACACAGCTCAGCTTGCTTGTAGCAAAAGAGAGAAAGAGTTAAGTCACTGACCCTGAAGGCAAGGGAGAGCCGGCAGCACAGCTGTGTATGGGGGCTGCTGGACTAAGCAGCCAAGACAGGGTGGACAGTGTGAGAAAGCTGTTAATGAGAGCTGCCTATGATCCCCCGAGTGTTCTTTCTGCTCATCCACCCACTCCCTCGAACCTCAGCATGGATCAGAACCTGACCCTTGGCATGACATTTGGCGTAGTCGTGAACCTGACAGTTATACAATCAGAGAGAGCAGAACAAAAAATAAGGCACTTGTAATCCCAGGCCTGTGTCTTGGGTGACTCTGCTTCCTACCTGAGCCTCTTCCCTGGTCTATATCACTGCTGGCAGAACCCTGATTCTATTTGGGTGTTGCCTTCTGCCTGGTTAAGCACCCTGGAGGAGGACTCTCCCCAGCCCAGATGAAAGAGTGACCCTTGATCAGGCTAAGCCTCGGCTCCACACTTTCTACACACTGGAATCACCTGAAGAGCTTCAAAAAATGCTGATGCGCACCCCCAGAGATTGTGATTTCATGGTCTGAGGTATGGCCTGCGTTTTGGCAGTTTTGAAATATTCCCCGGTGATTCTAATTTGCAGATGCATTTGGGGACTGATGCGCTAACCCAATGACAGCAATTCCATTTCCCTTGCAGCGATGGATTTAGCTTAGAGCATGTGACCCGACTGTAATTACTGAGAAGGGAAGGTAAGTCTACAGGAGATTCTGAAAAAGGCCTCTTCTGCCTGTTGATGCAGACCACATAAGGAGAGCCTGCTGGAGCTGCTGCAGCCATGTGCTGAACAGGTGAGGAGCTGGCTGAGGACAGCAAGAGACGTGAGAAAAGTCCGGGCCGCTAACGACCCTGTTGAGCTATTAACCAACCACTGATGGCCCATCCTCTGAAATTCTTGTCATGTGACTTAATACAAATCCTCATCTTTTAAGGCCCTTTCAGTTGGGCTTTTGGTTAGTTTGGGATAAAAATCATCCTACTGCCTACATCTTCCCAATCATTACACCATATGCTAATGGCCCTATCCCAGTGACACAGAATACTTCTAGCTTACATTGAAGCATAGCACTGACAATGAACAAAAAATTCAAAGTCAGTGGCTGGCTATTAAAAATGATAATACACAACACAGTCTAAGAATCCCGGCTCTAAAAATGGGAATGAGTGTTCTTTTACACAGCAACATTTTTCTTACACATGTAACGAGAGTTACAAAGGAAGCCGAAAAAAATTTGCTGATAAGAATTCTGAGAACAATGTACTTGTGCATTGTAAAGAATGTCCTTTGTAATCCTTGAAAGAAAAGGAATGCAGTTAAATGAAAGAGTGTTATTATTTAAATTATCTCATGGGAAATTACTTCATTCCCTGCATAATGACTAAGTGTTTAGATTTTTTATTTTAATCTTAAAAAAGAAGAAGAATCATATGAACAGGAAAATTTTGTTACAAGAAAAAAGTTATGCTTACCATCTTAAAAAATTATGATGCAAACTTTGAAAAATCAATGCAAATTGTAATGAAAATATAAGGAAGAATAAATGAAAGAGAAAGAAATATAAGGGAAGTAAATATGATAAAAACATAGAAGATATACAGAAAATATAAAAACATATATATACACACACTTATGCCAACTGATATATAGTGTCCAAGACAAAAATGTTGACTTTCAAATAACATTGAGAATGGAAGTCAACTAAGAAAACAATAAATTGTCAGAGTTGGGAGAGCATGTTTCTGATGTAACTGTCTTTTTCTGTTGTCATGTATCATCCTCATTGCTTTGTGTTATCTTAAAAAATTGCTAATGAAAATCAAAGTCTTATAAATTTAAGATAGCTTGATTTTTATTTTTACTTTTATTTTTTGCATGTTGCTGGGAATTTCCTTTACCAATGGAACATTCCTGACAGGTGTATAGTCTCAGACCCAGTAATCTACCACCAAAGGTAAATTTAGGAAGAAAAATATTAAATACTTTCTTTAAAAAGGTCTTTTCCTATATTTGAACTAGTACTTTAAGCTTACATACCAATTAATTTAAGTGTTCCCAGCTCTACTTACAAAGGATCTGACAACAATCAAGATAATTCCCATGATTAGATGACGTCATTGAGAGTCATTTCATCAGCAAAAGTCTGCATGGAGTATTAGGTAAGACACTGTGTTAGAAACCAAGAGAAACACAAAACGGTTTCAAATGTGGTCCTTATTCTCAAGAAGAATACAACAGATTAGTAAAGAAAATCCTAGCCGGTGGAGTAGATGAAGTTGAGATGTCCATCATGAAGTTGAGTTGTCCATCACCTTCAGTTTTTGTTGCTACACAATTTGAAGTATGGTATGCAGCAAATACAGAGTATCCTTGTCAATTTGGGGGGATAATATAGGAGTACAGAGAATGAAGTGAAATGAGAATTCAACATAGTCACAGACTCTTACATTTAAGAAGCAGATCCAGCCAGTCCACACAGAACTGAATTAATTCAACTCGGCCACTTCCAAAAATAACAAGCATGCTTTCTGACATATGTGATGGTGGCAAATGTAATCCATCTTTGAATAAAACCATAAAGTTTATCCAGAGGTGTGTAGGAGAAAGGAATTATGTACATGTAAAGCCTTAGAAAAGGGATATCTAATTCTAAAAAAAACATACTTATCCCATTACACAATTTTGAAAATAATAAGAACACAGCAGAAAGGTGCTATCACACATGCAGCTAGTTCACCCATGACTAACACAGCATTCATTTCAGCCAAGTTTATGTCAACAGGTGAAACAAAACCATCAAGGAGCGGGCAGAATTCAGAGGAAATCATATCAATATAAATTACATCTCTGAGTCAACACTCTGCACAGATGCAAGGAGCTAGTAGCATAAACCTGCCCCAGGCAAACTTAAAAATGCTGAAGAAACAGCCTATTTGCACAGGTGAGAATTCCATAGTTGTCCTGGCAGAGATCTTGCTAGATTTTAATTTGCTCAAAACTCATAAAATATTTTGACAAAAAGTCAGTCAGCCTAAAAGATTAAAAACAAAGAAAAAGATGACAACAGTATTACTGTAATAAATGAGAAATGTTTATTTTCTAAATTTGAATACCATTAACATTTTAAAATTCCAAAGGTAACCGTAGAAGTTGTTTTTCTTTTACTTAGAAAATTAGTATCTTTACTATTTACTTTTTTTTTTTTATTATACTTTAAGTTCTAGGGTACATGTGCATAACGTGCAGGTTTGTTACATATGTATACTTGTGCCATGTTGGCGTGCTGCATCCATCAACTCGTCAGCACCCATCAACTCGTCATTTGCATCAGGTATAACTCCCAGTGCAATCCCTCCCCCCTCCCCCCTCCCCATGATAGGCCCCAGTGTGTGATGTTCCCTTTCCCAAGTCCAAGTGATCTCATTGTTCAGTTCCCACCTATGAGTGAGAACATGCGGTGTTTGGTTTTCTGTTCTTGCGATAGTTTGCTGAGAATGATGGTTTCCAGCTGCATCCATGTCCCTACAAAGGACACAAACTCATCCTTTTTTGTGGCTGCGTAGTATTCCATGGTGTATATGTGCCACATTTTCTTAATCCAGTCTGTCACTGATGGACATTTGGGTTGATTCCAAGTCTTTGCTATTGTGAATAGTGCTGCAATAAACATACGTGTGCATGTGTCTTTAAAGCAGCATGATTTATAATCCTTTGGGTATATACCCAGTAATGGGATGGCTGGGTCATATGGTACTTCTAGTTCTAGATCCTTGAGGAATTGCCATACTGTTTTCCATAATGGTTGAACTAGTTTACAATCCCACCAACAGTGTAAAAGTGTTCCTATTTCTCCACATCCTCTCCAGCACCTGTTGTTTCCTGACTTTTTAATGATCGCCATTCTAACTGGTGTGAGATGGTATCTCATTGTGGTTTTGATTTGCATTTCTCTGATGGCCAGTGATGATGAGCATTTTTTCATGTGTCTGTTGGCTGTATGAATGTCTTCTTTTGAGAAATGTCTGTTCATATCCTTTACCCACTTTTGATGGGGTTGTTTGTTTTTTTCTTGTAAATTTGTTTGAGTTCTTTGTAGGTTCTGGATATTAGCCCTTTGTCAGATGAGTAGATTGCAAAAATTTTCTCCCATTCTGTAGGTTGCCTGTTCACTCTGATGGTAGTTTCTTTTGCTGTGCAGAAACTCTTTAGTTTAAGGAGATCCCATTTGTCAATTTTGGCTTTTGTTGCCGTTGCTTTTGGTGTTTTAGACATGAAGTCTTTGCCCATGCCTATGTCCTGAATGGTACTACCTAGGTTTTCCTCTAGGATTTTTATGGTATTAGGTCTAACATTTAAGTCTCTAATCCATCTTGAATTAATTTTCGTATAAGGAGTAAGGAAAGGATCCAGTTTCAGCTTTCTACTTATGGCTAGCCAATTTTCCCAGCACCATTTATTAAATAGGGAATCCTTTCCCCATTTCTTGTTTCTCTCAGGTTTGTCAAAGATCAGATGGCTGTAGATGTGTGGTATTATTTCTGAGGACTCTGTTCTGTTCCATTGGTCTATATCTCTGTTTTGGTACCAGTACCATGCTGTTTTGGTTACTGTAGCCTTGTAGTATAGTTTGACGTCAGGTAGCGTGATGCCTCCAGCTTTGTTCTTCTGACTTAGGATTGTCTTGGCAATACGGGCTCTTTTTTGGTTCCATCTGAACTTTAAAGCAGTTTTTTCCAATTCTGCGAAGAAACTCATTGGTAGCTTGATGGGGATGGCATTGAATCTATAAATTACCTTGGGCAGTATGGCCATTTTCACGATATTGATTCTTCCTATCCATGAGCATGGTATGTTCTTCCATTTGTTTGTGTCCTCTTTTATTTCACTGAGCAGTGGTTTGTAGTTCTCCTTGAAGAGGTCCTTTACATCCCTAGTAAGTTGGATTCCTAGGTATTTCATTCTCTTTGAAGCAATTGTGAATGGAAGTTCATTCATGATTTGGCTCTGTGTTTGTCTGTTACTGGTGTATAAGAATGCTTGTGATTTTTGCACATTAATTTTGTATCGTGAGACTTTGCTGAAGTTTCTTATCAGCTTAAGGAGATTTTGGGCTGAGACAATGGGGTTTTCTAAATATACAATCATGTCATCTGCAAAGAGGGACAATTTGACTTCTTCTTTTCCTATCTGAATACCCTTGATTTCTTTCTCTTGCCTGATTGCCCTAGCCAGAACTTCCAACACTATGTTGAATAGGAGCGGTGAGAGAGGGCATCCCTGTCTTGTGCCAGTTTTCAAAGGGAATTTTTCCAGTTTTTGCCCATTCAGTATGATATTGGCTGTGGGTTTGTCATAAATAGCTCTTATTATTTTGAGATACGTTACATCAATACCGAATTTATTGAGCGTTTTTAGCATGAAGGGCTGTTGAATTTTGTCAAAGGCCTTTTCTGCATCTATTGAGATAATCATGTGGCATCCGATAGTTTTTTTTTTTTTTTCTGCAAGCAAATTTGAGTTTAATCTTCTTTCACAAATGGGTGTTTGTGAAAACTTCTGTAATCTCTGATGATGCTACACAGACTTCATTAGGCAGATATATACTTCACACTTCTGCAAAAGCCATTGCTACCTCCAAAATAAAATGACCCTACTGTCATCAGTAGTAACCAGAAACAGATCACATTTCACTTTTTTTCCTAATAGGCCTTGGTGACTTTTTACCTACTAGCTTTTGGTTGTTTTCAGTTCAGTGTGTTCCTTGAGAAAGAACACCTCATTAACTTATTTCGAAAACCATGAAAAGAGTGGCCAACCATCCCTGTTTGCCCAGGACTAGCCTAGTTTTAACTCTGAAAATCCGACATCCTGGGAAACCCCTCCATTTGGTGCAAACCAGAAAGCTCATGTTTAGAACAAGATAATGCCACCTCCATTTCTGTATTAAACAGCATCATCTGAATTCAGGAATCACAGCCCATTGTAATGGCCCATTTAGATACTATCTAGGAGACAGACTGTCTGTGTCAGCCTGTAAATCCACCCAGCTGTCATAAGGCAATATACTAAATATAGAAGGATTCTGCTAACACAATCTCCCCTTCTTCCTATGCCCTGATCTCTCATCTCTTATCTAAATAGTCACAGTCTAGCATTCCACTGGCAGAACAAGCTCAGTTACCAAGGAAAAGTACTGACAAGACCTCTAGCTAGGCCTTTCCCATCACACGCTTCCCCACTGAGAAGAGTGGCGCAAGGTAGTGGGCTCATCCTAGTGGGCACAAGGTAGAGTGTTACATGGACAGGGACGGAGGGTTGGGCCAGGGTGGGAGAAGGGCAGTGCTTTGGACTGAAGTGCCAAGTTTTGCCTCAGGCCAAACAAAATGCTTTCTCCCTCAAGATGATGATACTTTGTTATTTTAAGAAAAAATATTTTTACAGAGAGAGCTACTTATAAACTGTCTAGGTTACCAAGAAATCATCCAACCCATTCTCTTAGAATATATTAGGTAAAAGAAGACTGAATTGAGGCAATTTCCTTGTTTTAATTACATCCAAAGACATAGAGAGCCTCATGGACTCACGGATCTCAGTGTTGAATCATTCCTTTGCACGCTTAGATGACTTTGTTTTGCTGTAATTCTTTACATTGGATCTTTGGTTTACATACACTGGTGCCTTCAGAGTATGCTAACCTATAAGAAAAGAACTGCCAGCACAACCTCCCAGTACTTTGTTCTCTCTCCTTTTATAATTGCAGTTGCAATTGTTTTTCTACTAGTAGCCAGTGATCCTCTATGTCAAGTCAACATAAATAACACACCTAGAAGATTCAATTAACATAATTCTTATTTTGTACATAAAGAAACCAAGCCTGAATGCTCAAAGAGAATTCAGTGAGTACACATTTCTCTCCCCTCAAAGAATGTCCACAATCTCCAAAGGGCCTCTCTCTGGGAAAGAATGAAAGAAGATACACTGGGCACCTGAAGATACAAATGGAGGTGGGATGGAGAGTGACAGAAGCCTCTAGGGCTTTGAGCCCAGTATTGCAAGAAAAGGAACAGACCACTTAGCATGCAGCAGCCGCAGCATTGGCAATGACTCTTAATGGGACAGACGTGGAAAACTCACTCATGCTCTGCCAGTGGGGAATAGAAACAGAATTTAGTATTTAAAAAATTTTAAATTCAGTCATTGAGTCATATATTACTTGGTTATAAACTGTTTCACATGTTAAAGACTATATTCTAGGTAGAATGTCATTTTTTTTGGCAATGACATGGTAGACTGCTTACATGTCTGAAAACACATGTTAATTTTAGTCCCTCCACTCTGTTGCCTCTACAAAGACAAACATATGTAATAGATCCAAAGCAGTCAGGCACACCACATTCCAGTAAAATGTTAATTTTAACTTACACTGGCACAGTGAACATTTGACTGGAGTACATTCATTCACTGAATAGAAGCAGTAGCTGAAAGAGCAACCTACAGCAGCATCCAAGAAAGATGTATGTATGTGTGTGTGTGTGTGTGTGTATGATATGTATACGTATAGATATGATTCATAAGGTGATGAAAAAGGTTCGACTTAAATGGAATTCAGTGTAATGCAGATTGACGCTAGTCGTGGGAAAGCCTCTAGAACTGCCCAACTGATGTGCTGAGTTTTTGGATTGCAATCCAGTCTGTGTCTGGCAATGAAAACTCCAGAATATTTGAGATCAAGTCCAGTGCTACAGGCTGCAGGACTGGGTCACCAGGCACTCAGTGGGCCTCATGGGTGGTACTAAAGCTTAACAAGTGTCTCCAAATGTCTGTCACTTTTTGCTGAAGCAGAAAAGTATTTTGCATTTTGAAAGTACCAGTGAAGGGCCGGGTGCGGTGGCTCACGCCTGTAATCCCAACACTTTGGGAGGCTGAAGCGGGTGGATCACTTGAGTTCAGGAGTTTGAGACTAGCCTGGCCAACATGGTGAAACCCTGACTGTACTAAAAATACAAAAAAATTAGCTGGATGCGGTGGCTCACATCTGTAATCCCAGCTACTTAGGAGGCTGAGGCAGGAGAATCGCTTGAACCCGGGAGGTGGAGATTGCAGTGAGCCAAGATCGCAACTCCAACCTGGGTGACAGAGTGAGACTCCATCTCAGGAAGAAAAAAAAAGGAAGAAGAAAGAAAGTACCAGTGAAGAACATCAGACCACTGTCAGTTTTCTGTCATGATCATGGCTGGTCCTTAGATGAGTGGTTTATGTCACTCACAGCTTAGCCTAGCCCAACTGCTGACCCTGGGGTGAAAGGCTTCCAGTCTCATTGCCAGTCCCCAGACCCTCTTGCCCTGTCCTCCTGCTTCATGTTTTCTAGACAACAAATCTTAGATCAGTTATCTACCCTATTCATCTGTTAGAATCCAGTATCAAGGCCACAAGCAATCAGCACCATCATAATCACTGTAAATCTGAGATTTACAAAAGACAGGAAAAACCTTAATAATGCATCTGTCCAATATGTCATTACAGTATAAATAAATAGCATTTGGTGATGAAAATGTGTTTGGGAAATTGTTCCCATATCTGGTTCCTATTATTTCCATTTATAATCTTGAACACATAATGACATAGGAAACTAAATGATGTATGTGTGTGTGTGTGTGTGTGTGTGTGTGTGTGTGTGTATATATAATTTCTGATTTGATTCTAGACAATTATTATTTCAGAGAACATTTACACTTAATAATATACAATATTCATAAAAAGACTAATCAATTTTTTCTTTAGGTGAATGTTTGCTTTCATTTTGCAAGGATATGACATCATGGAACTTGGTGTACTAATTTGTTTTGTACCAATTCTTATCCTCCACTTTCCCACCAAGCAACATCTACCCTGACCCCTGCCCCTTACATACTTTGCCTAGTGTTGCATTAGAAGCAAGGCCTTGGCCTTCTAATATTCATATTTTAAAATGTTATAGAAACAACTGAGGTTACAAGAAAGGGTAACATCCACACTACGGAGCTTCCATAATGGAGAGGTACACCAAATAGAAAATACACACAAGAAATATGATTTGTCTGAAAAATACCCAAATGTGTGATAAAGAAATGTAATTTACAATTGAAAGCAGAACTAAAGGAAAGGCAAAAACTGAAGGTAAAGAATGTAATTTAACAGGTAGCATATTTAAATATTCCTCAGAAGCAAGGAAACTGAAGCCTGCCTAGAAAGATATGAATCTAGGACCCCAGAGGAGATGGCTTTCCCTCTAACGAATTATGGTTGACACAGCACATACAGATGAAGTCTCAAGCAGGAAGTGAAGAAAGAGATAGCCAGACCCTTGATGTTTCTCAGGATAAGCAGGTTTTTACTTCAGCATCAGTATGGTTTTGGTCAAACTGAAAATGATACCACGTTCTTAGAACATCTAACTGCCTCCATTAGAGTAAAAATAAAGAAATCAAAGAATAACAGCTTTTTTATGGAGCAAAAGGAAAAATCCATAAGTATATTTTAATGAATGACCTTTATCCTTAAGACTCTATTTCCTTCATGATTTTAAGAATATGGTTTATTACAATACCTAGGAATACTGAAAGCAAAGCATTTTTTTAAACCCCACAACATCCATGAGATGAAGGCAGCATGACTGAGAGGCCCCATAGGTCCTTCAAAGCAATAATTCACACAGCCTAAACACCAATCTTGATATAAACTTGCCATGTGATCTACTGTGCGTTGTCGTTGGCCTAGGCGTGTCTTCCTGAAAAATTACCATATCAAAAATAGCCATCTTCAAGGATATGAAAGACTCATATTGAAAATGCTGTTTTGATTTCCTATGAGCAAAGAAACTACTATACAAGGAATTTAGGTAAAAAATGTGGACAGTAAGTCTCTACATTGAAATTTCCCTTATTATAATGTATTACAAGGGACATGAAGTGTCTCTTCCTGGTGGCTTTCACAATTTTAAAAATATTTCAAAGAAAATAGCTTCTAAGGTATAAGTGAAGGGAAAATGGTGTTGAGGTCCTAGTGGCACTACCACATGATTTTCTGCGTGGGGTGTCCCCATGCCAGTCATCTTGGTGTGGTCCCGGCAAGCAATATTAGAACAGGAATCCTGAGGACCATGTACTGAGGGAGTCTGGTAGACCCAAGAGATACTGGAGCAGCAACAAGTTGTTATTGAACTGAATGGGAAACTGACACCAGTTTTCTTACAATTTTTCTGAAAGATTAGTTTATTCAATATGGAACATAATACTTTAGAACATCTTGATGGCTGCATATCTAGGAATGAAGAATAAGGTCTTTAAAGATAAGCTAACTTCCAATCTTGGTGCTGCCTATTACTAGTCATTGTAGTAATGACGACCTGGGATTTGGACAAGCTACTTAAGCTCTCTAAGCCTCACTTCCCTCATTTGTAGCACGGAATATTATACCTATGTCATAGCATTTTGCTTATCTTAATGGTTGGCACATAATATGAACACAGTAATGATATTTTACATATTATATTAACCTGCTTTCTTCTCTTCAACACTGCAATATGAATATAAATATAATGTTATCCAAAACTGAAAAAGGCACATGAATCATGTAAATATAACTGGGTAACTTTATGTAGAAATAAAATTATGTAGGAACCTCAACATAGCATAGTTCTTGAAATCCATTAATGGGATCTTCATACAGATAAATCTTTATCCCAAGATACTTGTGATACTTTAAAATTCTCCGAATAGAGAATAAGATGAACATAAAATTCTGTCCCAGAAAGAAAATAGTTTGGAAATAATGTATTCCTTTTCTAAGAATAATGGCCTCATTTCTTTTAAAAATTAATTGCATATTGCCTATCTTTAAAACAAAGAAAAACTATATATATGTATTTCAGAAAGCATGTACTTTCCTTTAAATCCTGAAGTATATTATTAAAGTCTAAAGATAATACAGTGGTGGTGAAGCAACAATCAGCTTAGATGCTAAATATTTATAGTTTTCTTTTAGCTAAATCTGCATCTGCTCTACACATACTCTTTGTGGATATACCAAGTTCATAAAGGAGTTTAGTGGACATCCCTGAAACAACTATACTGTATTATTGTTACAAACGGGGCTGTCCAAGCCAGAGAGATGAAGTTGTTCTCTGACACCACTCTGCCCAGGCTCTTACAAGAAGAGGTGCACATAAGATACAAAAGCCCTTAGAGTTTCCCTTGCAGCAGCCGTGAGAAATAAAGAGACAGGCGGACGAAAACACTACTCACCTAAAGCCCTGCTATTTATACTTGAATATTGACTATGACACTTTATAGTCAGTTCAGCAAATACCTAACAATTTCCCACTGTGTGCCAGGCAGTCAGCTAGACTCTGAGGTTCTGCCCACCCATGAGCAAGACATTTTCACAGGTGTTGTGTAATTTGAGGGAGAAAGTGACACCAACAGAGCTCAGTGCAGGGCAATGTACAAGTGATGATAGCACAGAGAAGGGGTCCCTCACCCGGCTATGACATGTGGGTCAGAACATGATGGAGGAGGTGATTTCACTTAAGCAGAGGGTTTTTTTTTTTTTTTTTTTAACAAAAATTTACTTATGGGTAAGAGGCCAGGCAGTAAAGCAGAGAAGAAGATGTCAGTTAAAACAAGAATAAGAATGGTGTAATTTTGGGCTGGCGAATGAGACTGGAGAAAAATCTGCTTTATATTTATTCCCTTGTTTTTAGTAATAGAAACTAATTCTATTTAATGTGGCAACAAGCTTAAGAAAAGACGATAACTCCAGAATTCCTCATAGCCAAGTGTGGTCATGTGGAAGCTGGTGGGTAGGACTTCCAGAAAGCTCTTTAGTGGAAGCATAATCAGCAGGGGCATATCCTATTACCTTCTCTTTCCTCCTCCTTCCTGTTGCCTGGAATGAGGATGTGATGGCTAACGTGGCAACATCCACCTTGAGTCACACTGGAACCTTGACAATGGAAGCCACACGCCTTGATGACTTTGTGGAAGTGCCAAACTATCCTTGGAATGCCTAGCCCTGGACACTTATGAATAAACCTGTTCGTGTTTAAGATACATGGCTGGGTCTCTATGATTAGCAAGGCAAGCAATTTCTGATGCCAAGCTGGTTGAAAATATGAAGGGTAATTCTGTGAGTAGGTGACAGAAGTTGTAATGGTCCCTATAGCTAAAACAGTTAAGAAACTGTGTCTGATGAGGTGTTCAAATTAATGTTGAACCATCTCAGAATAAGGGTAGGCATTTGGGTGACTTAAGAGGAGCTCCTACAGTCTTTACCATATGGAGATCATCTAAAACACTGGTAGCTGAACATAAAAAAGGGAGAATTTGCAGGATCTATTATCTATTGTTTTATTCTTAAGACTGAGTATATTATACATAGTTCATATGATTATTGGGAAGATTTCTTGATTAGAATACAAGTACTTAACTCAGTACATAGTATATAATGGTCAATAAATAGTTACTCATTCTAAAATGTGCTTCTTAACATCTAATATTAAGTAATCAGATTATAATATTTGTTTTATGCACTTTTAGAAACTTTGTCCTTTTCACATTAATAGTCACTTACAAGATCTCCAATTATTACAGAAAAGATAGACAAATTCCAATAGTAATAAAAATATAAATTCCTAATAAGTAAATTTTATATTCATTGTAACTTATCTCTTGAAATCAGATGTACTGCTGGAAAATAACTGATCTCTGAGGTAACAAAATGCAGGACAATACAACAGGTTACTTCACAATAACATATTTTTAAATAGGTAATAATCTTATACAACATGTTACTAAAAATAAAAAAAACTATAAAAACCAAAAAATGGTATAATACTCCTGCTCTCTAACCTAACCTGTTATTCAGTTTCCCTTTAATTTCATGACCAAATGAATTTGAGGAGAGATAATGTCATCAAAGTGCTTGCAGAGAGAGAGCAATATCCCTGCTATAACTAGCTATACCCAGTCTTCAACATATTTTGACTTAAATTCCCTCATTTTTAAATAAAGGGGTTGGATTAACTGACCTCTTATGTGCTTTGCAGCTGGGATATTCTATGACTCTAGACTGCACTCAAAATAGGTCACAAATAATGAAGACATTTTAGAAATGTTGTGCATTGTATTTTGTTCTCACTTGTAATAGCAAATAACTACAGCCTCAGCAATTGTTATAGTTTTACTAGTCTCAACCTACAAGACCATTTGTGTAACATAAAAGAAAAAAGATATGAAAGAAAAATAGGTCAGTTCAAGGGGTAGACAGAGCTGCTTGGACTGAACGTTTTCTTTATTTCATAGGTTTGTGTTTCTAATAAGGAGGGAACACCTAGTATTATTGTTCATTTTATTACTCCATTCTCTCACTAGGAAACAAATGAAAGCCTGTGCTGATTTAGTGTTATCTACAGAATCAATCCTATCTTCCCGTCCCAGCACCAAAAGCTCCTCACAGTCTTGTCACGCCTGCCTGACCCCCACCTCGTACTCCAGTTCTCAACAACACACACCATGGGCTCGCTTACACTGCGCTTCTCACCCACCCACAAATCACAGCTTCACATCCTTGCACACAGCACTCAGTTGGTTTGCAATGCCCTATCCCCAATCTTGTTCCTTTTCCTAGAAAACTCAGACTCATGCTTTCTGATCCAATTTACACTTCCTCAGTGGACCCTACCTGGTCTCCCTTGAGCAAAGCCAGATGCTTTGTTTTCCATGTTCCAATGTTCCCATCACACATGGTTCTCTTTTACTGTGAGAATATCTAATGCAACAATGCAAGCTTCCCACTCCCCTCCTGGGTAGGCAGAGAACTCCGGGTGGTTGAGACCAGGTTTTAAACACTTTGTCCTTTCAATGTTAATAAAGATCTATTTAGAAAGTCTCCATTTTTACAGAAAAGATATATAAATACCAATGAGGATGAGGATAAAATCATACAACATGCAGTTATATTATGGAATGACTGAATGAATACGTGAACTAAGCTCTAAGAAAAAAAGAAAGAGAAGAAAAACAATGACGTAAAAATTAAAAAAAAAAAAAAACTGCGCTAATATAATTAATGTACCAGTAAAGTATGCCGATGGCAGAGATGGCAGGGAAGGCTGTATAAAAAGTGAGACCTGACTGGGAGACTGGGAGAGGGACTGTTCTATTTGTACCCTCAAAAATTATTGAAGTGGACCTAGGCAAGCATGGTCATCCTTAGGAGAAGGACACACGGTCCAAACTGGCCAAGGCCCAGAGGGTCCAGGAGGAAGGGGGCACAGGAGGGGCAGACAGCAGGCAGCACAGCCAGACTGGCACAGGGCACCCAGGCCAAGCCACCTGGGCTCCATTCTGCAGGCAGAGAAGAGCCACTGTAGGCGGGGGGGGGGGGGGGGGGGGGGGCTTTGTTGGTTTGTTTTGTCTTTAGTAACTGAGACACTTGATCAAAGCAAATCTTTATAAGTATTGATGCAACCATACATGGGATGCATTAGACCAGCGATTCTTGAATTGTGTTTTGTAAAAGACTACCTCCAGTGAGATGTTAGTAGAACACACACACACCCCCCCTTACTCGCTACACTCAAACTCTCCTGGCAAATGCTAGCCTAAACAAACTATAAGAAATGCCTTTATTGCTGGATTTCTTAGAATCTGGAATATGGTTATATATATCATAAAACTGCAAGATTCAGACATACCATGTGATTTTTTTCCCAGAAATGCTGAAACGCTTCCCTTCCCTTGGCTTCAGTGCCATCTCCCTGTTTTCTCCTGGTTCTCCTTCAGCCTCTTTAGCTGCTCCTTCCCGGTTTCCTTTTGGACAATATTCTGGGGCTCAGCCGTTTTTTTCCATTCCACATAGATGTCTCCAGTGAATTTTGTACTCCTGCAGACTAAACGCTCCTCTGTTTCTTCCAGTACCTTTCCCTGACTGGCCCTCCTCCCATGCTGAGGTAGGTGGTCTTCCTATGTGCACACACAGCACCCTGGGATACTGTATGTGCATACTTTCAGCATGGTCTTTTCCATGTTCTATCTCGTTGTCTTCTCCCCCAGACTGTGCAAGGGCTGCAGTCTTTTCTTAACTGTTCCTTCAGTACATGGCACATAAGCTGACTCTGTAACATTTAGTTGGCCATCTGAGACCAAATACATGTTCTTAAAGAGTTACGATTAGAAACATACCACATTGGTCAAAGAAAGTCTCTTTAATCAGGAGTTCTCTATACATGCAACAACTGTTTGAAGTCATTGTTAAGCGAAGTTAAATAGAAACTGTCATGGAATTCCCTAAGATCAATTCTTTTGCTTTTAATTTTTGACATTATGTGAGATAATCAAGAAAGGCCCTGTGTCACCATGGTGTCATCCAACTTACACTACAGGGATCTGATTTTATTCCTATTGTTCAGAATAACAGCATATAAATCAATCCTTAAACTAAAAGTTCCAATAAATAATCCTTTCAAACGAAACTCTGTCTAAATTTTACATTATTCATATGTTCAAATGATAATGAGCTCATAAGCTTCTCTAATACCTCAGTTAAGACACTGATTCCAGCTGTAGTAACAGTCCCTGAGAGTTATGTGACAGACAGAAAATGAGGCACTTACAGGACATTGGCTTTTGTGCTACTGTACCCTATTGGGGCAGAAAAAAGCTGTTCACTTAAAATGCTGAGATCTCTCCTGTCAGGTCTGGAGGGTGGATGGGAGATACAGTCTTTTGATTTTAACCACAGATGTTTTATGCCTTGCTCTGAAGCAGTGGGAGGAAGAGGTAGACCAAATGGAGACTAGGAAAAGGCCACCGAAAAGGGCTCTACTGATTCTCTAAGGATGGTGTGCCTGGGAGTATCTTCTTGAGACATTCCCTTATCTCTGCCCAAAATCACCTGGACAGGATAATAAAAAAATTGTTGGCAGGCAGAGGAGAACCCAGGCAGAGGCTCAAGAAAAGAGATGTCTAAGACTTTTTAAATATATAAATATATGGGGTACCAGTGCAATTCTGTTACAAGCATAGATTGTGTAGCAATTAAGTCAGAGCTTTTAGGTTATCCATCACCCAAATAATACACATTATACCCATGAAGTAATTTCTCCTCATCCTTACTCCTCCCACCCCTCACCCTCTGAGTCTCCGCTGTCTATCATTCCATTCTCTATGTCCATTTTTTTAGCACCCACTTATAAGTGAGAATGTGATGTTTGGCCTTCTGTGTCTGGCTAGTTCCACTTAAGATAATGGCCTCCAGTTCCATCCATTTTGTTGCAAAAATTATGATTTCATTCATTCTATGCTGGAATACTATTCCGTTTCGTGTATGTGTGTGTGTGTGTGTGTGTGTGTGTGTCACATTTTCTTTATCCAATCATCTGTTAATGGATACTCAGGTTGATTCCACATCTTTGCTATTGTGAATAGTGCTGCAACAAACACGAGTGCAGGTATCTTTTTGATATAATGATTTCTTTTCGCTTGGACAGATACCCAGTAGTGGGCTTGCTGGATCAAACAGAACTAATCGATGATTGATGATGCTGGTACTGGCCAGTAACTAGCAAGAGACAAAATAATTAGCAGGGCTGAAAATGCCAACACTCTGAGATCACTGACCTTCAAAAGCTCCTCAAGAGTCCTGAGCTTAGATAAAGCCCAAACATGTTCATCCAGCATTCAGAGACGACCTTTTATCATCTGCCCTCTGTGCATCCCAGAAGCCTCTTTTTTAGTACACCTTCTACTCTACTCCATAACCCACCCATATGAAGTTTTCTGACACTCTCAGGCATCTTGTACTATATATTAGATAACGTATCCCTAATACCTAGCAGAGTACTGGCATATAGTTGGCTTACTAAACATTTGCAGAATTAGTGAATTTTCCTATATCCAGGTATCCAAGAAGCACAGTCTAGATCAATGAGCACAATCTCAAAGCCCTGGCACAGTGACATATTAATGGCACACAGACAGCGACTAGTTGTAAAGTGATTTCTTATTAAAATAAAGTACTATAATTGCAAATAGTCTACTTCCTTTTCACAAATGAGGTGGGTTTTAATCTTAACCCCTAATAACACCATTTTCATTCATTTCCATCCCAGTATGCTGTCCTACAATAGCAATAAGCAGGAGAGTTAAGGCTTGAGCTTGAAGAATTGTACACGGTCCATGCTGTGGCCTGAGGTGTCTGCCCACCTGAGCTTCATCTGTCAGGTGTGTCAGGCAGATACGTAGGGTGAGAGTGGCTTCATCAGAGGATCACAGATCTCTGGCTTCCTTCTGTGGCAAGTACATCTCTAAAAACAAACTCTTCAGAGCCAGATGACAAGAATGGGCCAGACAGGCAACCAGGGAAGGCTGGGCCCAGCATACATCAATGCAGAGCATCAAGTTCAGAGTAATAGGTGTACAGTTGCCTATTCCTGCCTAGACAGATAGAACTACCTCTCACATGGTAAAATGTGGAAATGCAGAGAAGCACATGCAACTGAAGAAGACGACCAGAGCAACAAGGAAGGGCAACTGAGAGCTAAGAGAGAGCCATGCCAAAGACTCCAGGACCTCGGAGTAGGCCCGGCACCAGTTATACACTTGGGACCCAGTACTTTCCCATGCCATCACATGGCATACTTGGGATTATGTGTTACTTAAAATAATGTCCTTAGGGTCCACCTTTCCTGACAGACACAAGCAGGGCCTGTGACACTACAGCTTCTGGCACAGTTGGGCACGTCAGAAACATCTGATGAATGCACGCACTCTTGCCTTCTCATACCTTCTTGTCAAGTCTTTAGTGAGAAGGAATTGCTGATTAAAAAAGAATTAAGCTTATGAGTGACTCCCAGTTCCACTGAAGGTAGAGACAAGGTCTGATTTGTGTACTACTGTAGTCCAAGCTCATAGCACACTGTAGTCATTTAATCAATGTTTGTTGAATAAATAAATGAATGGATTCATGTATCTTATCTAGTTATATATTTGCTAAGTTAATTTGATAAATTTAATAATTTGCTTCTGACATTTCCCTTCATTCTTTCAACAAACCTAATAACTCACTAGGTGCCAGGCACACGGCTGCTAAGGGAAAAGAGATGTGAGCTACAATTCCTGTCCACATGAGAGTCACAACCTAAAAAGAAGAAACATATAAACAAATTGTAACAACTTTTCTAAATTCAAAAGCAGAGGTTTGTGTATTTAAAACAGCTGTAGTCAGAGAGCATTAACAAAGAAAGTCCCAAATAGGGAACGTCCCAATCAACCTCCTAATCATAACCAGAGATCACCCACGCTTGAGTTTGCCAGACGACCAATCTCAACAGCAAGAATTACCTTCCTGATGCCCCCGAACAAGTATCATTCTGATTACAGCAGTACTGCTAGATAACCCAGTTTCAGACATTTTCGTTATCATTTAATATTCTAGAAAGTATTAAGGAGAAAACTGTATAATGCTGATAAGCCTATTCACTTTAGCCATCCTAATATCACACCAATTATAAGACCAATTACTTAAAATGAAAGCTCTTAATTTATTTATACAAATTTCAGTGTTACATAAGCAAATTTGCCATCAGATTTTTGGATCTACAGATTAAATAGTATGTAAGTATAATGAGAGCCTTTAAGTTCACACTTTCCTGTGAACTTAAAGAAAAATCTTTTTCAGAATACTACAAGCCTTTCTAAACAACTGTTAGTATATTTTTTAACACTGAGTTGTAAGGTGTGTATTTTCCAGAAACAAAACACAGCTCCCATTGGTAAACAGTGATATTGAGATACAACAGCTAACTTCTCTTTGGGAACATTTAGTAAGTGCTCACGTTAATGCTCTGTCCAGAAATGCTGATCATTTAAAATATAAAAGAATATTACACAATTAAAATTGTACTTAGCATTATGTAATATTTAGTACTTGTTCTAGTTATCTATTGCTACATAATAAACCATTCCAAAAAATACATTATTATTGTTTATGGTTTAATATTTGTTTATTGTAATTATTTTGTTTAATGATATAAAAATAACATAATTTTTCATGGTTTTGTGGATTGACTGGGTTCTGCAACAGTTTTCACTTGGAGTCTTTCTTGCAGTTGCAGTCAGTTGGCTGTAGCTGAAGTTATCTGAAGGCTCAACTAAGCTAGAAAGCCAAAATGGCTTACTCAGATGACTGGCAGTACATGTTGGCTACTGTGTGGCATGCCTATCTGGCCTCTCCACATTCCTTGGGGTCCTCACAACATGGTGGTTGGTCCCAAGAGATATAAGCAAAAGTTCAAAGCTTATTCTGTTCCAGCCTCAGAGGTCCTAGAACATCACTTCTGCTGCATTCTACTGTCCAAGCAAGTCATTTCATTGCTCCCAGCTCAGATTCGAGGAAAGGGAAACTGGACTGTACTTGTTAATGTAAAGAACAGCATGTGCATACAGGGAGGAAAGAGATTACTGGCACCATCTTGGAGACTACCTTATTACACCATTATTCCAACTAATGCACATTATGTTCTAGATGGGTAGGTGGGTAGTACTAGCTTCCCCTCCCTGCAAAAACCTCAAGCTAGGCAAAGACATATTGAATGAGAATGTAAATACCATTTAAAAACTGTAGAAAAATCACAGCCAATGCCTCTAGTCAGTTCAATCCCTCACATTAATGTAACTCTACTCTTGTAACCTTAACTATAGTAAAACAGAATTTTGTTCCACAAAAGACTTTTGTCTATTTTCCTATGGGATAATTAACCAATTCAAAAAGTTTGCCAAGAGAATGAAATCCAGCTTATTTAAAAATTTCACCTTTTATTCTCAAAGCCTATCAAAATCCAGAGAATCATGATCTTGCATGCCTGGACCAGAAGTCCTTATTTCAAGAACATCATTTGGCATGACAAAAAAGTATTCCTAACTGGGAAATTTAAAACTTTCTTTTCTGGTGATATTTAAGAGAGCTGACTGGCTCATGGGCAGAAGTTACACAGAGATTAAGAATAGAGGGCACTCTGCCAAGTGGGTTGATGACCATCAGAAAGAATTTTCACAAAGGAGAAATGAAGAAAAAGAAAGGTGGTAACGATGCTGTCGGTCTCTGAAAGGAAAGTGATTTTTCAAGTGGTCTGATTTCCCTTTTACAAAAGAAAATGCCTTATTGTGATAGAATAAGAATGCTCAACTTCATGCAGGTATATATTTGGAGCCAAATAAAATACAATGGTATTTTAAAGTCATTTATCTTAAATGATTCCTTGGCAAGGCATATAAAATTCCCCAAGAAATATATGGGTTGTAGAAACAATAAAAGATTCACTAATTCCAAAATTGAATTAAAGATATTTTCAAACAGTGACAATGAGGCATATTCTTTTGTTCCTATAGGACAAAAGCTGATGAAGTTTAGAAATTATAAAAATATTAAATTTTCTCCAAAATCATAATAAACTATTTTTAAAAGTTATTAAATTTGTACATCTCTTTTTCTTATCCAGACATAAAGACAGACACAGCTATGAGTGCTCCTCAGGCACTTAACCAAGATAATTGTGAATCCAGTATCTGCTCCTCCCCCTCCTTCCTCTCTAAACCCACAAGCTGCTCTTCCTTTCTGTAGGTGGAAAATCACAATACCCCAAAATGCCCCTTGTAGGCATCCTAGATTCGTCTGTGACTCCTCCCTGTTCTTCACCACCTATACTGAGTATGTCTAAACTTTGTCCAAACTTTGTCAACACTTACCTCAAAGGTGTCCCTCATATACATGCCTGACTCTCAGATCCCATGGCCATCTCATGTGGGTCCCTACTCCTGCTCACCTGGCTCCATCATGTCTCCTGACTGGGCCTCCCTGACTCAAGTGCTGCTTTCTTCAATTCTTGCTGGAGAATGATTCAGAGCAACCTTTCAAAGAGATAGAACTTATAATTTCACTCCTCTACTCGAAACCAAACCAAACACACACTATAAAATGTTTTCACAATTCATACCAACTCCTCAATCTCAGCCTATCTCAACATAAGTCATCCTTCAACATGTATCCTCAAATTCAGTTACAGTAGACAGGCCACCCTTACTGTATCCGTAGGTGTGCACTTTGCTTATGCAGTCACATTTTTTTCTGGCCTGCCCTCTACCATACTCCTTCAAACACAACCCAAATATCACCCTCTATCTCTAGTCCTGGAATCCACCAGCCCTCCCAATCTGATTCAACCAACTTGCTTTTGTATCTGTCTCCTAAGCTTTTTATGCATGCCTCCTAATGTGTCCATAAGGATTTCAAGCTGATTCTCTCCTTAAAAGACTCCTTTCTGTTCTCAACCAAGGCTGCATATACTCTATACAATGCTCCTGGAGCTAGGAAAGTTCTTCTTGCCTTTTCCTCCCTTTAGCATACAGCAGCCCTCACTCCTCCTGCCTTAACATCTTAATTCACATAGAATGAGCTCTTTTCTTTTTCCTTCAACATCACACTTACACTCATTCACATGGTTCATCAGCTTGGTGTATTGGTCAAAAAGTTTTTCGGATAATTTCCAAACCCTACATCAATAGACCACCCAAAGCCTCTAGATAAATTCAAAGGTGTCTGATGCCTAGGAACTCTGAGATACCCACCCTCGTTTGGACTCAGAGACTCACGGTCTCACAGTGTCAAGAGAAAGTGCAAAAGGCACATGTCTGTTAAACCCAGACCTACAATCTGAACAACCTGAGGATCAGGGATGAGAAAGCTCATGAAAGAAAATTAATGAAATATAAAACAATGTAACAGACTTGCTGTTACTTGTAACCACTGGCAATTCCATTTTAATTTTGTAAGAACTAATTTGGCTATTTCTGCAAACAAGGCTGGAGAGAACTGCAATCTTAGAAACCTGAAACCTGTATAAGCTAATTGGGTTTTTGAAATGGTGTTCAAAAGACAGAGTTTCTGAAATAACTTTCTAATTGGTCCAGGTGCCTTCCACGTTGAAATCAAAAGTGGTTATACAAGACATGAAGTTTTCTGTGGTAAACAGTTACAAACAACAATTTCTTTTGAACCTAATGTTTATAAAATGGGTATTTATGAGGGTGTGTCCTAACTCACTGAGTGACTGTTTTGGCTCAATGTATCTAATGCAATAAAAACATATGCTCTACAATTTTCAGATAATCCATAGTTCCTAAGACTAAAATGGACTTGAGGCACTGCACACACAGAGTTCAGCAACTGGCATTTCTCTACCTCATGTAGTTTGGAGTGGTAAAGCAGACCTTTGAGACAAAGACAACAGAGATAAGAAGGGAAAGGTCTGGCAGCATACCTGGGGTACCCCCAAGGCCAAAGGCCTTGGAAAAATTCAAATCTTTAAACCAAATCTCGGTTTAAAGCTACAGTGTGAAAACTAAGACAATCTTGGCCAGGCATGGTATTTCTCATTTATAATCCCAGTACTTTGGGAGGCTGAGGCCAAAAGATCACCTAAGCCTAGGAGCTCAAGACCAGGCTGGGCAACATAGCAAGATCCTGTCTCCACACAAATTAAAAAACTTAGCCAAGCATGGTGGTGCATGCCTGTAGTCTCAGCTACTCAGAAGGCTGAGACTACAGGACCATTGAACCCAGGAGTTCAAGGTTGCAGTACACTATGATTGCACCACACACTCCAGCCTGGGCAGCAGAGCAAGACCCTCTCTCAAAAAAAATAAAAAATCTTCCCCAAAAGAGGACCTGCTTCCTCCAAATATCTCTCTCCTCCACCATGCAAGCAAAGAACAAAGACTATGAATGGGACAGGAAAAGGTAGATCTAGACAGGGATGAGAAATGACGCCAAGTGCCAGTGCCCCGAGGGCAAGCATGCTGAGGCTTGCCTGAGGCTGCCAGGGTCTGACTGCATCCTAGGAAACAGAGCCCCTTTAGAGAAACCATAGCAAAATGGCCTAAGTTCACACAGGGCCTCTAAATAGGGGTGCTTCCCTGACTGAATGGAGGAGCTAACTGGACACGGAATGTAAGAAGTTCCGCTTTTATCAGCTCCTGGGCAGGAAATCAATCTAGAGCCATTAAGTGGGAAAAGTTATCCCCAAAAACCCTATGTAGTTAAAAATAAATCACTACTCATAGGATGTAGAAAGCCACAAAGAACATCACCCCCAACTTAATAGTGACAAAAAACTGAAAAATTTAGTCATTCTTTCAAGCTTAAGGTCATGAAACATTTTGTGAGCTAAGGTCACAAGACAATCAGATGAACTAAATGTCAAAAAAAAAAATGGAACACAGAATGGTCTCACCTTTGTCAGAGGAAGAGAGAACTGTCACAAAATGGGTAGGAAGAAAACAAGTGATGGTTGATTCCTTAAGGATTGCAGACTAGCATTTAGGTTAGAATCCTGGGGACCCTGGCACATGGAAAGTCCACAGCCACTCATCTCTTTTCCACTGGCTCCATCAGCATTCGTAAGAAAGATTAGACGCAGGGCAGGATACCTTAGAGAGCCCCCGGGTGGCACAGACAAGATCTGAGGGTGGAGTAGGAGTATCTGAAGGAACCCATCTGCTTTCTGTCTCTGTGCTGTGTGCGTACAAGGTGATGAGCAGCGGCTGCCAGGGAGCAGCACAAACCACCCAGGCCACAAACCTGCCTCACGCAGGAAACAAAAGTCTTTGCCTCAGAGTGAGGAGGGAGACACCTGCCACATCCCAGATGTTACTGTGCTTTGACAGGAGGCAAAAGCTACCAGCTGCTGGGAACATGAAACTTTCAGGTGCTGTGGTCCCAGGCAATGACCCGTGGCCTCTGGAGAGAGACAGAACCTGCCTACATATCCTGCACTGACACCCAGGGGAGCCCAAGAACCCAAGGGATCCACAGGAGAGGTCTGCTGCTGTGGGAAGTGGGGCAGAAACCTCTTTCTCATGTCCCAAACCTTCTACTCCAAAGATACGAGGTGGAGCTCACCTGCCACAGCCGGTAGGGCCAGGAAACCATCCACCCTCTAGGCCTGTGCTGTCCAACAGAGCTTTCTGTGGTGACTGTAATGTCCTATATCTGTGCTGTGGCATACAGTCGTCACCAGACACATGTGCCTATAGAGCACCTGAAAAGTGGCAAATGTGACTGAAAAAGTAAATTTTTAATTGCATTTAATTAGATTTAATTAAATTTCGATAGTCATAGGTAGCTAGTGGTTAGGACACTGCAGCTGACCCTGAGTGGAGTCAGAGGCAGGGGCCACCTAGCACCAGGGTAGAGGCAGAAATTCTGATAAAGTCACAACCCTGAGACTCAAGTGCAGAGCACCTACCCAACTAATGCTAGAGCAGGGGCTCCAGGAAAGCCCTTTGGCCTACTTAAGTCTCGTGCCTAGTAACAAGCACCAGCAGGCTACTGCCAGTGGAGGGACAAAGGCAGAGAGAGAGAAATATGTTCTGTGGCAAAGGTACACAGGATCTGCCAAAACCTGATGGTGAGGAAGGATCCTCAAGAAAAGCCTGCTGAGCCTCCAGGCCTCGCATGAAGAACACAGCAGCAGCAGTCCACCCACTGGAGAAGCTTATAGCCTGTGGTGACCACAGGAACAACAAACCCCAAGCCTAGCTTAGCTCCTGACCAGACTGACTCAAGCCCTCACTCACATTAACAGCCTAGCAGAAGAAGAAATATACCTATTTCCAGGCATAAGCAGAGTTTACTTTAGTCTCCAATTAGACTTAGAGACTTAGTTTCTTTTACACACACACACACCAACAGACGTGCAAAAATTATGTTACACTGAAAAAGCAAACTCCTGCAATCTTCCCACTCATTATCAAGAGATAGAATAGTCAAAACAATGAGATCCACAGATGGCCCTGATGGTGGAAACACCAAAGAAAGAATTTAAAATGATTACAATTAATATGTCAAAGAATCCAGTGAAAAAGGTGGGTCACACAGATGAACAAATGGGCAATTTCAATAGAAATATAGAAACTATTTATTTTCTTATTTATTTATTTTATTTTTAAATGCAAATTTAAAACTGAAATGTGTTACGGCCTAAATGTAATAGTATTTTTTTTAACTGAGTCTTACAGGGTCTTACTCTGTCATTTAGGCTGAAGTGCAGTGGCATGATCATAGCTCACTGCAGCCTCGAACTCCTGGCCTCAAGCAATCCTCCCACCTCAGCCTCCCAAAGTGCTGGAAATACAGGAATCAGCCACTGTGCCAGGCCTTATGGAAACAATTTTTTAAAATCCAAGTGAAAATGCTAGAGATGAAAAACATAATATCAAAGATGCACTCCTTCAATAGGCAGACAGCACAACAGAGGTAGAAAAATCAATGAAGTTGAAAATATCAATAGAAATTAGAAACACAGAGAAAAACAGAGTTGTTTTTTTTTTTTTTTTTTTTTTTTTTTTTTTTTTTATGCAAAGGAAACAAAAAGAGAATAGAGTATTCAAGAACTCTGGAACAATATCAAATAGTCTAACATGTGTAACTGGTGTCCCATAAGAAGACAGAAAGAAAGGGACAAAACAAATTTGAAAAAAAAAAAATGGCCAAGAATTTTCTGAAATTTAACTACAGATAGCAGACTACAGATCTAAGCTGCAAAAATACAATGGAAAACACAACTAGGTACAACATAGCCAGAAGCTGAAAACAACAAATATAAAGAGAATAGACTGAAGGAAGTAAAATCACCAGACTTCACCTCAAACCCTGGTCTCTCCAAGAAAGGTCAATGATTAATTAGATTTTGGCAAAATTATCTCCCACATCTGGGGCTCTTACTGCACCCTATAGACAATAACCAGAGAGTAAATGGCTTTAGGTTCCTTCTAGAAGGCATTCATGCAGTCACCACAGAATGCAAACTTGGGGGTACAGGCCTGACACAGCATCTTGGGTTGTCTCAGCAAAACTTCCTAAAGATGTACCTTACTGAATTAGATAGCTTATTTTTTTTCTGTTGTTGTAAAATGGAATTAAAAACTTTTAAAATAGGACCAAAAATGTCTGGGAATTAGAGTTATTTAAATGCTTATGTAATGTGAATGCAAAATTGAAACTGAAATGTGTTATGGCCCAAATGTAACAGTATCTTTTTTGACTGGAGTCTTACAAAATGCAAATAATACTGGGAAAATATGATCTTGCAGAGGTTGTTCCTCTAGAATATTTTTTAAAATCTCTTTTGAGTTTTAATAATAGTTTGATTGTACTAGCTGATAACCTTAGTAGGCTTTTGAAAATCTGAACTAATATGCAAAGACTATCTGTATTTATTCAATGCTTAGGAAACAGTATTTTCAAAATAAAACTGCTTAGGTAAAATATTTTAAAAATGCACAAAAAAGGAAAATTAAAAAAGAGTTTGAGGTAAAACCCAAAAGGCTTACACATATTTACCCTGTTCCTTGGATCTTCTACTCATTGTGGGCGATCCTGCCTAAAATCCTGAGTGCTCCTGGTCTGTACATTCTCTTGAGTTCCCTTAGTCAAAGCCTAGAATTTGTTTTCTTTTTGTGCAGTTAATGTCAGAAAACTTCTGACAAGGGACCATCTGCAGCTGAATACTTTGGAGACAGTGTTGGAATCCTTATATTGAGGTTCAAAAATTCAAAAGGATACGGGACTTTTAAATTTGGGGTCATTACTGTAATTTGTTTAGTGTGGAAATATACCAGAAAATATATGAGCCGGTGGAATGAGAAAATATTCAGTTGAATAATAGGCAAAAAATTGCAAATGGTCTCTGTAGCCAATCTCCCTAGGTTCAAATCTCAACTCTGCCACTTATTTGTTTGTGCCTCAGTTTCTTGTTTTACAAAAAGAAATCATAATAACAGCTACCTCATAGAATTGTTGTGAAGCTTAAATAAATTAATAAATGCAAAGGTCTAAAAGAGTACTGGCATGTAATTAGTGATTGTGTGTTTATTTTTATTCATCTTAACTATCTGTATTATTCTCATTAATAACTTTATATTAAAATGAAGTAAAAACCAACTCAATTGAATCGGAAATGTCTCACCTTGAAAAACCCCCAAAATATTTTTTCTTGCAGTGATTTAAACAGCTTCTTCCGTGTTGTAATCATGTCTACCTTCAGTAATCAAGTAAAACAACATCATATGTAAATTTCTGTCAATATCACTGGTTTCTATTAAGAGGAACCAGGGCCCCTTTGCCTAAGTCCGCATCTTTTAAATAAATACATTATTGATACATCTGTGACAACTGCTCACATGTAAAATAACCTCCTAATCTAAAGCTAATTTAAACCTCTTTCATAATACTCATTGTGAAATATTTTGGATATTGTATATTTAAATCATGCTATTATAAACAGGAATATCTTTCTAATCCTTTATGGTTTATGAAGTACTTTTATATCTAGGAAGTACTCCAATTCCTAATATTCACATAATATGAATATGATACTACAAACTAGAATGAGAAACCTGCTATAGATTTGTTTTAATGAGTGGAGAAGCTCCCTCTCTTCACCACAAAGACAAATAAAGTATTTTCTTAAGGGGACCTCAGGGCATAGATTTTATGTGCTGCCGAACTGAAGTGGAGGGCTACAGTATTATTATACCGGGAAGAATATTACTATTATGTGTTTCCTCTAAAGTTTTTCTTTTATAGCTAAGGTAAAAAGTAAAATCCAGGAGCTGTTTAAATTAGAACTGTTCTAAAGGGGATTAGATAAGTCTCTTAATATTTGAAAAAAAATATCATTTACATACAGACCATATGCACTTTAAAAGGCGAAACTGAAAAGAAACTGAAAGATAATGCAGTGAAAAGTTGAATAGAGCAAAATCAACAATAGCTATTTAAAACAACACAAAATTTCCATGTGGAAAGTTCATTTAAAGTGTCTAATTGTGCCTTAAATGGAATAGTTAGCTATGAAATGGTGGTGATGGTGAGTAAGCTGCTTACATTTTTTTAAAGGCATGTGAAACAGATGCTTGAGTCTGGAAAAGGCATAGATAACAGAACGACAATAGTTCAGTGAGAGTGTTGACAGCAAAGGAACAAAGGGTACCCTGGGAAGAATAAGCCACAGCACTAGGCATGCCCTGTGAAGCACTGAGTTACACTTCCTTATTTTCCACCTGTCCTGGTAATTTATCTGCAATGTCTTTCTTGCAAACATACTTGCTCATCAGTATTACTTAATGGTCAAATGCTGACAAATTTGCAGACTCTATTAAAAAATGTTCCTATTACTGGTGAATGTTCTGCAGGAAAAACCTTTAAATATTGTAGTATTAAAATGTTAAAAATCTATTTATCTTGAAGTTCATCATTTATAACTCCTGAAAATTGATTCCTGATTCAAAGAATAAAAACCTTTTTGGGGTTTCAATTCGTGTTTTTTTTCATCTTTTTTTTCATTGTTTTGTCTTTTAAAAAAATTATCCTTAAATGTCTATCATAAATATAGATATATAACTTCCAGTATATTGCCTTTATTTTGTAATATAAAGTTAAATATATTTCCTTTAAAATAAGTATGGTTTTCATGATCAATATTAATGAAATAGAATATAATCTTACCCTGGTGTGAGTACGAATGTGCATCTTCAGTCCATCATTTTTACTGAATCCTTTTTCACAGTAAGGACATTGATAGGGACGCTCACCTACAAATAAAGGAAGCCTGAATGTCAGAAAAACGTGAAGTAGCAGAACCAGTCCTGTGCTATCACTTCTCATACACTCAGATCCTGGCCACCACACATGCCCTGTGCTACTTCAAGTGGGCTCCAGGCACAGCAGGGCAGACCCAAGCATGGGCTGTGCAGGACAGCAGTGGACTGTGGCCTCCCCTCCTGTGGAGAGGGCACTGAGCCCAGGGCACTTCTGATACTCAAAAATAAACATTTGCCAGTAGCATATGTGCTGCATATTCCTTTTAATACTTGAGTCCGAATTAAATCTCGTAATTTTAAGAATTTGTTAAAAATATTTTATGTTAATCAATTTGCTCTGCCACTGTACTACTCTTTAAAGGGGAATTATTTGCCTGATTTATTGACACCTTGTTGTGTTTCATATAAATGAATTTGACTCAGTTAAGGCTGTGAGTTTCAAAAGAATTTCATAAAATTGGTGTATGTTCAAAAGGACCATTCATTGGTAGTTAAACTAAATAATAATTAAGCCACACTTTCTGATATAATCAAATACCTCTCACCTAGAGGCTATAATTTTGAAAATAGCCAAGATGTTTTTCAAGACAAGCACATGCATACACAGCACATTTAAAAAAAAAAATTCTACTGTGAAATGACAAAACTGTGACAAAATTTAATCTCCAAAAGGGATCTGAAGATGCCCTCTTATAAAAGCCAAATTATTTAGGACGGACAGTAGCTCAAAATCACTAATTGATTTATTCTTTCATTTAACAATGTACTTACACAGCAGGATGTTAGACCCTGGCTGCAATCAAAGATCAATAAAATAAAATATTTTCCTTCAGCTAATGTAAAACTTCTGTCTTCCCTTCAGAGCCAGGCCTTCTGACTAGCAGTGTATGTTCTTCCTCTACTCTCTCATGTTCCATTTGGTTCTGATTTTAATTCAACCTGGATATCATGTGCATTATCCCAGTCAACTCCCTTATGGGGTCAACAATGCCCTTTGTTGCTTGATCCAGTGATCACTTTTCAACAAGGCCTTACTTGACCTCTCCCCTGTCCCTAACACTGCTTCATGAAATGGACAGTTACATTCCTGGGTCTCAAGGCTGGCCCCATTGCACAATGGCCTTGCACTGTTCTCCCAAACTTTGTTTCCAGCAATGACATCATATGGAAGCACCTGCAGCAGTGCCCCTGCCAGGCGGCATTTTCTAGCCTCTCCTCCTTGGGGAGGAGCACCCAGGATTCTCCCTTTGGACTAGGCACTGTAAAATGGTGACAAACACCCAAACTAGCAAGAAACTAAAAACAACAATCACAACACAAACAGGAACAGGTCCTTAAATGAGCTATCCAGACTTGCCAACTTCTCTGAGACAAAATCAACCTTTGTACTAGGTAAGCTGACCTAGACTTATTGACCTTAGGATCATCATGACTCTGGGAAGGTGTGGCTTTTCAAAGTCAATAGGACAAAGGCTTGGTAACATTTAGGAAAACATAATCTTATTTTAACCCTGAGTTGATAATACATGCTTATCTAAATTCCAGATCTCTACTGAGCCCCAATCGCCAGGTATAGATATGTCTAACAGGTACCCTCCTTTGGGTATCTCACAAACAGCTTAAATCAGTGTGCATTGTTTTGAATTTGTGGTATTTATCCTTTGGTCTTGTGTGTGCTATATATCCTGTCCTGATTAGTTGTAGAGTAAGCAAATAAAAAACTTGTTGTACCTAGTTAGCAAATAAAAAACTTGGGAGCCATTCAAGATAACCCCCACTTTTTTACTCACTTCTCCCTCCATCCAGACTCTAAGTCACAATGATATCACTTCTCTGATATATCTAGAATGTTTCTATTTCAGGATGATGATATAAAATGAACATCACAGTAATAGCAGTAACAGCATCGGCAGCAACAGTAGGAGTGCAGCAGGAGCTATCATTTATTGAGATCTTAATCATTTAACTTTGAACCACAAAGGAAAAGGACAGGAAGAAAACATAGCAGAATGCGACTGCTAAATGGTGGTAGCTCCTGCATCACACAATTCCAGATAATTTTTTCATTTTCTTCTTCATAAAGTACAAAAAGTCATTTTTTAGATTTTCAAAGTTTATTTTACTTTGGTGATAGATAATAAAGAAGGCTAAAATGTTTCCTTCTTATTTATGAACAATGAAATCATCAATAAATCAAATCTATATTAGGGATAAAGTACAATAAGAATAGCAACATGCTCTACACTTATGTAAAATTATTTTTCTAGCAAGCCTAAGATAATTTAATATTCATAGCTATTCTCTTTGTATCACATAGCTTTACATCTGGTTTTGTTCTTCAAATACCAATAGAGAGGCCAGCAAACAAAAACAAAAGACTTGCAGTCATCAGGTAAATAATTATATGTTTATCCTAATATAATATACCAGGTTACTATTTCCTTTCATAACAGCTAAAATCCATCAAGCAAAGAAAGAAATATATAGTTAAAGACTAGTAAGGAATTTTAAAGAAGGGAACATAACGAATCCATTTCCAACTTTACCGACGGTCATAAGATAGGAATTCTGTCCATAGACTTAAAAAGGCTAACTTCTTTTAAGACATAGCTTTTTAAATTATTTTTTTGGAATGTGATTGTCCTGGGTTTGAATACTGCTCATCCTCCGTCCAGTTGTAACTCTGAGAAAATCATCCAACGCCATTGAACCTTTGAAAAACTGGATAAATTATACCTATCCTATGGGTGCGGTGACCATATATCCAGATTTGTCTAAAGTAGTCTCAGTTTATGCCTGTTATCCTAGAACAATATAGTAATAGCTGGTTAATTTTACATGTCAACTTGACTAGGTTAAGGGATGTGGCCAGGTAGCTGGTAAAACATTATTTCTGGGTCTCTGAGGGTGTGTCCAGAAGAGATGAGCATTTGAATTAGTAGACTGTGTAAAGATCCACCCTCACCAACGTGGGCAGGCATCATTCAATCCATTGAGGACCAGGATAGAACAAAAAGATGGAGGAACAGTGAATTAATTAATTATCTTTCTTTCCCTCCTCCTCTTCCTCCTCCTCCTTTCCACTTCTTCTCTTTCTTTCTTTCTTTCTCTTTCTTTCTTTCTTTCTTTCTTTCTTTCTTTCTTTCTTTCTTTCTTTCTTTCTTTCTTTCTTTTTCTTTTCTTTCTTTCTTTTCTTTTTCTTTCTTTCTTTTCTTTTTCTTTCTTTTCTTTCTTTTTCTTTCTTTCTTTTCTTTCTTTCTCTCTCTTTCTTTATTTCTCTTTCTTTCTTTTCTTTCTCTCTCTTTCTTTTTCTTTCCTCCTCCTTCTTCTTCTTCTTCTTCTCCTCTTCCCCCTCCTCCTCCTCCCCCTCCTCTTTGACTTCTTCTCTCCCTCCCTCCCTCCATCTCTCTCCTTGATCTGAGATGACATCCATCTTCTGCCCTTGCATAAGGAAGCTCCCAGTTCTCTGGCCTTCAGACTCCAGTACTTACATCAACAAACCCCTGCTGCTGGTTTTCAGGCCTTTGGTCTTGGACTGAGTTACACCTTTGGCTCACCTGGTTTGCAGAACTTCAAACTCAGGTTATATTACACCTCTGGCTTTCCTGGGTCTCTTGCAAATGGCACATCATGGAACTTCTTGGCCTCCATAACTGTGTAAACCAATTCCCATAATCAATCTCCTCATATATATCTATACATATGCTATTGGTTCTTTTTCTCTGGAGAACCCTAATACAATATTACTCCCTTTCACTCTCACCAGTGTCTCAATTGGGACAACAGATACAAGGTCACTTGTTATGAATGGAATTGTACCCTCCCATACCAAATTCATATGTTTAAGTCCTAAACCCCAGTACCTCATAATATGGTCTTACTTGGCAACTGGGTTGTTGCAAACGTTACTGGAGTAGTGTGGGCCCCTAATCAAATATGACTGATGTCCTCATAAAAAGATGGCCTTGTGAAGACAGAGACACACAGGGAGAATGCCATGTGAAGACTGGAATTATGCTGCCACAAACCAAGAACTATCAGAAGCCAGGAGAGAGGCCTGGAGCAGATCCTTCCCTAGTGCCTTCAGAGGGAGCATGGCCATGAAAGTGCCTTGATCTCAGACTTGCAGCCTCCAGAACTGAGAGGCGACACAGTTTTATTGTTTAAGCCACTCAGTTTGTGACATCTTGCTACAACAGCCCTAACAAATTAACACAGTCATCCTACTCTTTTTTTTTTTTAAGATGAAGTCTCGCTCTGTCATTCAGGCTGGAGTGCAGTGGCACAATCTCGGCTCACTGCAACCTCCGCCTCCCGGGTTCACGCCATTCTCCTTCCTCAGCCTCCCGAGTAGCTGGGACTACAGGTGTCTGCCACCACCCCTGGCTAATTTTTGTATTTTTAGTAGAGATGGGGTTTCACCATGTTAGCCAGGATGGTCTCGACCTCCTGACCTCGTGATCCACCCAACTCCGCCTCCCAAAGTGCTGGGATTACAGGCCTGAGCCACTGCGCCCAGCCCAGTCATCCTACTCTTAACAGTGGCAATTACTCTTATCATTGATGTCTACACATCTGTTGCCCATGAGGTCTACATAAACCACTCAGAACACCTCTAGATGACTGGTATTTCTACCCCATGCCACTCCCCAACACTGAGCTGACATATCTGGGAAACTTGGGTAAGTTCAACTCTATTCCTTCATTCCATCCTAGAATGTACTCCAGCTTCAAAGTGCATGACCATGTAAATGGCTTTTATAAGCAATTTATTTGAAAACTATACTGTGTAGTTTGCAAATCAGCTTAGACTCTACATTAAACTTCTACTCTCTTGGTTGAAGGATGTTTAGGGCACTCCTGCGTCTCTTTCGGACTCCAAGGACAAAGCTATCTGCTATCTCCAAGAACAAAGCTATCACACAATTGGAACCTGAAGGTTACCTGTACAGTTAACATGTTAATAATTACTAAAGTCATTTTCCTAATTTTCATATTAAAGATAAATTGTTATTCTTAGGTTTTCCTCACATTTTGCATATGATATTTGCCTTCATTATTTCAAATTACTGTGAAGAATGTTTCTAGGAAATATTTTCACCTACACATAAAATGATCCTGCAGAGAACAAAAACTTATCTTCAATTTTAGTCAACTCTAAGAACACAGGTCACTGTCAGTACCTGGGCTCTGATGTACAATGTGATCCAACTTCAAATAACTACTATGTTTTAATATCTCAGGTGTATTTAGACATTATCTCTATTTTGCTTAGGCTAGTCACAGTATTCAAATTCTGACTAACATGTAAATTAATTAATCTGAAAATTAGCCAAAAAAAGTAGCTAAGAACAAATCTAAATGGAAACAATAACAATAGCTAAAATGTATAGAGTCTATTAGGTTTTATTCTACAGTTCAGAATGCTTAACACACATTAGCAATTTTAATTCTTGCAACAATATTATAATCTAAGTATTCATATCCCTAGTTTACAAATGAGGAAAGTAAGGCACAGAAAGAATAAGTAATTTGCTCAAGATGACATAGCTTCTTATGTAGTGGAGGCTGAGTTTGAACCCACTCTTAACCTCATGCCATCACATATATTAGTAATATGGCTAGCATTTTGCATAAATTGGGTTAGACTTTCTAAAGTTAATGACAAAAACTCTGCTTCTCACAATAACAGTTAACATTAACCAGATCTTTCTGGCTGGTAGATTCCAGCATTCTTTTGGTTATCAATGCTCATCAAGAAAAAGTAGGGGGCAGGTGAGGAATGTGTGTTATGTCTTGAAGCAGTTCCCAAGTGAATGCAAATACTAACATAATATTAAGCTGTGTCTTGAGAACTATACACAGGTAGTCACTTTCAATGTTTAGAACGGAAATACAATATTGGTAAATATGACATACCATCCTATGAGATTTAGGTATTAGATTAATAAAATAGATTTAGTGAGCACAGCAGCATAAATAATAATATTTATGTGTACATAAGCGCAAAACATTTTTCATTTAACTAAAGGAAAATAGATGAGTTCTTTGCATCTCTATTTAAATTATGTGCTGACACTGAATAACATTGAAAGCCACAGTGTTTTCTTTGAACAACACATCAAGGAACAAACAGAAGCATGATGGTAACTATAAAAAGTTGATTTTGGTTAATTTTTAAAGATGCCACAAAGTGGATACTCCATGAAGCTAATTTATTCATTCATTAAATAGATTTTTTTTTTTTTTTTTTTTAGCACATACCATCTTCTAGTTACTGTCCTGGGCTTTGAGAATGCAGTTGCGAATAGTTTCACAAAATCACTGTCTCTTCAATTTTACTAGTGTAATCAGAAAGACAAGAAAAAGTTAAAGAAAATACATAAGATAATTTCAAATGCTGATAAATTATACAAAACAAGGACATAGGTTTAAGAAAGATCACTGGGCTGGAGAAGTGGGCAGGTGAAGGACTTAGCTAAAGTCATTAGCAAAGGCAAAAGGATTGAATAAATGCAGTTCCTAAATGCCAATTTAACATTATTCAAGCAGACTTCTTATAGCTCTTCGTCTTTCAATTGGAGGTACTTTAACTTACTCGGCTTGAAGTAAGTGTATCCAAATTCTCACTGCTGGAACACCTGAGATGGAAGTAGCTTAAAACTACATTATTTGAAATGTCTGGGGGGGATATTCAGAAAACAGCTCTAGAAAATTGGAGCTAGCCTTCCAAAGGCAGCTAGTAGTAATGAAAGGGAACATCTGGATGCCACATGGAACACCTAACTCGACTTGAGCCCAGCCTGGCCCCAACAAGCTACCTTGAGCCTTTGACAAAGAAAATGTATTATGATGACAACCACCCACTAGCAAGTATGGCTAATAACAATATGAAAAAAATCAAATCCTAGTTTAATATATGCCTTTCAGATTAAAATTTATATATGTTACCATATAGATGTTCCATATAAATGGAATATAATTTTAATTAAAGACATCAGAAGAATTCTAGCCCTCACCAAAGGATTAACATACTGTTACTAAAACAGCATCTTAAGAAAATTTGTGAAGGCAGTTTAGGATATTAATCTTACTGATAAAATGATCCTAAAGTCACATCAGTGAATAGCCATCTACTGCAATGTAATCACCTCAATATCCAACATCTTGACACAAATTCTTTCAAAAAATCTATGTTTACAATACATGAAATTAATGAAGAAAAACCTTGCAAATCACTTCAATCTTGATATTCTTAAATTAGAACATGGATTTAATTTAAGAAGTGAAACTGACCACTCTAGCAGAGACACAGAAATCAAAGTTTTGTTGATGCTACTAAATACGCTGAATTAATATGTTAATAATGACCATGATCAAACTTGAAGATTAAAAAATGCAAAATTGTGAAGATGATAAATTATGTATCATGTATATTTTACCACAATTGTTTAAAAAGTGTACAGCCAATGTGCCCTATGCTTTGAAACATCCATAAACAAGCAGCAAAGCTTAATGTGTTTTTAAATATATATGTATTATATATATATATATATAATTATCTGGATTAATATAAAAAGACCATTTTCAAAAAGCACTTCAATAACATTAACTTGTCATTTAACATATTTTAAAAACCAATGTAGATTTCAAAGAACTCATAATTCCTTGAAAATATGAAAAGATGTACATACAGAAAATGTAATTTAAAATGGAATAAAGTCAAACTTTATTATTTTCAATGAATCCAAATTAAATAATATTTAAAGATTTTGGAACCATAGCTTTACTTCTTACTTTGAGCTTTCTAACAAAAATCAGTTTTAGAGATGGCGACACTTTCAAGTGAAAAAGCAAACCTCAAAAGTGTATGTTTCATGAAAAATACTCTGAGATCATTCCACATGGTTGAACTTTAAAATATATGTATTATATGGGAATTCTTTAGAAGAACTTTACCCTTTTTTCCATGAATATCAGGGGATATTTTGCTTTTGTAGACTAGGAAATAGTTACAAAACAGCAAACTGAATCATTCTAAATGAAAATTAAACCAAAAATGTAATTGTGAAAGCACCACCCAATTACTTTTCCAATCCCACCATTCCAATCCCTTCAGTTTATGGAGTATTTAATAAACTAGAAGTACACCATAGAGAGAAATGAAATGCTATACTGACAAATAGGAGTAGCTCAAGTTCATTCTTGGCATCTTTCTGTAATCGAAATACTTTTTTTTCCCTGCAGCAAAAAGAGCCATGAAACCCCACCGACCTCACCCAACCCCACCTTGTTACTCTTGGAATGCTCCATTAATCAAATTCTGCGGAATCTCCCTTAACCTAAACAAGTTAAACCCAAGGACACCATCTTTGAAAGAAGGACAACAAAAACCTGAACTTGACATTTACTCCTTGAATATTTAGAGATCCTCAACTTTTAAAAGCTTAAAAGAGTTTACAGTTGTGAGAAAGTGGGCAATAAAATGTAAAAATCAACTAAGAGAAACTTTACTTCTCAAAACACTTTTATCATCTGATTCAAAACAAATGGAGTCTGTTTTTCAAAATCTATTTCTTTCAAGGATGCATTATTTACCTTAAGAATCTTACAGTCACAGTATCCCTCCCTCATTTCTGAAGAGATTCCAACTCAAAGGACATGAGGTTCATTGGGAAGAAGGAAAAAAAAAAAGGAGAGCCATGTGCTCACAAACTTTTCAGTTGGAAATCATAAAGCCAGATTGGGTGAATTTATTGAGGGCAAAACAAAATGCAAAATTTACTGATGCAAATTTTAAAAAGAAGAACATGAGATGCAGAACGAAAAGAGGCAAGTTAACGAAGCGAAAGTAAAAGATTCCCTACTAAGGATGCTCTTGCTTAGCCAACAAGGTGTATAAATGACCCCCATTCCATGAGACTTGTCTAAGGGAGCAAGATGACAGACAAGAAAGGGTCTTGATGTGAGTGTGGCAAAAGCAAGGGGACTGTTCCACAAACGGCAGAAAGGTCTGAACAATCCAGACACTGGCCAAGTTTTCAAGGTTCTGACCCACAAACAGAAACTCTTCCCTGAGTGTCCCACACTGCAATGGCAGGGAGGAATTTCAGTCAAGGAAGGAGTGTTCTTCATCATCGATCTGGTTTTGTTGTTAGGGAGTCAGAATTTGGTGAGAAAATTATCAATCATTTCACCCAGTAGTCTTCTATTTTTAGGAATTTCTACCAAAGTTTTATTTAACCCAATATTTATGGGTATAGTTGGTGAACCGTGGCCATGGAGTAACTAAGCAGTTAAACCTTTGGTGCCTGCACACAGAGCAGTTTCCTATAAATAGTGCCAGCAAGGAAGTATCAAGAGTATGTAACGTTGAGTAGCAAGAAACCCATAAAATTATTCTCTCTCCCATAAAACTAGAGAAGACATAAAACCTTCCCCAGCCTAGAAGCACAGTGCTGATTTGCAGAAGAACAACACAGAGAGTTATTCTGGGGTGGAAAAATAGTAGCAACAGCAGAAGAAAGCACAAATTACAGGAAATCAAATCTTTTATTTTCCAAAAGAAAAATGTTGGTGATGCAAGTTTAATAGAGGTATGCTATTAATATTATCTAATAATTTACCAATAGATAAAGTTGTTCAAACAGTTGATGTAAACTGTGGCCTAGGCCATGCCCATTTTTGAGGACTCCAGTATACCAAAAAAATGAAGAAATGATAAAAATATGAACTACGTAAATGGTGGTATATTTTAAATGATCTATCTTATTAGTCTCAGTGATGATATTATTAATTCATTTGCTTATTGTTCATAGCATTATATTCCAGGACAAATGCCACTCCCTCACTTTTCACTCTGTGCCCCTTAATCCAACCTATAACAAACTTTGACATAGCGCTATAATTTTTACATTAAAAAATTAGGGCCTTTGATACATTTGAAGAAATAAAAAATAGATAATCATATTACTAATGAAAGCCAAAATGAATGTCTGTCTCTTAAGTTGTTAGACATACTTGTCATTAACCCAAAATCAATTGAGTAGGAGCTGAGTATAGAAAAAAAGAAAAAAAAAAAACAGTAGAAGAAAGGATACATTCCATCGAAATTATTTAAAGTGTCAATATTAACACTGAGACATCAAAAAACATGCAGTTCAAGACTTTGCTTACAAGAAAATTCCATTCAAACATTTCTTGGGGAAAACCTGAAGCTTTTGAAGTATGATGCTAAGGAAATCATGTATTTCTATGTCAATTCTACTCAATGTTTCCGTTAACTCTTAGATTATCTGCAGGTAAGAGAATATTTGATTTGGTTTAATGTTAGTAATGAGACACTTAGAAAATAAATATAGCAAAATAAGTTCTCTCTCAACATATAGAGGTCATCTAATTCTTATTAAAAATGTGTTAAAATGTTGTTTTAAAATGTTTAAATTTTCATTTGTGTTTACAATTCAGTAATCATCTATTTTTTAATAATTTTATTATTGCTCTATAATTACTTATAATTATTTAAAGCTACTGTTTTTATAATGTTGGACAAATATTCTAAAAAGAATAAATTATCTCCTTTAAAAAAGCATTCAAGACAAAAGAAAAACAGTGGCTAAAATCCAAATACGATAAAATAATAATATACTGATTCTTTATTGCTAAGTTGATCACAGGTATTTATCCAAAAAATTACGTATTTCCTAAGACAGTGATTTATTACTATATTCAAATAACAACGTGCAAGCAAGCCTGGAACAGAAGGGCCTACACAGCCGGTATCTATTAACACAGAAAGCTGGTTGGAACTGTAGGCAAGTAATTAACCTTCTGGCCCAGAGGTTTAAAAACCCAAAAGCAGTTCCTAGAATTTCTTCCATAATTTATGAACAACTGATGGAATTCATGTCACAGTCCGTGGATTCCCTTGCTGAATTAACCTCAGCTCTCACTGACCCTAAGAAGCTATAAACCAACAGGAGACTGTGCTCTACTATTTCAGCTGACCCACAGAGTGCCATCTCTGTTGTTCCAGCATAGGAAGCCAGATGATAAATTACAGAGCCGCCCTCCAGGCACAATCCTGAACATTCCCCTTTAATGAAGATGACAACAACACACTGTACATGGACATTCACTCACCCCAAACCAGCCCTGTTTGACAGCAAACCCTCATCTATACTCTATAGATGATCTATATTCTGCAGCTAAAGTTTATGAAAAGATAAGCATGATGACACTGGGAATAGAGGGTCAAACGGTGTATCAAGGGAGTATGAACACCTGTGACTAAATACAGAAACACATCAGCAACGCTAGCAGCAATAGCTCACAGTATCACATGCTTACATTGTGCAGGCACTATGTAAAGTTATTTATATCTTCATTTGTTCCTCAAAACAACACTATGCAATTGGGACTTTTTCTTTTTTCTTTGTGTTTTTTTAGACAGAGTTTCACTCTATTGCCCAGGTTGGAGTGCAACGGCATGATCTCAGCTCACTGCAGCCTCCACCACCTGGGTTTAAGCGAGTCTCCTGCCTCAGCCTCATGACTAGCTGGGATTACAGGTGTGCACCACCATGCCCAGCTAATTTTTGTATTTTTAGTAGAGATAGGGTTTCACCACATTGGCCAGACTGCTTTCGAACACCTGACCTCAGGTGATCCCTCACCTCGGCCTCCCAAAGTGCTGGGATTACAGGCATGAGCCACCGCACCCAGCTGGGACTACTATTATCCCATTTATCAGAGATGAGGAAACTAAGCTTCAAGGAAATTAACCAGCTCATTAATTTTCATTCAAGAAGGAAATAAACAGAATGGGGTTTGAAGCCTGTAATCTGACTCCAGAATCAATACTCTGGATATAAAGGTGGCATTAAATAACAATGTATTACAAATACAAATTTTACGGTAGGAAAGTTTCTCCATAGCTGGAGTTAAGTTCTCAGCTGACCATAGGTAACAAACTATAGTTTCTATGTTAAAGTTATCTTCAATTGGTTGATATATCAAAAACAAAATATTGTCAAACATGATGAAAGGAGCGTATGTAGTTATGTGGTATGTTCAAGAGTAACGGGAGGGGTCAGGGGGCATGTCGAAGAATGAGAAATAAAAATATCAGCAATGTGATATATTGGAAAAAGTTTAAGCCTCGGTTTAGTTCTAGCTGAACCACATACAAGTTTTATGACCTTAGGCAAATCACTGCACTTTGCTGGGTATTAGTTGAAATAAGAGGCTTGAACTAGATTTCTGAAACTCCTTTCTATTCTAAAGTCAAGAATATTATTTTTTTTATTCTAAAAAAGCGGATGCCTTGTGCACGCTTGCCACATTCTCATTCTAATTACCAAACTGTGCAGAATAAATGGACTTTAGAAGGTGGATACAAGATTTATGAAAAATAACATTTTCAAAGTTAATGGAAAAAACAAAGTCTTGTGAGACCACAAAATGGTGGTAATGGGAACAAGGCGGGAGAAGGAGTATGCAGAACGGAACGAAGGGGAAGCAAGGATACAACCAGTTGGTTATTTAAGGTAGTGAAGGATAAAATCAATCATAAAATGAAGAAATTGGAGGATGTTTTTAATTTTAGACACTATCAACAAAAAATAAAAACATAAATACTAAAATTCCTCCCACAACTAACAGGTAATAATCCAATAGCTAATTTGTCACTGTCTTGTAGAATGACCATTAGTCCCGAGCCAATTAGCAAAAATACTTGTTTTAAAAACATTAATATGTATGAAGGAGACTGCCTTTAATGTTCCATAAAAGAATACTGTTACTGTACTGGACAGGAAATGTTGAAAAACACCAACTGGCAAATTGGAAGGAAAAACCATAAACTAGAGTCCTATTTCCTCTTCATAAAACTAAGTGTTATTTGATATCATAAAAAAGAGATTTGATTTCCCAACTTATTGATGGACAGTTTGAATACTATAAAAACAAAATTAAACTGACACCTTCAGGCATACTTGGTATGGAATTAAAAGACTAACTCCATAAAAATCTCATCACAGGCCGGGCGCGGTGGCTCAAGCCTGTAATCCCAGCACTTTGGGAGGCCGAGACGGGCGGATCACGAGGTCAGGAGATCGAGACCATCCTGGCTAACACGGTGAAACCCCGTCTCTACTGAAAAAATACAAAAAACTAGCCGGGCGCGGTGGCGGGCGCCTGTAGTCCCAGCTACTCGGGAGGCTGAGGCAGGAGAATGGCGTAAACCCGGGAGGCGGAGCTTGCAGTGAGCTGAGATCCGGCCACTGCACTCCAGCCTGGGCGACAGAGTAAGACTCCGTCTCAAAAAAAAAAAAAAAAAAAAAATCTCATCACACTGCAGTATATTCAAAGGTCCAACTGCCAATTAGCAACCATTTCCTAGAAATAAAAAAAGGGAAATTTAGTAAATATAATTTAATCATTATTTCCTCTGTATGTTACTGCCCACTATAAAGCTTGACTAGGAGAAAATGAACAAGTCAATGTGTGATATGGTTTGTCTGTGTCCCCATCCAAATCTCAAATTGTAGCTCCCACAATTCCCATGGGTCATGGGAGGGACCCGGTGGGAAATAATTGAATCACAGGGTGATCTTTGCTGTGCTGTTCTTGTGATAGTGAACAAGTGTCACAAAATCTGATGGCTTTATAAAGGGGAGTTCCCCTGCACATGCTCTGTTGCCTGCCACCATGTAAAATGTGACTTTGCTCCTCCTTTGCCTTTTGCCGTGATAGTGAGGCTTCCCCAGCCATGTGGAACCGTGAGTCTATTAAACCTCTGTCCTCTATAAGTTACCCAGTCTTGGGTATATCTTTAATAGCAGGGTGAGAACAGACTAAAACAATGAGAAAAGATCAATCAATAAATAAAAGCATCATTTGGCTCTAAGCATAAAATTTTCATAGTACTAAATGATATAAGACTTTTATTTCCTCATCTTTTATACTGGGGGGTTTATAGAATTTCTGTAATTCTTGTGGTAATTATAATAGCTATATAGAAAAAAAAAAAAAACACACAGATAACTTAAAACAGAATTTGAAGTCAGAAGACTTGTGTTTTTTTACCTTGATAGTGGACAGGTCATTTGCTTCTCTGAATCTGAGCTTCCTCATGTAGAAAATGAGAATGGTCCTAGAAATGGCTGAATCCTTTCAATGGCTGTGAAAGGATTAATTTAGATACTATATTTGAGAGAACTTTCCTTTTTCAACAAATTTAAAGATTAAAGAGGTGAGTCTGATCTGCCCTGTCCTTCAGCTTAGAATCTATTCATGGGAAGCTGATAAGCAAAGTACAGTGTAAAATAGCTGAAAAGAGGTATTTATATATAATAAACAATGAGAGCCCCCAGATCTCTACTAGATGAGATTTGCTACACAACTGCAAAAGACTATAATGTACTACACAATTGTTTGTAATTATTCCCGCTCCAATAGCACAGACTTGCCCTTGTCAAACAAAACAGGGCATTTGTCAGGACCGATTTCCTCTATGTTCTTTCTAATGAGAAACTTTAAAAACTAGGAAACTCCAAGCTGAAATCAAACAGGAAGTTTGGTGCTGGTTAACCACATGTTGTTCTTTATTCCCTCATTTAAGCACTGTAACTTTATGGGCACTAGCGAGTTAGATCTTGAACCATGTTATTAACGCTCATTTGTTACATGGTTTCCCAACAATTACATGACAAACAACAGGATAAAAAATGGAAAGGAAAGCAAATGTGGGTGGGCCCAGCTCATAGATTGGGAAGTGTAGCATTTTCTTCTTTAATGCCAACACTTCTCAAAGTGAATGCTACGGATTTTTGTAAGTAGTATATGAAAAAATGATTTTATGGTCAACTAAATTTGTATTCAAATCTGGAACTTCTCACTGTGAACCCATGCATCCTTTTTACTATCATACAGGTACTGCAACCCACTTGTAAGTTATTTTATCTATTGAACAAGCATTCACAAGTTCTCTTTCTAAGCCAGACAGTGTGCTGAATGGTAAAAAGTAAGGTATCAGTTATGGGCATGGCCCTAAGAAAACTGAGAACCCACAGACTACTGAAGATGACCACAGGTGCAGGCAATCAGAAGCAGGCTGTGCTGAGGAGAGTAAAGGGGCATGGATATGCCGACCTAACAAGGCAGGGGTAGCGGACAGGTCAGGGAACACATCAAGAAGAAAGTAACATGTAATTGGAGATTGGAGAAAAGTGAAAGAAGGCCAGTAAGCAGTCTGGAATGTAAACAGTGAGGGGTCGGTAGTTGATAAGTCTCATGAGAAAAGTCTAGGGCATTCATTTTGTACAAGGCAAGGGGAAGTCACTGAAAAGGTTTAAGTAGGATAATAAAATGACCCAGTGAGCCTTTTTATCAATTCTTTAAAACTTCTTTTCTAAGGCTGACAAATACTTTCCAGTGCATTTCGAAGAAAATGTCTGAAAAACCCGTGAGAAGAGGAAATTTTGTGGGATTCCTTTTTCAAGGAGATAAATCTAGCATCCTCAAGATGTATGAAGCATGAAATAATGACATTCAGCTTCTTCAGAAGACTGCTTCTCTAAGCAGTATAACTGTAAGAAAAAAAACCCAAAACAACAAAATGTCTGCTTACATTTAGGGAATAGAAGTCTTCCTGTTCAAAGAATCAGGCTCTGGCGGAGATGTGCACAAGACTTAAGCTATGAAGCTAGATGTTGAGGGAACAATTCTCTGGTCCACTTAAGTGGTAGCTGCATCTACACGGTTGCTGTCACTGGAATAAAACATCCCTATTTATTTATTTATTTGTTTATTTTTTGAGGTCTAGTCTCATTCTGTAGCCCAGGCCGGAGTGCAGTGGCGTGATCTCGGTTCACTGCAACCTCCGCCTTCCAGGTCCAAGGGGTTCTCCCACCTCAGCCTACCAAGTAGCTGGGATTACAGGCACCCACCGCCACGACTAATGTTTGTATTTTCAGTAGAGATGGGGTTTCCCCACATTGGCCAGGCTGGTCTCAAACTCCTGACCTCAGGTGATCTGCCCACCTCGACCTCCCAAAGTGCTGAGATTACAGGCGTGAATCACTGCACCTGACCCCTATTTATTTTTAAATATGAAAATTTCAAACAAGAGGAAATGTTGAAAGAATAGTACAGTGATCACTGTATAAACTCACTTAGGTTTAATATTTCTTAACATTTCACCAAATTTGCTTTCTCCTACTCATTTCTCTTTTTTTACATGTATTTTTATATGCCCTCCTTCTTCCTGGTCCATTTGAGAATAAGATGCAGAGAAGTTTCACACCTAAGTATTTTAGCACAAATCTTATAATAACAGTTACTTGCACAATCATGATATACACACTAAATATTTGTATTATACAAGAGAAATTATTATAAAAATTAGAAAACAGAAAATCATAAAGAAAATTAAAACTAACCATATTTATAACATATAGAAATAAAAGTAGTTAATAATTTAGTAGATAACTTTTCAGTTTTTTAAATACAAATGCTTTATTCTTACAAAAATATATCCTGTTTTTGTAACTTATCTTTCTCATTTATTTTCATGTTAATTAGTATATATCCGTATCACTTTTATTACCTATATAATAGTCCAGTTTACAGATATACCATAAATTATGAGTTCTTTCAACGTTAAATATGTAGGATCTTTTCCAATTTTTGCCATTATAAACAGTTTTTCAAGGAACATAACAATGTTCTTTTTATAAAACAAATATTGTTGCCCATAACCTCTTTTCAGACTTAGGAATCAAGTATACTTTGGATTTTTGCCTAATAAATAAAGCAGTACAAATATTAAAAGCCAAGGATAAGTTTTTATGTGGCAAGGCAAACAATTTATCAACTGTATTTTGGAGGTTACTATGGTTTAATTTCAAGGAAAAAATTGGTGGGACATAAACAGTTCAGAATTTTAAATACCACCAAATAATATTTTTTCAATTGAGTTGTCATTTAAACATATATTAAAAAGAATGCTTAGCCTTTAAAAAGAAAACTCTTAGTTAATCAGCAACATAGCCATCTAAAATGCATTTTCCCCAAATTAATATATTAAGAAAATTCCATGATTAAAAGTATGCTAAACACCATGATATTAAGTTAATTCCTTATCAATAGTCAACCAAGATTATATCTACAAAACTAAGTTATGAAAATTTCAGCATGTTCAGCAATTTAAGATCTTGATAAAGTTGGAAGAAATAAAAGGGAAAGGTACTGAACATGAAAATTCTCAATATGATGTCCTGTAAATAAACCTAAGAAGAAATGTAGAAAATAATATAAGAGGTTATATCATTCAGTAAAGGCTTGCCACAGTATATTAATAAACACAATTCATTGAACTTTGGAAAAGTAGTCTTAACAAGGAGTGATATTATAGAAGAATTTTAGAAATTATGCTTATGTCAATGAACTGACCATCTACTATGAACTAGCACTAAGTATTTTACATACATGATTTCATTTATTCTTCACAAAAATGTACAATGTAAAACAGGACTTAGAGACATGAAGAAATTTGCTCAAAAGTATATGACTAACTAGTGGTGGGGGCTAGGATTTGAACTCAAGCCAGCTGTCCCAAAGCCCCTGCTGTTTCCATTATGCAAGACTGACTCCCATGGCAGAGGAGGGTATAACAGGAAACACACTGAGACCTGTTTCTACTAATCACGGCAACTCCCTAGGCGAGAAAAGTTATTCAATCTCATGAGAACTCAGAGTCCCCTGAACCCTAACTACATAATTTCAAATATCAGCAAAAACATTACTGATAGGATGATCTTTTATCAAATTTCTATCTTTTGCTATCTGCAGGCAGGTTTTGGAGTTGAGTTCTAGAATATATCTACAAGTAAGCCCAAATTTAGAAAGTCTTAATGTTTTTCTATTTACAGTCATAAACATAATAATATCAGCCCAACAGTGAACAGTTCCTATGCAAAAGTAGAGTCAAAGTTGGCAAACCTACTCATCAACTGACTTTTGCAGCAAAGGCAATGCCAATGGACATTAACATGTTGCAGTGGCAGCAGCAGCAGTGGCAAAAGCTTGAAAATTTATTATCAAGAATGCCGCAGCAACAGTTGGAAGCAATACCAGTCTGAGAAATCAAGTAAGAGAAATGGCCCCAGTTAAACAGAATAGCCTCTGTCAGCTGGGTTCTTATTCACAGGGGCCAACACATATTTCACACAAATTGCTTTTTCCTAGGTATTTATCATTGGCCAGGGGGCCCTTCGAGAGTATTTGTTCCCCAAATATGGCCTGAGTACTCCTGGGAATCACCAAGACTCTTTACAAGGTCTGCAAGGTCAAAATTACTTTCATAATATTACTATTATGTTATTTGTCTTTTTCACCATGTTGACATTTACTCTAATGGCATAAAAGTAATGGTGAGTAAAATTGGTAACTGCTAGTGACCTCAATTTGTAATACTAGTCACTGTAGTCTTCACAGTCACAACTCACAGTAGAAATGAATGCCAGTTTCACTTGAGAACATCTGTGATTAAGTAAAACATATTAATATGTTAAAATAAGCGTATTTATTAAGTTCTAGCCTTTGTGTATCATCTTTTTAATATTTGGAAATTAAGCAGAAAGCACTTGTAACGCATGCTGATGTATGAAAGTTGTCTCAAGGAAAAGCACTTGAGTGATTGAGTTGCAAGCTGACCTGGCAGTTTTTTTCATGGAACACCATTTTTATATGAAACAAAGTGACTGATAGACAAATTATGGTTATTAAACATTTTGTGCACATTTGTTCTTTGAATATAAAAGAAGTGAGCCTGTCATTGAAGAAAATAAAGAAAAAAGGAAATGATAGGAATTGTTAGGAAATATAGGAATTACAGCAGTCAAGCAAAATTTAGAATGCTCCCAAGTGCTTGAAGGCTTCTGAATATTTAGGCTATGTAATGAGATCAGCAATGATATTAACATATCATCCCCTGAATAAGATAAAACGTTCTTCCTCTAAGTAAAGTAAAACATAAAAGATCTGCATAACTTAGTGAGCCAATATTTTCCAAGTTATCTGTAACATGATGATGTTACAGAATCATGCATGGGTAAAAGATCATTCGAATTGCAACACAGACCAACTGATTCTACTGTCACAGAATAGACAAAACTCACTGAGATAATTTTAGGTTCCACACAACAATAAGCCTTTAAAAACACTAGCCCTTTTTGAGTTTTAGTGCAGGAATAATATCCAAGGTAATATCATCCACTGTAATAACATCCAAAATTATTTGACAACTATTAAAATACTTTCCTCTTCTAACTACATATCCATGAGGCCAGATTTTCTTCATATTCTGCATCCTGCTGCAATCAAAAGATACTGCAGCAGGATGAGTGAAGAAATAGATATGAGAATCCAGCTGTCTCCTCTTAAACCAGATAGACTTTCAGAAATGTAAAACAACTTCTCCTTTCACACTAAATGATTTCTAGTTTAGAAAATGCAGGTATTTTCTATAAAAATATGTATGCTAACATGTAATGGGTATAATATTGTTATTTTTAGTAAATTAACAAGTAAACATTTTTAAATTTTCTAATATGGTAAACAGCTTTAATTTCTAATATGGCAAATAGTTATAGATATAACCCACATAAACAAAAGCTTTCCAGAATCCTCGATTATTTTTAAGAGTGGTACAGAGTGATGAGGCCACAACATGAGCATCACTGATCCAAAGAACACTGCTTCACAGAGGCTGCGTCAGCTGTCCTCTCCTGACTGTCCCCACCTTGCCTTCACTCGTGGTCCTTGCCACTTCATTGTGTCCTCTCTAAATAATGTATAACTAAATACTTCTTGAAGAATAGGTCGTGACCATCACCTTCATCATGTGATAGCACACCCATAAAGTGCTACACCTAGCACTGAAAAACAGCTGAATAAAACCAGGTGACTTCATAAGGAAAAGTAATGCAGGGAGAAGAAAACACCGAATTTACAGAATCAAAACATTTGGAGCTCTGCTTTCATACTAGTGAAATAACTGCATAAAACCATGTGATTACTGAACCAGGCTGTAGCCTGGGAGGGCAAATGAATGCTTATCATTTGAGGGACAGGACAAAGCAAATACAAGGGAAGCGAAAGCATCATTTGTCCATGCAGGAAAACAAATTTGTGCCAGGGCTGTTATGGAGGCCCAGATGCCAGCCACCAACCACTTCCAACCACTTCCAACCACTTCCAACACAACCTCAGCCACACTGCTAGGCAGTGGTCAATGAGGGCACAGGCTTGACAACAAAATAACCCAAAGAAGAACTGTAAAATGAGAAAGTATAATAAGTTTTATTTTAAACAGAAAAATCTGGTTATAAGTAAATAACTACATAAATAATTAGAATTATAGTTTCTGTGTGGACCTACAAACACATACACCACTTTCTCCCTCTCTCTATCTCTGTCTGTCTCTCTCTCTCTCTCTCTATATATATATATACACACACACAGAAACACACACACACACATATATATATAATTTATTTATCTATCAATCAAATTGTATGTGTTGGTTCATTGTGCCTTACCACTGCTGTCTGAATTTAGATGACCAGTCCTCTTGATCAGAAGCCAAATTTAATAGGCCAGAATCTGTACAACATTTGGCCCAGACCCATGTACGCAATAAATAACCAAATGATACATAAAGTGATTTGGAGTTTAGAATATACTTTAAACATAATATAGAACATAAGATAACAAAAACCATGACATATATTTAATAATTTTTATCAGAGAGAATTCTTGGAACTCTAAAAATTTTCTTATTACTGTAATTTTATGGAGGATAATAATAATTAAAATTTTAGGAGCAATTACTACTATAAGTGCTTTGTTCTTCTCCACTGCCTAGCCATACTATGAGTAAAATAAAATGTAGGCATACAGTATCCTCAAGGATGGAATTATTTTGAATAATCAAGGGTTCTACTGGATTGGGTTCATCCTTTCTGTGCTGGTAGCTATGTCTTAACGCATTCTGAACAACTAAGTCCCTGCCTTTTAAAAACACACTATACCAAACATAACACAATTACATCCTGTCTTGGGGCATTATCATAAACTGACTATTTTGATCTATACATATAATATATGTTTCCTATTCCCTACTTGCCCTCTTCTCATACACAAATTAAACGTACATGCACACTAATACAGCATGAAATCTGCTAAGCAAACTAAATCTAAGTATAGCACAAAGATATCTTCTAAGAATTACTGATATCAGAGTGAAGGGCTGTTGATTTCGCCCTTGCCCTTACTCCATCCTAACTCCATACAGCCACAAATACACATAAAAGAGCGCTGCCCAGTGACATCAAAGATTATACCACTAGACTGCCTTGCTGGCCAGGAACTTCAACATTCTCTCTGGTCCCTCTTCATTAGTTCCTTACTTCTGTACCATCGGTACCTGGTGCCACCGGCCATTAGCACAATTTTAAGTACATCTGCCCTCAACATGGTTCTCTGCTTCTCATTCCCATGTGCTGCCCTCTGCTTTTCATTTTGCAGTCTGCTTCTGCAACACTTGATCTCAAAAGCCTCACTTTCTCTAGATGACTTCTAATTAAGAAAAACCTTCCTTTTCTTCTTTAGAGCACCTGTTATTCCACAGCTATCTGTTCTTGGTTATGTGTTTCATTTAAAAGTATTTAAGTACCTATTCTAAGATAACAAATTCTAAACTGACCTTATGTCTTTAAGCTTTAGTCAGAAAATTAAAAATTACGCTCCAAGGGTGTCCCTTCCTCCACCTATATCTAATATTCACTGTATTGATTCTTTGGCCTACTTTAACGTTTCTCCATTGACAATACAGTTATTATGCTAGACGCTGAGCTACGTACTGGGGATACAAAGGTAAAAAAAGTCAAATACTACAGCCCTTGAAGAGGAAACTTCAGCTGTATAATCCAGTCACATGGTTCTCCATGTAGAGTCTAGTACTGAAAAAAGTTTTCAGACTGATGTAAAATCATCTAGTTATTAATATTAATAGTATTCTTTCAAGTCTTTTTCAAGGGCTTATCTACGTGATAGGTAGGATCCAGACAAGGTTCTTTCAAGTATATTCAGTTGTTCATTCAACCTCCACTAGGGCACAGCTTTCTTTCATTGGAGAAATTACACAAAAGTGGTAAGAAAAGAAGGGGATCTTTAGGAAGCAGTCCGTGACATAACAGATATTCACTCACAGCACCCACCCTGGTATCCAATAAATCCTACAGCATTCATGCAATATTCCAAGGTAAAAAGGCCACATTTGACATGAGTTACAGGAGGGATTATAAATCAAGTCGATGCCCTTAACTATCTATATAAAGTGAAACTGTTATTCTCTAATTCCATCCATTAGAATCACATAGAAGTTAATCACAGTTATATCACAACCAAACATTAAAAACATTATTTCCACTTTAGATGTTTTACTTAGTTTGAGAAAATATATTTATTTTAAATTCTTCTAGATGAAAAAACTGGATTTTACAATGCTTTAAGAGAGAGAAAACAGCCAAGATTAATTCTTAATCTGGAAGATATTTGTACTATTACAATATTTACTGTCTTGGAAGCATGTGATTGCTCTAAGTGGTTTTTATCACTAGTCTAATTACAGTCTCCATACCTGTGTGGCTCCGGATATGAACTCGGAGTGTACCACTGCTGGCAAATTTCTGGCCACAATATGGACAGATTTTCTCCTTTTCTCCTGTATGTGTCTAAATGGAAAGGGATAAAAAGGCTAAGGATAAATACAAAGAATTAGGTAAAGATGATTAAATGCCTCTGACAATAGTAAATCCTTATTTTCTAGGATTACATTTCATTAAAATGATTTAATTTCACAATGAGATTTTAAACAATTTATGATGGATATTCCCATTGACTCAAAAAAAAATGCCTTAGAATCATGCATTAGTGTTAATTTCAAAATCGTTCTGCAGTTTACTTTTTTAAGCCCTCATGGAGCCCCAACCAAAAATGATTAAATTATATAAAACCAGTATATTCTAGCAAAACCACATAATCAAAATAGGGCTATAGCTACCCTTCCCAGTTGCCAAGAAACACTTCATTTGAAGCATTTTTCACATTCTTCGTGTGTATTTAACTCTTGAGGACAGAATTAATCTTAATAAAGTCATCTGTTACTTGTGTTATGCTGTTTGACTAGACTGGTTTTACTGCAAAGCAAAAAGGAATATAAATCTGATTTGACCCTTAAAATCAGCAGGTGGTAACTGAGCAGTCAATTTGAAAGCATATTTCTGCCCTCAACATGCCTTTCATCTAGGTATAAACAATCACACGAGGAAAGGTAAGTAAGTATGGTTAAAAAGCAAGTTTCGATAAATGCTGGAGAGTTCAAAGAGTAAAGAGTGACCCCTCCCCAAAGGAGGAGGAAGATGTGCATTTTAAACTGGCCCCACAGTCTCATCAGGAGACCAATTTTGCTCCTAACATAAAAACAGATAATTCCAATTAATGAAGGATCAGAGCTACTTCTCAAGTCCCAGTGTTTCTCAAACTTAAGAGATCGGGGAAGAAGGGAGGTGAATGCAATTCCTTCAGGTATGTACACATTCTTTCTAAGACTACTTTTAGAATTTTTTTTTCAATGTAACCAAAAAATTAATAAAAGTATTAATTTTATCGTCTAGGTTACAATCATCTAGGTTACAATCACAAAACAGAGCTTCCAGGGCCTATGTTTGCCTTTGTTCTTAAGAACAAATTCCTGACAAGTAGTCAAGTAGTATCTGAACTGCGATAAACTAATGAAAAAAGAATAGAAAAAGTTTTCTTTTAATGACGTTTCTCAGAAGAGAACACTGGCTGTCATAGAGAAAAAGGGGTGGGGCAATTACCTCATCACCTGACAACATCAAAGAACCATCACCATAGCAAAACATTTTCATCTTCCATATTAAATTGTTAACATTAGTGTAACTGACTTTGCAGCCTTATTAATATTTAATTTGCAAATTTGCAATTTGTATTAAAATGTGTATTTGGATATGTACTATCATATTTACAATTTTTAAAGAGCTATAAACTAAAGACCTTAGTCAGTATCAGTGTCTTTTGTTTTTTTTTCCTTGAAACAATTTATATTATACTCAAGTTTGAAAAACACAGCCGAATCAACTACCATGCTAGCCAACAACACTGTGTAAAACAAGCATCTCTTGGATTTTGTATTTGGCAAGCACTTAACTTTCCATTTTTACTACAAGCTGATATACAAAAGAGTTATATATCTTTACACTTCAGTAAGAGCCTTTACTCCCCTGGTCCACATTATGGTTCAATCTAAAGTAAAATACATAACATTTTAACATATAACAGACTTCTCTTCTTTTTTATTTTATTTTATTTATTTATTTATTTTTGATCTCTCTTCTTTTCATTACCTGACAGAAGGGGCAAAGTATGCCAATTTGTCCTCCATTAGTGTAAGGTTGTTTAGAAATTATACATATACAGTTAGAGCATTGAATTATTCCAAACAGGTAATTACTAATCTATTTGTAATTCATTCATAAAATCACAGCATTTCCTTTGCTGCTATGTATTTCATTGTTCATTTATATGACTGTCATTGGTTCCAAACTGAAGAAGTTCCAAATTAAAGGATATTAGGGTTATATTAATGAAAAAAATTAAAATATTCCTTTCATTTAACTCAAAAATATATCTATCATTAGGTTCCAATTTTGGTTAGCTAGTTTCAAAAGACATTAAAGGTATAATACTAAACTACCTTAAATATTAATAAGAAAGCATGGAAACAGCTCACTTTAAGAACAATACTGAATAAATTTATGAGATTAAAATGAGTAACACAATACAAAATATACTATGTGACTATTATTGCAGACAAGGTAAACTATCTTGAAAGCTCACTATACTTTTCCTTTATTTATTGAAAGACAACCAAAAATGTGTTAAATTCATGCAAAAAGTAATTCAAGCAAAGAAAGTCGAAAGACTCTTTTATTCAGAGACCTAAAAAAAAAAAAAAACCAGATAATATCATTATTACTCAGCATTAAAAATACAGGAACCCATACACCCTAGATGTGATTATTATACACTGAATACCTGTATCAAAATATAATATCTCAGGCTGTGCACAGTGGCTCATGCCTATAATTCCAGCACTTTGAGAACCCAAGGTGGGCACATCACTGGAGGTCAAGAGTTCTAGACCAGCCTGGCCAGCATGGTGAAACCCCATCTCTAGTAAAAATACAAAAAAGTAGCCAGGCGTGATAGTAGGCACTTATACTCCCAGCTACTTCGGAGGTTGAGGCTCAAGAATTGCTTGAACCCAGGAGGCAGGGGTTGCAGAGAGCCGAGATGGCACCACTGCACTCCAGCCTGGGTGACAGAGTGAGACTCTGACTCAAACAAACAAACAAACAAACAAAATATATATATATAAAATATCTCCTGCATATAACTACATCTACTATGTACCCATAAAAATTAAATATTAAAAAAAATTCAGGAAAAGAAAGTTACTCAATTCAATTCTTTTGAAACAGTTGTATTAAGGATAGATAAGATAGATAGATAAGATAGATACTGAAGCAGGAGTTATTTCTTCACATTCATTCAGTATCACATACTAATGGCAGAAAACTACCATACTTCATGGTTACTTCTAAAGTTAACACCACCTGAGTGCAGTGGCTCACGCCTGTAATTCCAGCACTTTCAGAGGCTGAGATGGGAGAATAGCTTGAGCTTAGGAGTTCAAGACCATCCGGGGCAACATAGCAAGACCCTGTCTCTACGAAAATGTAAAAAAATTAGCTGGGCATGGTAAGACATGACTGTAGTCTCAGCTACTCGGGAAGTTTCAACAGGAGGATCACTTGAGCCCAGGTGTTCGAGGATACAGTAAACTGTGATGACGCCACTGCACTACAGCCTGGGCAACACAGCGAGACTCTGTCTCCAAAATAAGGAAAAAAGTCAGCATTAAAACCTTTAAGTGTATTTGTTACAATACAAGTTTTACTATTTAAAATATATACTTAAAAATGCATTATTGGGCAAGTAAAAAATAAACTCGATTCCCTTGAGGTAATTACCCAAGTAGCACAATACAAAAAAATATATAATCTCCAAATCATTGTATGAACATTTTCTTTGAGTTAAGCAAAAATTTATCGAGTCCCTATTCCGTACCAGAAACGTCCCTATGCTCTAGAGACGTAAAGATCAAAGACCATCCCAATACCAAAAGGGCTCAGTCTATTAACTTGCCAATAAACCTAAGAATTCACTTTGAAAAAATAAAATTATCAAAGTACTACTCATATTTCTTTGAAAGAAACAGCCTACATTAACCAAAAATGAATAAAAATTGATAAGCTCCTGTTCATTGAGTACTTTTTAGAAAACACCTATCAGCAAAGCTATGGGTTATGAAGTCTCCATCTAACTCAGGTTCTCATTCATGGAAAAAAATAGGTGTATCCTGAAATATGAAGAAAGCGAACATGTTTGAAGAGCTGATAGAAATCACACATTTGTCATTTTGAGTAAATATTTTGATAGATTAATATATAATTATCACATGATAGTTAACATATATACCCATACTGCTTAAATATGTAATCTGTTCAAACTAACAGATTTCCACTTACTTTCTTATGACTTCTAAGCACTGAAGGTGTAACAAAGGCCTTATTACATAGCTCACACCTATACTTCTTGTGTCTTTCATGAACCACCTGGACATGAACGTTTAATGTATCCTTCCTCTTAAAGGTAGCATCGCAGTGATGGCACTTGAAAGTCCTCTCACCTTAGAAACAAAGAGAAACATTTAAGAAGCAATAGCAGGGTCCTATTGATTTCCTCCCATGTATGCCAGACTTAGTTGCTTTCTCCAAAACGCTGGCTTTGTAGCTCTAAGAATGTAACTTTTTTTTTTTTTTTACAACAAATTTCAGTTCCATTATCTGCTAATTCACTGTGTGACCAGGCCGAAGTCCTTTCATCTTACATCTTCAGTCTTCTTAACTGGAAAATGTGGGGACTGAATTAGCAAAATTCTCAAAGTTACCATGAACATTTTTAAAAAGTATGCACTTCTGCAGCAGGGGCTGGGATTTGAGGTAAATAGATTCCAGTGACACAAGGCCTCTGTCAAGCAAGGTGAGTTGCCTTTGGGCCCCTCCCAAAGTCGCCTCAAATCCCACCACTGTCCCTATGACCTCCTGTGAATAGATAATAGGTGGAACTGGATCATAGGTAGAGAGCTGAGGAGGAAAACTCCTGAGGGCAGAGGGTGTGCATCAGAGCTCAGGCCCTCCCATTCTGGGAGGGGGAAAGGGTTATAATGCCCCTGCTTCCTCAGTACTGACTCAGGAACCTGGACTGGAGGCTCCCTGATTCAGTCCTTGGGCAGTTGTAAAAAGTCTCCAAGGCTTTGAGGGATGGGGGTCTTTCAGAGAGGAATTAAATTGGGATAGGAAGATGAAGACTAGCAGCCACCCTAGGTATTTCACTTTCTTCTCATTATCCAGCCTGGGGCTGAGGGGAAAACAACCTCAGAAACTACATATAGAAATCTTACGGTACTTTCTAACTTTCATATAATGCTATTTTTATAGTTCTTCTTAACACATAGGCCTAAGTTTCAGTGGCCATTTTAAATACAATTACAGCCATGAATGTCCGCAATTAGAACACAATGTTTAATAACAATACAGTATAAAATGTATGTAGTATGCGACTATATAAACAAGACAGACTAGTATTTGAATATAATTTCCTTTTTTAGAAAACTGTCATATTAGCATAGATTCCCATATTGTATTGATAACAAGGCAAAATTAAGAATAATTAAATTTCTATATCTAAGTAAGAGATTATCTCAATTTTAGCCAAGCTCTTCTAAATTCCTTCCACCATAACCAGCACCAAATTTAGCAATGTAAAGACCCTATTATTTTTTTACATGAAAGGAAGGAAGAAAGGAAGGATGGAGGGAGGGGCAAAAAGAAGGAGAAAAGGAAAAGAAAAATTACCTTCTCTTTGTCTTTCTAAATAGAATTATCCCTCTCTAACTTAAAGTCTCTTAGAGTCCTGTTGACATTTAATGTCTGAAACAAAGTCACATCCATACAATGCATGAACTGTGTGGATTCTGAGAGCTTTGTTTATTTGTGCGTTTTTGTTGCAGAGTACTATTTTTGTAAACTATCTTTATTCTTTTCGTTTCATTTAAACATTCTGTTTGTACAAGATGTATAATCAGTGATAGCATAAGGAAATATCAATTGATATAAGACTGTAAACATTAATGTTAATATCAAATCTATTCAGGTACTGAAAGAGATGTTTTTATAAAACTTCTAAGATTGCTCCTATCAAAGCATTTTCATTAAACTACCAAGTGAACTAAAATGTTGGTCCCTGTACAAAATCTCATCAAGCTATAGCAAGGAAGTCCTTACCTTCCTTCTTTCATACTTTAATTGCAGATTTCTTTGTGTTAAATTTATAAGAATTTTTCCCTATCTTAGTACGTACAAGCTAGCCAGCAACTTGCCTTTTGGTTTTCAGCATATTGGGAAATAGCAATAATTCCCAAAATTATTACAAGTTATTCTTCACATTTTGAGCCAGAAAGCTGATGTAAATTTCTAACAACAGCTTTCATATTTTAAAGTTAAATAAATGGGTTTTAATTTTCATATTGTATAAGACAAGGCCTAGTATTTTGTCCTATTTTAGCCATTTCTGGTGTTCCCATTCTTTTCACTAATTGATGTCTAACTTTATTTCCCTTAAATAACTCATTTACTCACTCAATTATCAAAGTTGATTTTCCTGGCCAAATGTCATGATGCAGCTTCATAAAACCTGTGATTAATGTGCTGATCAACATCATATTAAATACATACTCCACAGCACAGTCTACACATAGTCACTTTAATCCTATTTTCTCAAGTGAATGAGAACCAAAAAACTGAAAGCAAAGGTGGTAGATTACTTCTGTTAAGAATTCCTTGCTGTCATTAGAAATAAAATTGCATCATTCCCAAGCAAAATTTCCCAAGCATCAAGTCAAATTTAGCCATATTTCTTTTCTTTTTTTTTTTTTTTTGAGACGGAGTCTGGCTCTGTCGCCCAGGCTGGAGTGCAGTGGCCGGATCTCAGCTCACTGCAAGCTCCGCCTCCCAGGTTCCCGCCATTCTCCTGCCTCAGCCTCCCGAGTAGCTGGGACTACAGGCGCCCGCCACCGCGCCCGGCTAGTTTTTTTGTATTTTTTTTTTTTTTAAGTAGAGACGGGGTTTCACCGTGTTAGCCAGGATGGTCTCGATCTCCTGACCTCGTGATCCGCCCGTCTCGGCCTCCCAAAGTGCTGGGATTACAGGCTTGAGCCACCGCGCCCGGCCAAATTTAGCCATATTTCAATAGCGTGAATGAGGTTTACTTGTCCAAATCTCTATTCTAACATTCATTCATCTCATAACAGTTATTTTTCTAAATCAAACTGGTAATGAAATAGAAATTCCTGCAATTGCACAACAAATTTTATTTTTAAACACATTCTTTTTAATAAGAAAAATGGTAAGTTGTGCTAATAACTTCTTTAGACCTATAAGCTGAATGTAGAACGGCCTGAGAGCATATCATTACCTTTTTTTAACAGGAAGCAGATTGCATTTCATCAGAATCATTACCACTCAATACTTATTTTAAGAAAACTTAGTATCTTTATTATTTTGCATTTTGAACACTTGACCAGAGAAAATTTCTCCAAGATATTGCCTCTGTATAACCAACTGTCAAAATTAATTATTTTTTCTTTCCTCAAGAATATTAAAAATTTAAGCTGCAGTAGGAACTTAATGTGTATAGAGGATTTTCTACTGATTAAGCTAATTAAATTAAAAGTAAGAAGAGTAAATATTATCCACGGTACACAATTTTTCCGTTAATTTTAGATATAGTACTGTAGTAAGTTTCTGGCTACTTCAGCGTCTAAACAGAGAATCCACTTTAAAACTCAGCTTGGCAATAACATGTTTTTTCAATAAAGTGATATCCTTTAGTGATATAACTGGACATTCTGTGGTGTTATAAAAAGAGCTCTGAGTGGAGGCGTTAGACTTTTATGGTGCATATGTATGAAACTTAATCAGAAAGAAAAAGAATGCAACTTCAAAAAGAAGAAATCTGAGACAGTAGCAAGTAGGAAATGCACCTCAAGGTGTGTATGTATAAAATTACTGCAAAAGAAAAAAATTGCCGTTGACAAAAGAAGAAATCTCAGGCAGTGGTAAGTAGGAAAAGCACCAATCAGGGACCTGTTTGCTACTCCTTGCACTGTGAAATCTTGAGTATGTCATGGTGCTTCAGAGGTTCAATATTTTGTATCCCCCTCAAATTAAGGTGTCAGATTAGATGTGCACTCTGATCCTTTTCAACTGGAAAAGTTTGTGAACTCATAAAACGATGCCACATATCTCCATATTTTAAAGAGTCTGACATGTTTTCTTAATCATTATATTTGAAAGGAAACAAAATCATGTTTCAAAACAAAATTCAAAGATATCTTCCTGAATATGGAATACGCTTTTATATACAAACTTTAAATAATGGGAAGAAATTATATAAAATAAAATATCTCATAAAATAATTAATATTACTGTGGAAAAATAAAGCAAATCTAAAGGGAAAAAAGGTGAAAGGCAGAATTTTCGGTCTTTCTTACATTTAAAGTCAGATTATATAAATACTTACAGGCACACTTTTGGGATGTCTACATTCTCAAAGGTTATAAGAACGAAGTATGAGATAATTCCTTATGTTCTCAACTGCCTGAATCATGACTTACTGTTATGTATTAGCAGGTGTCTCTGCAAAGAAAATGGGGTCCGAAACAAAGCTTTACATTCTTCACATTGGAACGGTCTCTCCTCAGAGTGGGTCTGCAGAGGAAAGATACTGAGTCAGGAGGATCTAGAATCAACCAGTCATTACAATGGATGAGTGGAAGTTGGATTCATGATGCGAAAGACGAAAGAAGGGAAGGTGGACGGTATCTGTTTCTTCCAGTGCCATTCTTCCACCATAAAATTGTAAAGACAAATGTGCTGCGTTTGCAAAAGGAAAAATCACTTTCAAATGCTCACATTAATTATTAATTTGATAAACAGTAAAAACAATTATTCCTATTATCTCAAACTGCTAATCTGAATACACACTGAGATTTCTCAGCGCCGACTTTGCAGTGAAACTGTGTGTACTTTCTCTGAGAACTAAGCCTCCTCTATCACTGGCCAGGCTTTTACTCTGCTGGTACAACATTTGCAATATACATAAAAGAAATTATTAAAAGAGAAATTGTTTTCACACTTTTCTCTCAGCTTCGCTGAATCAATTCAAATAATTTTAGTCCTAGGTGCTGTTTTTCCCTAAATTACACTACAGCACTTACATTATAATTAACCCTAATTAACATTCATTAAATATTTAATTTGTGTCAAATGCTATTCTAAACACTTTACCTAAATCATTTCTCTTAATTACAACAGTAACTGGATTAATAAAACACTATACTGACTCCAGTTTACAAGTGATAAAACTAAGGCTCAAAAAGTTGCAGTAACTTGTGAAGGTCAAACAGCAGAGATTCCCCAAACAATATTAAGCACCCAGGTACATAAGAAACAAAAATATACTGATAAACAAGAAACAATGAAAAACCACTAACTAGATCTAAAATTCAAAAACAAAACCAAAACAAAACAGCAAACACTGCTCACTCCACCTCTTTTACATTACACATCAGTATAAACCCATTTGGTACAAATCAGCAAATAAAATCTTATTCTACTATAGATGGCATGATAGTAAGTCTCATAAATGCTAAAAAAAATTAAAAATTAAACTATTATCTCATATTACATAAAACAAATCATATAACTGATGGGTTTTTATAATACATATGACATAAAAACAAAAAAGGTAATTTTTAAAAAGTCACTTTATTCACAGCCTATTAATTTATATATTTTCTTAGTTTAGTGAACATAATATTAAAGATACAAAGATACCCTATTAGCATAATGTTGGTGAGAAAGACATTTTCATGTTTGGTTTTAGTTGTGAAAGATATAGAGAAAGCATGAAAGAACAGATATTTAAGATTAGTCAGGATAAATTACAGATAATCCAATGTGCTATTTAGCCAAAGAAATTAAAATGACAGCACGGAAATACATAGATCAACAAAACAGAAAAACAAGTAGGTTTCTTGAATTACATAAAACACATGAACATTTAGTACAGGAAAAATATGGCATTTAAAATTGGTGGAAAATAGAGTAGAAAGTTTAGTAAATGGCTTTGAGGCAAATGTTCAGATATTCAGGAAAAAGTAATGCTGGATCTACTACTCACCTCTTACAATAAGATAAATTGCAAATCAATTCAGGTATTTTTCTTAAAATGAAGAATAACACTTTAAATGTACTAGAAGAAAAACTGAGTAAATTTTTAAATTACTTTTGAATCTGGAAAGGCTTTCTAAGCAAGGTAGAAAACCAGACATTAAAATGACAGAAATAAATAAACTTAAAGCTGCAAAGCAAAAATCTTTGATGACCAAACAAATATCTGCAACATAAAACAAAAGTGTAATGTTGCTAATGTAAGAAGTTATGGCATATAAATAAGAAAAGATGAAAATGGACAAAAGGACTCCCTTCCAAATAACACTCCTAAAATTTCATTCATCATTTTATTTTGTGCCAGGTCTACGCTATGCATTTCATGCCTCTACTAGCAAGTCCTATTTTAGATGCTGAGCATATAGCCACGAACCAAAGACAACATCCCTGCTATCACGAAGCTTTTACACTAGCAGAGGAGAAGGACAATAAACAAATGAAAAAGTATGTACTATATTAGGAAGAGATAAATGTGATGGAGAAAAATTAAGCAAGAACGAAGATAGCAAATGTTTCAGAGAATGGGGTAGCAATTTTAAATATGTGGTCAAGAAAATTCTAGCTGAGAAGTGACCTATGAGATAAGATCTGATGGATATGAGGGAGCAAGGGTGGGTATTTGAGCGACCTAGGCAGGAAACATCATGGAAGCCAACACGGTTGGAGCCATGTGAAAGAGGCAGAGAAGTGGGGAGATGCAGTCAGAAGAATGGGAGAAGTAGAGGAGGAGAAGCAAATGGTGTGTGGCCTGGCTGGCCCATGCAGGAATTTTGTCTTTTATTCTGAGAGAGATGTAACTTTCTGCAGGATTTGGAGCAGATGAGGGACACAATTCACCTGACATTTAACAGGATGCCATGACGGCTGTGTTGACAACAAAATGTAGGGGAAAACAGAAAGCAGAGAAGCAACAGCAATGCAGCAGGAGAGAGATCATTCGAGCTTATCCAGGGTGGTAGCCACAGATGTGAAGAGAAGTAGTAGTGTTCTAAATATCTTCTGAAAGTGAACAGGTTTTGAGAAGGTACCTGGATACGAAGCATGAGACACAAAAAGAAGGAGGCAAGCATGACTCCAAGATTTGTGATCTGGGCAATGCAATGATGGATTAGCCATTAACAGATATTCAGAAGAGCGGCAAGAAACAAGTTTGAGTAAAACATCAGGGGTTCCATTTTGGACAAGTTCAAATAAATATTATGAGACGTCTAGCATTACAGGTACTGGAATATTTCAAGTCTGGATTATAAGGTACAAGATGGAGATGTCAGATTACATATGGTATCAATATTTAAAGCCATAAATATGATAAAAGAATAAAAAATGAAAAATAAAGATACTATCTGTGATTAATCAGACTGCCAAAGATGAAGATGATGGATATCATTCAGTGTCGACTAAAGAGTAAAAACAGGCAATCTCAGATACTGTAATTGGGAATAAAAATTAAAAAAAAAAAAAAAATTTTCTGGGTAACAATGTGGTTCTATGTACCAAAATGACAAATGTGCACATCCCTTGACTAACCAATTCCCTTTATAGAACTAAATCTGACAAATTCTTGCACAAAATACTTGTTTTCAAATAAAAGGAAAATTCCTAAATGCCCATAAAATGATATAAACTTGGTTAACTAAATTGTAGTAGATGTGATAATTATATACTTATTTTCTTAGATATGAAAAGTCATGCATATCATACTTTAGGTGTCAAAAGCAGAGTGCAAAACATAATATATAGAATACCATTTAAGCCGCTTACATATACGCACATAGAATGGAGTCTAGGAAGACATTCTACAAAACATTAAGGAGGGTTTTTTATAGGAAAGAGAGTGATATTTGACAGAATGTTTGCTTTCTTCTTTATACCTTTCTTTGATGCTTGGATTTTCCACACTAAGTAGATAGCATTATCATAAGAAGGTAGAAACTATTTTGTTTTTAGAGTATCCAGGCTGGAATACAGGGATTGCTCCCGTTCTTCTAAAAACGCTATATTCCTGCCTAATTCATTTTTTCTATTTCCAAATCTAGGATATAACAACTTGTGAACCTTAGTTGCTTGATTATGAAAGAACTTGGGACAGCATAATGCCTTTTAACTATGTTCAACCAAAGCCACAACATCTAGATATTGGCCTAAAAGTCAATGATATATTTTAAGTGGTAAGATGTCTGTGCATAGCCAGGTGAATAAATACTTTTGACAAAAAGGATGCCAATGCTACCATCTGAGTTGGGATGGCAGAGAACCCATGTATTCAATCAACTGGAAGACACTGAGAAGCCACCTCATTTAAGTAAGGCATAGTAAGATGCTCAAATGTTGCACATAGAGAGCTTCTGTCTCCAAGATATATTTCACAAGTATCAGATGAAATTAAGCTTTTTTAAAGGTGTCTTATCCTTCAATTTTTCACCTCTAAAGAATGCCAAACTTTTCACTGATTTATTGATCAAATGATCCTTAATAACCCCATGATGTTCTGTAGAACATCCCATTTGTATGCTAAGTCACTGATGACACCAACAACTGCCAGTATAACAAATGAATGAGGACTATGAAATATATCTTTTTATATACCAACTCTTTTGCAGACATAAAAAATACATAAAATGTGTTGCACTATTTACAACACCTACTAGAATGTCTCAAAAATGTTTCAGAAGGTTTCTACCATAATGTACATTAATTACCAGATTAATACATTTCTAGCCACACCGATCAAATATTAATTCCATGAGAATAAAATGAAATTAAGGATCATTTACAATTAAAAACTATACTACTGACTATCAACAATATGTATTACTCCATGGTAAAAGTATTTCTTAGTAATGGTATTTCTTCTTTTGGGTATGTGCAAACCAATAAAACTACCTTAAAATTAGAAGAAACAACTAAAGATCAAATAAATTTGGAGAAAATATTCTAGAGGTATGTTTGCTAGAATGATTACTTTTAAAGAGTTTTATTATTGAAGTCTCAGGCTTCATGTCATAGTACATTACCGTCCCAGTGGGCCACACAATAACGCTAAAGCTACATAAAATGTATGTCATCTGGATGTTTACAAGGTCTGTAGATTAAATTTTTACTGTCAAATTTATAACTGGCTTCTTGAAAAGTACTCCTCCTCACAAAAATAAATTGAAACTGGAGAGATATTGAAGAAGTCAGTGTCTTTAAGCTCAGTACAGAAATGGGGAGCTCACACCACATAGAGAAGTTAAGGGCATGAAATTTAGGTGATGTTCCTACATAACCATAGCCTTGCAGAGCCAAGTCCAACCTTCCCACTGCTTCAAAGAGACAATTCCATCAGTACAAAGCCACAATGCCAGGGAATCAACTACTGAGTCCCCACAACCCTGATTAGGGCAAAGGGAAGTTGCTAATAACCATAGACTTTCAGATGAAGCTATAGAAGGTAGCGACACAGATTCCAAGTCAGGAAACTTTCCCCTCGACAACACTGGTAAGAACCGTATCTCATGTCTCTAATTAAGGATGCTTCTCACAAACACTGCTTTGAACAAACACATGACCTCCCAGGCTGACTGACTTGACCATTAATTGAAAACTTAAGCCTTTTTACAAGTTAAGCCTTTTTACAACAGCTACCACTTATTACAGCTAACGTACAGCATGCAGAACAGGTGTATTCTCTCTTCTACAAGATAGCTCCTTAAACAGATGGAAATAACAAACATGTGGCTTCACAGAACTATCCAGATAACATACACCTGTAGCTTCACTCATGAAGATATAGTTTTCACACTCATCACAGTTATTGTACAGGAGAATTTTCTGCATAAAAATAGGCAGCCTAATATTAACAACTCATGTGTAACAACTCATAGCAACTATACTAGCTCCTCTACTAGATAACTTGTTTTCTAGGCAGGATGGCTAAAGAAATTGGTAATTTTTTTATTGAGATTTATGTACCATCCATTAAGAAATACATAAAGATTCCTAAAGTTCAAAGATACAAACAAGGGAGCAATTTTAGTCCTATGAAAAAAATCACGTTCTGTAAATATTAAAGTTAGTTCCTGAATAGGAAATAGTTTTCTATATAACATAAATCTGTAGAATTTTTACAGATACTAAAATGGTAATAGGATTTCAAATATTTGGTGAATATTGGGTCAGGCAAGATAAATAAAACAGATGGATGGATAGATAGACTTAGCCAAATGTGGTGGTGTGCACCACTTGGGAGGCTGAGGTGGAAGACTGCTTAAGCCTGGGAGGCAGAGGCTGCAGTGAGTCAAGATCATGCCATTGCATTCTAGCCTGGGTGATGGGGCAAGACTCTGCCAAAAAAAAACAAAACAAACAAACAAACAAACAAAAAACAGAAAAACACATACACACACACACACACACAATTTTACTCATCACTGATAAAATGTAATGAGAATCACTTTTTAATTCTCAGACTGAAAATAAAAGACTAACAAAATTAAATGTTGGTGAAGAGTAAAGGGGCACTTTTATATACTGTTAAGAGAAAGTAGAGCTTTTCAGAAGGCAATGGGTAGGAACATCTAAATATAAAGTAGACTTCCTATTTGACCCAGAAATTCCACATGAGATCTATGCACAGAAATACTCTTAGTTAAAAAGTTTTATGTAAGAGGATGTTCACTACACTATTGTTCAAAATAGCAGTGGTTACAAAAAAAATGAGTAGATTTATATGAACCAATATAAACATCCCTCCAAATCATATGTTAAGGCAAAGAAGTAGGTTCCTGAATGATACATATGTGTCATAGTCCCAGTTAGTTTTAAATATACTTATCTCCCCGATGGGCAGCTGGAACTCTGTTCTTCTCCAAACTCACCTAAAAGAGCTTCCTCTTACACAAAAACATTAGTGCGAAATGCAAACCTTACTAAAGATTTTACAAGAGATATGAAGGAGGTGCCTTCTATGATAGAATACTTCACTTGAAAACTTTCTGTCTGATCTAATACTTTGAAATCTCTTCTCAGTCTCAGAACACTGAGTGACATCTCATTCTCTCTTTTCCATCCCAATGCCCACCTTTTCCAATTCTGACCCTCACCCTCTGGCTCTGCCACCCAATCACCACCAACTCTCACTGCTATGGACTCAATGTTTGTATCCCACCAAAATTCACATGTTGCGTCTTAACCCCCAATGTGATGGTATTAGGAGATGGGGCCTCTAGGAAGTAATTAGGCTCTAAGGGTGGACCCTTTGTGAACTGGATTAGTGCCCTTAGAAGAGATAGGAGAGCTTGCATTCCCTCTTTCTCCCTCATGTGAGGATGCATGAAGATAGCCATCTGCAAACCAGGAAGTGGGCCCTCACTAGATACTAGATTTGCCAGCACCTCGATCTTACATTATCTAGCCTCCAGAACGGTGAGAAATAAGTGTTTGTTGTTTAAACCACCCAGCCCAAGGTATTTTGTTATAGCAGCTTAAACTGAAGACACCATCTCATCTCTAATCTTCTATGTGCAAACCCATTACAATCTGTGACCTAAAGTATATCAAAGGCATTGTAATAAACATAAAAATTGTGTTTTCCTCAGTCTACAAAATATCCTCCAGTTAGGATCATTGGCCTTCATATATAGGTACATGTGGTAATAATTAACAAATACTTTGTACAAATAATGTGTACAGTTTTTACTATATTGAGGAAAGTCACTCCACTGGTGCGGGGACTAAAACCATGGCAGACAGGAGAAGGTAGCTGTTGGGAAGGTTCGCAACACGAGTTCCAAAACTGATTACCAGACATGCATGTATGATTTTAAAGTTATTTTCATAAGATATCTACTATAAAAGCAAGAAATATTGGAACCCCTGTATACTGTTGGTTGAAATGTAAATTAGCATATCCATTATAGAAAACAGTATGGAAGTTTCTGAAAAAGTTAAAAACAGGACTACCACAGCAGTCCCACTTCTGGTTACATCTTCGAAGAAAGTGAAATCAGTTTGTCAAAGAGACACTTATGCTTTCATGTTCGTAATGTAACAGCCAGGAAATAAAAACAACCTAAGAGTCCATTGACAGATGAATGGATACAGAAAATGTGGTATATAGACACAATGGAATATTATTCAGCCTTAAAAAAGAAAGAAATCCTGTCCTTTTTGGCAACATTCATGAACATGGAGGACATTATGATAAGTGAAAGAAGCCAGACACAGAAAGACAAATACTGCATGATCTCACTTACATGTGGAATCTAAAAAGGCCGAACACACAGAAGCAGAGAGTAGAACGGTGGATGCCAGGAACTAGGGGTAGAGGTGAAGGGGCAGGGGAAAGGAGGAATGGGAAGATGTTGGTCAAGGGATACAAAGTTTCAGTTACACAGGATAAGTAAGTTCTAGAGATGTATATTACAGCAGGGGGTCCCCAACCCTGCTACAGCACGGTTACCCAACCTCACAATAGCAGCCCATAGCCTGTTAGGAACCAGGCCACACAGCAGGAAGTGAATGGCGGGCAAGTAAGTGAAGCTTCTTCTGTATTTACAGCCACTCCTCATCACTCACATTATCGCCTGAGCTCCACCTCCTGTCAGATCAGTGGCGACATTAGATTCTCACAGGAGCACGAATCCTATTGTGAACTGCGCACACAAGGGATCTAGGTTGCACGCTCCTTATGAGAATCTAATGCCTGATGATCTGTCACTGTCTCTCATCACCCTTAGATGGGACCATCTAGTTGCAGGAAAACAAGCTGAAGGATCCCACTGATTCTACATTATGGTGAGTTGTATAATTATTTCATTACATTTTACAATGTAATAATAATAGAAATAAAGTGCATAATAAATGTAATGCACTTGAATCATCCTGAAACCATCCCCCTGCCCAACACTGGTCCATGGAAAAACTGTCTTCCACGAAACTGGTCCCTGGCATCAAGAAAGTTGGGGACCGCTGTAGTATATCATTGTGGCTACATTTAGTAATTATGCATTGTATACTTGAAGATTGCTAAGAAAGTAGATCTTCATTTTATTTATTTATTTTAATTGACACATAAAAATTGTATCTATATGGTGTATGACATGATGTTTAGTGAAATGGCTAAATCAAGCTAATTAACATATCCATTATTTCACATGCTTATCCTTTTTTTGTAGTGAGAACACTTAAAATTAACAGAGTAGATTTTGGATATTTTCACTACAAAAAAGATAACATGTGTGACTAATGAATATATTAATTGGGTGGTAATCATTTCACAATATGTGTGTGTGTATATATATATATAAACATTACATTGTATACCATAAACATATACAAATTTCACTCATTATGCTTCAATAAAGAAAAAATATAAGTAAAAAATATTGTTTTAAATTGTACATTGCTATCTCATCATCCACTTAAGAAAAAGAACAATTAAAATAGGGCAAGCAATTTGCCATTAGCTAAATAAACTTTGGATAATGATCTATATCTGTGGTTTCTTCTGTCAGACTCAAATCCTGCATGTCCCTCATAACGTGCGCAGCTCATTGTGAATGTGCTTCTAGCATAAAAAGATAGGTGATTTTCTACGATATAGCAACACCTTAAATGAATGGGTACTACCTGCAGCATCACTGAAGAGTAACCTGATGCAAAAGCTGAAGGAAAGAGTGGCTGGGCTCTAACTGTTGAGTGAATATCACTCAGTCTCCAAGATGACATCTTTCCAGGAAATTTTCAAGAACTTTTTTTTTTTGCTATGTTAAACTTACACCATATGTTTTGGTTTTAGATTCTAATCCATGATATTTTTAGGGAGAAACTTGTTACTTTCTTTAAGGTCTAATAAAATCTATACCAGGCAAAGAGTGAACTGTATTGCCTTTTAAATAGTTTGACTATGACCAAATAAATAATTCTGACTCCAAAATCTAACACACATACACACATAAACACACAAACACATGTATTACTCTATATTTTCTATTCTATTTTTTTGTTGTTGTTGTTTTTAAGATGGAGTTTCGCTCTGTCGCCAGGCTGGAGTAGCGCAATCTTGGCTCACTGCAACCTTCACCTCCCGGTTGCAAGTGATTCTCCTGCCTCAGCCTTCTAAGTAAGTAGCTGGGACTACAGGTGAGCACCACCACACCCGGCTAATTTTTTTGTATTTTTAGTAGAGATGGCATTTTGCCACGTTGGCCAGGCTGATCTAGAACTCCTGACCTCAGGGGATCTGCCCACCTCGTCCTCCCAAAGTGCTGGGATTACAGGCATAAGCCACTACATCCAGCCTTCTATTCTATTTTTTAATGGCCAGTCATCACTCAGTAAATCGATTTCAAGACCTACAGAGCAGTCATGGCCCAGAATTTGAAAAAGACTTGATGAGACATTAAGGCCCAATGGAATTATTCCAGGAGAAGTTGTGACTAGATTTCCTCATAAGCCTCTAAAGTTTCATCCCTGGAAGCCTATGTAAAGGGTCAGGAAAAAAGATCATTTATTTGAATAGACACACACCTGTCCCCCAGGAGCTTGTTTGTGACTTCATCAGGGCAAAACCCCTCCATACTCACTTCCGTCATCAAGCAAGTAGTGCCAGCTCTAGGATCCAAGATGGTTCAGTACGTCTAAACATGTATCCTACAGCAGGAGGCGGGAAGCACTGTACAACTTACCCACATTTTGCTTTACATTATATTTGACAGGGAACACAATGGAGAGTGAAGACTAACTGAATGGTTTCTATCTCCTCTGGCTCTGAAACGCTGGTTCAATTGTGATTTAAAGAATCAAAGTAAATTTGAATCAAGATCAACGAGTTTTTTTAGCCAGATCCTAAAATACAACTGTAATTCAGATCAAATGATTGTCAGAAAAAAATGGAGAAGAAAAAGTAACCTATTAAACCCACATAACTGGCAAGATGATGAAATAAATGAGTAACTAAATTTTCAAAATAAAAACCACCCCTTTAAAATTTCTCTATATGCTGGCCAGGCGCTGTGGCTCTCGCCTATAATCCCAGCATTTTGGGAGGCCAAGGCAGGTGGACTGCTTGAGGTCAGGAGTTTTGGACCAGCCTCGCCAATATGGTGAAACCCTGTCTCTATTAAAAATATAAAAATTAGCCAGGCATGGTGGCACACACCTGTAGTCCCAGCTACTTGGAAGGCTGAGACTCAAGAATCACTTGAACCTGGGAGGCAGAGATTGCAGTGAGCCAAGACTGCACCACCACACTCCAGCCTGAGTGACAGAGTGAGACTCTATTTCAAAGAATAAAAATAAATAAAATTTATCTATATGCTATCATAATCACAATGAAAAATAATATTCCATTTTTCAAGCAAGTCTGAATGTTAAAAAAGAACCAACCCAAAATAACTCAAATAAGTATAATAAAATATATATAATATACTCAAAAAAGAAAAGAATAATTAATTAATTTAAAGTAATAACCCTCAAGCATACTAAAAGATAAAGATCACACTGACTCTTAAGGTTTTTTTCTGATTTCTGTGGCATAGCCTTACTTTTATGTTTCCCAACTAGCCATTAATGATTATGATGGAAGGAAAGGTTGATCTTCTGTTTTTACATGATTCTTGGAGACTATTTCAGGTATTTTCATGTAACAATGCCAAATATATGCTAGGATCATAACACAGTAAGAAATACATTTGTCTAGTGCAGAAGGATTGAATGTGCTTTCCAGTTTGGAAATTATAGGCACCATTGTTTCTATGCTTCCCAAGACATCATTATTACTTTTACATGATTTATGGCTTAAAGCATGAGAGATGGTGCAAAGATCCTGTGCCAAATTCCCATATGGCATATAACATGAGCCAAACTGTGAAAAACTCATAAATGTGGATAGATCAGTTTCATCAAAGAAAGGAGTAAGAGAGTTCCAGAGACTAAACAGGAACTAGCCAGATAATTTTTTATAGTCATGTAATTCCAAAGCAGCAGTAATGAACACAGTCCTGCCCCGAATGTACAATGCTTGAGGTAAACATAAAGATGGTAAGGAAGAAATTAGGCAGAGATGACTTAAGACACTATAATCAACAGTTTATTCTTTGGTAAATCTGCCGTTTTCTTTCTCTTTTTGGACTAAAGTTGAAATTGATATCATAATTTTTAAATGATTTCAAAAGAGATAAAATGAAGTCTTCAGAAGTATCCCATAAATATTATAATAATTACAATCCTCACGGAGCATAATAACTGAAAAATATGAACAAATTATTTTTAAAAGATCATATACATGTTATTTAACAGCATGCTATAATACATCAACTAAAATCAATTAGCAAATATTTTGTATATCACAAAATGTTTTTTCATGCATTTCTAAAATGTTGAATATCTTTGGACAAATTTCCTGAATTCAATTCAAGCATGATGTATTATCTACATGATACATTCTGAAACAAGAACTTGAGCAAAGGTAAAGTATAAGAAATGTAAACCAAAATCAACAGAAGAAACTAGGACATTATATTAATAACTTGAGGAGAAAGAGAAAGGTAGAGAGATCACACAGAAGGCAGGCAAATAGTTAGTTGTTTCAGGCATGGTTAATGCAGATAAAAGGATAAAAAGCTGGAGAAGTAGGCTGAGGTCATGATGTAGAGAACTCTGAATGACAGGTGAAGGTGTACATACTATTACATATGTAGGCACTGGCAATCTACTTTTAATATTAGAGTATGAGAGTGATATACCAGAGTGATGCTTTGGGATGAGCTGCCTTGTAGGATGGATTGCAGCAGGAAGTGATAAGCCTAATTAGATGAGTATTAAAGGAATCCAGAGGAGAAATAATCAGGATGTTGGAATGGTAAAGGAAGGGATGACTGTGAAAGTGATGAGATAATGTAAAGGGTAGAGTCTTTACATTTGGTTTCTAATTTTATAAAGGGACCAATGCTGAATAAAGAGACTAGGATAATGATATGCTTCTGTCATTAAGAGAAAGAGGAAACTCCAAAAGAGAAGCTATCTCGGGCAAAGAGAATGAAAAAACCATTCTGGGGCATGCTGAATTCATTATGTCGAAAAGATGCCCAGTTATAAATGTGAGTCTGAAACTTGGGATTAAAGAAAATAAATCATTTGGAATTCATCAGTATGGTGTTGATAGCAGAAGTCATGGATGTAGTTGACATTTCTTAAGGAGAGAGAACACAGAAGAGGTTCACAGGCAAAGGATCCAGAATAACCTCCTGAGGGGAAAGGAAGTCAAAAACGTTCAGAGAAATTGGCAAAAGACCTAGCAGAGCATACAAGGATCCCAAGGATGAAGGGAATTTTAAAAAGCTAATGTAATAAAAAGCATCAAAGTTTATGGAAAGAAGGAAAAGAATAAAGACTTTGCGATTAGTAAATCCCATAAAATTAATCTAATAGCTTTGTTAAGAAAAACTAGGCACTCTGCTTATAAGGACAGTTTCAAAAGAGAATGAAAGACAGAAAGGAGGTTGTGAGGGTTTATGGCCCAGGTGAGTGATCTTCTCTAGTTGTTGCATTATATACAGTAGGCCCCAGATGTACAAAAGCTTCATCAAAAGATAAAAATCACACCAGCAAATTCATAAAAATAATAATATTAATAAGCTTTTACCTTCTTATGATTCTTGTAAACATTTCTGTGGGCAAATCCCTTTCCACAAAGTTTGCATTTGTAAGGTTTGTCTTCACTGTGTATTACTTTGTGAGCACCCACTTGATCAAGCCTCTTGAAAGACTTATTACAAATCTCGCAATTATAGGGTCGTTTTTCTATTAAAAAAAATGAGTGGAGACAATCTCATATTGATATAAAGGTAAAGCATAAAAGAGAAAACACCCTTACCTTATATGGCTTCTCATGGTAAGTAAACTAAAGCATGGTCAAACAACTAAAAAACATCTACCATCCATATAATAGACACATAAATGTGTCTATTCCCAAATGAAACATGAGCTTGTTCTCTTACAGATGTATTTTGAATTTTTAAAGTAGCATAGATATAAAGAAAAGGTTTAAATTCAAGGAAGGAATCCTATTTCCAGATGAAAACCATGCTGATATGTGAGAGTTTAAATCAGGGTCAGGGCCCCGAATGCAGAAAGTGACCTGACAGGGATGTAGGTAAAGAACAGAGCTGCCTCCCCACTGGGGCCACAGAGGCCTCATGAAGGCAGAGGTTCCAATGCTCAGCAGGAACCAGACATTTAGATTGGTATGTAAAATCCATATTTATGCAATATCCATATAACATTGATACCTAAATAAAAAATATACAATATGAATCAAGTAAAGCTTACCTAAAAGATAATAGGTTTTGATCTGATTTTAATTTACTAAAATATTCATATGTATCAACAATGTGCATATTCAAAAACATTCTGACTTCAATCGCCTCAAATTATAGATATCTTAAACACTAGAGACTCCACAAAGTAAATATTATTTTCAGAGCTGAATTTTTAAATTTGCATTAGTAAAACAGACCTATTCCTAAGACTTGCTTAAATGAAACTACCGCTTTAAAAACTTACATACTCAAAATGTATTTATAGATTTCTTACTAACATTTATTAGTAACTTAGCTAGAATGTAAAAGTATCTAGAAATACAAGAATTAAAATTTTTGAAATGCTCATCATCACTGGCCATCAGAGAAATGCAAATCAAAACCACAATGAGACACCATCTCACACCAGTTAGAATGGCGATCATTCAAAAGTCAGGAAACAACAGGTGCTGGAGAGGATGTGGAGAAATAGGAACACTTTTACACTGTTGGTGGGATTGTAAACTAGTTCAACCATTATGGAAAACAGTATGGCGATTCCTCAAGGATCTAGAACTAGATGTACCATATGACCCAGCCATCCCATTACTGGGGATATACCCAAAGGATTATAAATTATGCTGCTATAAAGACACATGCACACGTATGTTTATTGCAGCACTATTCACAATAGCAAAGACTTGGAATCAACCCAAATGTCCATCAGTGACAGATTGGATTAAGAAAATGTGGCACATATACACCATGGAATACTATGCAGCCATAAAAAAGGATGAGTTTGCGTCCTTTGTAGGGACATGGATGCAGCTGGAAACCATCATTCTTAGCAAACTATCACAAGAACAGAAAACCAAACACTGCATGTTCTCACTGATAGGTGGGAACTGAACAATGAGATCACTTGGACTCAGGAAGGGGAACATCACACACCGGGGCCTATCATGGGGAGGGGGGAGGGGGGAGGGATTGCATTGGGAGTTATACCTGATGTAAATGACGAGTTGATGGGTGCAGTAGACCAACATGGCACAAGTATACATATGTAACAAACCTGCACGTTATGCACATGTACCCTACAACTTAAAGTATAATAATAATAAATAAATTAAAAAAAAAAAAATTTTGAATATCTACTAAATATCAGACACTATGCTAGCACAGTACCTAAATGATCTCATTTAATCTTCACAGCTAATATGAAAGGTAGGCATCAGTATCCCATTTCACAAACGAAGAATAAAGAAACTGAGGCTCAAGGAGGACTAAGTGACAAATTACATGGTGATTCTGAAGATCTTCAATATCATCTACTCTAAGCACCTTTGCTCGGTAAATAAACTGAGGTCTAGAGTATAAAGTAACCTGTTCAGAATCACATGACTAGTAAATGTCCAAAGTCGAATTTATAGCTAAGGCCCCTGATTACCACTCTTATAGTTTATAAAAGTGACAATGTAATTCTTTTGTAATGATATCACTATAAACAAAAAAAGTATATAGTTTACCTGAGTGGGTGATCATATGACGTTTTAGCTGATTGGCTGAAATAAATTTCTTCATACATTCTTGACAATCAAATATCTCATGAATCTGCAAAAGATTAAATAGGCAGTTAAAAACTGTCAAAGCCTAGTAAATTACACAGCTCTCAAGCAAAAGTGTAAACATGTGAACAGCTGCTACTGCAATACCCAAACTATATATTATAGTTCAGCCCTAATTAGTTCACACTAACCTATATACACTGAAAATGCAATGGACATAAGTTAACTAATAAAAAATATCATTTGAGACATAATATTCATAGTCCTTAAAAGTATAATACAGCTGTCCTATTTAGTACATATTAAATTTATACTCTGTAATAAAATTATACCTAATATATAATAACTCTTCTGTTATGCACAAATTTAGACTTGGAAATATGTAGCATGCAGTTAATAATATTCCCTTTACAGTAGCCAACAATATTTTAAACTTAAATGTACATAGTACAGAGAGCAACATTAATTACAGTAAAAGATCAGAAAATACAGGATTCTGAAAAGCATTTAGTACACAATAAAAGTTTCAAATGAGCCAGATGCAGTGGCTCACATTTGTAATCCCAGCACTTTCGGAGGCCAAGGCAAGAGGATTGCTTGAGCCCAGGAGTTCGAGACCAGCCTGGACAACAAAGTGAGACCTCGTCCCTACAAAAAAACTTTTTTTAAATAGCCAGGTGTGGTGGCATATGTCTGTGGTCCCAGCTGCACAGGAGGCTGAAGCAGGATGATTGTTTGAATCTGGGAAGTTGAGGCTTCAGTGAGCTGGGTTCATACTATTGCATTTCAGCGTGAGTGACAGAGTGAGACTCTGTCTCAAAAAAAAGAAAAAAAGTCTCACATGATAGGAGGACCACAATTTTTAAAATGAGGAAATCTAGTCAAAGGATCCAAAGTAGCAGACATGCAGGATGAATAACTCTAAAGATCTAATGTTACAATTGATAATAGCGTATTATATTCTGGATTTTTGCTAAGTGAGTAGATTATAGTTGCTCTTGCCACAGGAGGTAAAATGGGTAACTATGTGAGATAATGCATACATTAATTTATTTCACTAAAATAATCATTTTAACTATATGTGTATCTCATGACATTATGTTGTATAACTTAAACATACAGATAAAATATATTTTAAAACCACAATAAGGGGGGATATAACTTTTGTAAACAATTGGCTAATATAAATATTAAAATTGAATATTAAATTAGCTATTTCCCTCCCAGACACTAACATAGAGAAACTGGATAGGTGGTATGAAAAGTAGAAGTCTAGTTTTTCAGAAACAATGTATTCAATTCTAAAAGAAATATATTACATATCATATCAGATTAGAAATGTTGATCATCCCAGTGAACAGCAGCATCACACTATGTTGTTGAATACTCAGAAATGGTTGTGGTGAAGTCATGTTTTTGTCTGAACCTCATTAAAGGTCCAGCTCACAATACTAAACCCCAGAGAAGTAAAGGCCCTTGTGCAAGAAGCCAAGACAGTGTCTCTGCAGAATAACTAGGAACAACGGTGCAGAGTGAAAGATCTAGGCAAAAGTCCCTGAACTGGTACAGCACATGAGTAATGAGTGGAGGACTCGGCTGGCCCCTGATAAATGGTTCTCTTGATCTAAATGGCCATAGAAGGCCTCAAGGCAGGGAAACAGATGCTGGGGCAAGGCTGACAGATCCCAGGCCTGCAGCCCACGGCTTAATTCAATACCCAAGCACGTGGCAGGTCGAAGGCTGCCAACCGGCCTCTGTTTCTGTCAGGTCTGACTCTTGGTGAGTCATTAAATTCAGTTATGTAAAGCAGGGGAAAAGTAGAGAAACAAGGCAGAAGCCAAAATATGCCATTCCACAAGAGTCTGACTTATCTCTCCTACTTAGATCCAATGGCATCTATGAGGGGATATCTGGAATCCAAAGAGTTCCTTTAGAAAGCACAGGGGATCTGTATGACTGCCTGCACAAGCGTTTGCAATGCTAGTGCCCCACAGCACACAAGAAAAACTTCCAGCCTGAGGCATGTTAAAGGCAGCATCTTCTATCATCAAAGACTTTCACAGTGGCTTCAGTGAAACATCTATGTTTGAGGACCAATGATATGATTCGTAATGTTTATTTAAAGACAGTAAAAGCAGATTTATATTCTTAAACTCTATGTTTCTGTAATATATAATATATAATTTTATAATGACAAGATACTCTAAAGAGATGTCATACCTTCTGAGTCATATACAAATGAAAAGTTTTGTTTTCATTTTTAATGTTAAATTTCTATTGATATATAAAATTATAAAAATTATTCATCCATATATAAAATGGAAATTGTTAAATGAAACACTGTTCATTTGTTTCATTTTTAGGTGAAATATTGTTCACTTCTCAATTCTCATGGCTTCAACGTGAAACACTTTTCAAGGTTGAATTGAACTGATATTCCCAAAATTATAAAGGGAACATCTACTATACATTAAAGCATTTTTGCATTGACTATCTCATTTATAGTGAAAAATTCAAGCCAAAGCTATTTTCAAAATTCCTTAAAATGCTTAATAAAAAGATCATACTTAAAGTGAAAATGACAAGTAATACTATTTAATTATGCCAGATGCTAAATAAAGTATATTTTTATGAGATTTTATAAAATTTACAGTATACCAATTTGGAGGGTAATATTTTAAAATTTGAACTCTAAAATTATTTTCAAGAAGAATCATAATATACCTTATCATTATATGAAATAATATACAGTAATTTAAGATACAAGACCATACTATAATTTGGCATTGTCAGAAAGCATCATCTACTGGCAAGGTGAAATACTGTGACCAAACTCTATGAGATGTTAGACACTCTCAACTATAAGAAAAGTTGCGGCCAGGCGCGGTGGCTGAAGCCTGTAATCCCAGCACTTTGGGAGGCCGAGACGGGCGGATCACAAGGTCAGGAGATCGAGACCATCCTGGCGAACACAGTGAAACCCTGTCTCTACTAAAAAAATACAAAAAACTAGCCGGGCGAGGTGGCGGGCGCCTGTAGTCCCAGCTACTTGGGAGGCTGAGGCAGGAGAATGGCATAAACCCAGGAGGCGGAGCTTGCAGTGAGCTGAGATCCAGCCACAGCACTCCAGCCTGGGTGACAGAGCAAGACTCCGTCTCAACAAATAAATAAATAAATAAATAAATAAAAGTTGCAACTGGAGTCAATAAAAGTTGCCTATGGATTCGGAAAGGCTGAATAGTGAAGGACTATGGCTGAAATGGAGGAAGGGCTGCACTGAGCTAGCAACTTACTAACATTCTGCAAAGACCACTCAGGAGGCATGAGTTATAGTTTCTACATTCCATTACCATCACATAGCAGTTTCTGATGCCTGATGATCTGTCACCGTCTCCCATCACCCCCAAACCATCTCGTTACAAGAGAACAGGTTCAGGGCTCTCACTGATTCTATATTATGCTGAGTTGTATAATTATTTCATTAAACATTATAATATAATAATAATAGAAATAAAGTATACAATAAATGTAATGTGCTTGAATCATCCTAAAACCACCTCTCCCCACCCCCTGGTCCTTGGAAAACTTGCCTTCCAGGAAAGTGGTCCCTAGTACCAAGAAGGTTGGGAACCATTTCTCTATTTGGTAAAATAGCTTAAATTTCAACTTCTAAGATTTAAATGGGTCAGAAAAATAAATCATAGAATTATAAAAGAGGATGCTTAGAAGATATCTATTCCAGCAGACTTAATTGTTTTGTCTCTTCAAAAGATTAACTGCTTCAGTCATAAGGGTTCTGCTTCAGAAGCCATAAGGGTGATGGGGAAGGAGGAAAAAGGACCTATAAAAGGGTCCTCTGGATTGGCATTCTGTGCAAAACTTCTTTTAAAAGCAGTCTCAGTGCCCATTTTAGCAGCATTGAAATTGGAATGTAACAAAGAAGATTAGCATGGCCTCTGCACAAGGAGGACACACAAATTCATAAAGCATTCCATATCTCTAAACAATCTAAAAAGACTGCCACTTGAAAACTGAAAACCAAAGAAAAGTAGTTTCATGGTACATAGAGAACAAACAAACAAGAGAATACTGATCAATTCAGTGTCCCGTTTTATAAATGAGAGAAGAAAGGCCTAATGTTACACGGAAGGTTGGTGACAGAAAAAGAAACCCATTACCCTGATTCCTGGTCTGGTGCTTGTCCTATTATTTCTCCTTAAGGATCAAAATCACTAAACATACAAGATATAACCTTAGTCATACCAACACAATAATTTAGCTACCTCACATGTTATAAGTTAAATCCACAGCACATGGTTGAAGCTACTGGATTAAAAATCATATAAATTTTAAGTCCTGTCAAATTACTTTGTAATACTTCTGTATATAAACAGAGATAAAAATTCATTTTACAAACCATAACAAAAGTAAAATTTTATTTTCACGAATACCATCTCCTTCCCTTTTCTTTTCTCCTAAAAGAAAATATCTTATGCTCGTAGCTATGCTAAAAGAAACAATATGTGAAATTAAGAATGATCATTTACATCTTTGTTATAATAATAAAATATAGTATGCATATATTGGACCTTGTCATGGCAAGAGCAAAAATTAAAACTACATTTTAATTCTATTTTATTATATATTCTATTAAACAGTTGCTAATGTTGTTAGAGTTAACAATTGCCATTGATTTTTCAGATTATCTTTTCACATCAAAATAATGTTAATTTTTATACTTACTATAAAACATATTAAAATTGTTAAAGATAGATATTAAACTGTGGTGAATCTTTATCTTACTGACCTTTCTATGTTCCTGTAGGCTTGATGCTGAAGAACACTTTTTATTGCACACTGAACATATAAGCTTTTTCTTAGGATCTCCTAAAATAGAAATAAAATACCATCATGATTTAAAAATGAGACTATTAAGAGGAACAACAAATAGTGTTTTGAGGTGATATGTAAGTTCATCTTCATAATTTAGAATTCTAAACTATTCAGTGTTGTAGATATATCCATTAAACTTAAAGAGTAAGTTATATTTTAAATCTTCCTTTTAATTATTTTTTAAATAGAGAAAAGACATACAAATTTACTTAACATGTATATAGGGGAGCCTTCAGAATAAAGACCCAAGCTCCCAAGAAAATGCAGAAGCTTACATACCTTTTCATAATTTTTGTTATTATGGGTACATAATAGTTGTATGTATTTTTAGGGTACATGTGATGTTTCAATATAGGCATGCAATGTGTAATAATCACATCAGGGTAATTGGGGTATCCATCATCTCAAGCATCTATCATTTCTTTGTGTTAGAAACATCCCTTCTGTTTTGTTTTTTTTTTTTTTTTTAGTTCTTTTATTTTTAAATACACAATATATTCTGTTGTTTTATTTTTAAATATACAATAAGTTATGTTTACTATAGTCACCCTGTTGTGCTATCGAATAATAGATTGTATTTATTCTAACTATGTTTTTACACCTATTAACTATCCCCATTTTATTCACCCCTTCCCTGCTACCCTTCCCAGCCTCCGGTAACCATCATTCCATTCTCTATCTTCATGAGTTTAATAGTTTTAATTTTAGCTTCCATATATAAATTAGCACATGTGAAATTTGTGCAGCTGTGCCTGGCTTACTTCACTTAAGAAAATTAGCTTTACCCATTCTCTCATTGATGGACACTTAGGTTGATTCCAAATCTTGGCTACTGTTAATAGTGCTGAAATAAACATGGGAGTGCAGACACCTCTTCGATATACCGATTTCCTTTCATTGGGGTATATATCTAGCAGTGGAATTGCTAGTTCTATCTTCAGTCTTTGGAGTAACCACCATACCATCGTCCACAGAGGCTGTACTAATTTGCATTCCCACCAACAGCATACAAGCATTCCCCTTTCTCCACATCCTCTCCAGCATTCGTTATTGCCTGTCTTTTGGATAAAAGCCATTTTAACTAGGGTGAGATGATATCTCACTATAGTTTTGATTTGCATTTTTTTCTGATGATTAATTTTGTTGAACATTTTTTCATATACCTATAGGCCATCTGTATGTCTTCTTTTGAAAAATGTCTATTCAGATCTTTTGTCCATTTTTAATTAGATTATTTGATTTTTTCCTATTGAGTTGTTTGAGCATCTTATATATTCTGTTTATTAATCACTTGTCAGATGGGTAGTTCGCAAATACGCTCTCCCATTCTGTGTAAAAGCTTTATTTTTAAATTTGAGACATCTTCACAGTTTCATATACCATTTTCTACATATATAAAACCGGCCTTTCACTTTTCCATGTACTAATACTATATATTAGTAAAAGAGAAAATGATATATCCACAAGGAATTCAAATCAAAATTAAATTTAATCAAATGTTTGTAAAAGAAAAAACTAAATTAATTCATAAATTGATTGTGTTAATTCTTCTATATTTCAACTGAATATTTTATTTAATCAGCTGAGTTTTTTAAGATAGAATTTATAGACTATTCTTCCCAGCACTAGGGTCCTATAAAATATTTAAGTATACGCTTTTCAAATTAATGTTAAGAAATAAAGTACAATAAAACAATATATTGGCAATTCATACTATTACTCAAAGCCCAATTCTGTCTTCTTATGTAGTGATTATGTTTATAGTAGCTCATTTCATATTTCAAATTTCACAGTTGTTATAGAAATGAAGAGGCAATCAAACATTATTAAATATGATATAATAAGAGTATCAAATGCACCACAATGAATAACCATAAAATATGTTTTCAACTTTTAATTGGTTGATTTCAAATATACAAAAAGTAAGCATATAGTATAATGAATCACCATCTATCCATCACCTGGTCCCAGCAATGACTCACCGTGACTATTCCTGCCCCAATCTCAACCCCATTCACTCCCCCACTTCTCTATATTTTGAAGCAAATCTAAAACAAGTAAAATCAATATTACAAAATGATTTCATTTTATTATAGGACTGCATTTATGAAAGAGAAATACACTTTTAAATGGCAAATAGGAATTTTTGTCTTATTATTCAAGATGCCTATTCCATTTAATGTGCTGCTTTTAATAGGCTATGACGGCCAAGAAAATGCTTCTTAGTGATTGAAAAGTAACATGGCTACTAAAGGAGAAAATTCTCCCAGGCAAAATGAATATCTGATAGTATATATTTGGTCATCACTTTCCTAAACACCACTAGGAGAGTCACCATTCAGAAAGAATATTCCCTCTTTTCCAGCTCCTACTCGTTGGGATGGTCCATCTTCCATCGATAATCCTTTATTGCCCTGTCCTAGCCCTCATAGCAACTGCTCTTTGATACTAGGCCCTACTCCTTCCCATTGGGTGGGTCCGAGAAGAAGAGAGGAGAGAACGAAACAGATTTCTCCACCCACCACTCTCACTTTACCCCTGCACTCCTGACACAGCTCTGCTGCCAGGTATCAAGGGGAATACATCAAACCCTCATCCCCACTCTTCAATCTTCTCTCTCCTTTTCATGGCTTCTCCTCTACTTCGCCCTAGAAGAATCCTAGCTCCTCTGAGAAGACACATAGGAAAAATGTATGACTATTCATCTGAGAATGTAAATAAATGTTATCTCCCATAAATGCAAAGTCTCTTTGTCAGCAACCATGGAATCTAAGCAAAAGAGAAAGATGGGAAGTGATGAGGAGCTTGGCCCCCTGACTCTCTGTTTCCTCTTAAGTAACTATGAGGAGCCTCATCACTCTACCAGCTCCCCTGGGCTCATGGATAACAGCACCTGCAAAGCTCTAATTAGATGTTATACTGTCTTAACTTCCCTGTTGAGGTAAATCTGATATTTGACTTTCAGATTTAAACTTTCAAAAACATTTAGGAACACATTACTTACATCAGTAGGCCATGTGAGGAAATGAATACAACTGTACTGAATACACAATCACTTAAATACTCAAGTTTCAACACACTGTGAAGCTAAGTATGCTTTTAGGAGCTGGTCTGAGAACCTACCTACCACATGTTACGGTTGCTATGGAAAAATGTGATCCATATTAAAAAAATCAGCTTCTCTCTAATCATCATCCTCAATTCATATCACCTTAACAAAAAAAATTTGCCATCAAAGATCTCTTTCTTTGAGTGCGTTGTCTTTCTATAATAAAGGATTCTACAAGCATGTATATGAGAGCTTCTTTGTTTACTATCTCCAATAGGGAATATTCTTTCCTCAAATGCCTGTGTAGCCCATAGAGGAAAATGGGAGAAGCAAGAGACATACTATGAATGAGAGAATGACATCATGTACCAACCCCAGTGAAATACATGGCATAGTAACCGTTAGCTAAAATACAGCAAGATTTTACACTTTATGTGGTCAACAAATAAAAAAAAATTATAAAACAAGATTTCCTTTTATGAATTATTTCCTACAAAAACCCCATAAATTTCCAGAATTAGTAATATTACAATATGCAAGGTCAACTACAAGAAGCCTCAAAGAAATTGTGCTTATAGCACAGCCTGAAGACCACATGCCCAGTAAGAATGAAAGTTTCCAGAGTTTCGTATGCATCTGGTTTTTCACTTAGTTCAGCAAACCTAAACTTTAAAACTGACATGAAAGTTCTATTACAATTTACTGCAGACATAGATGAAGAAAATTAAGAATAGCATTTTAACTAGAACAGCATTGAAAATCAAAAAACTATGAAGGCAAGTCTATCAAAAAGTTATGCTTGCCTTTTGCAATCATAGGGAATATCCCGGTATACTGAATTCAGAAAAAATGTCATCTTCCCTAAGTCAGCCATGTATTCTTCAAAAGGAAAGAAAGAAACCAGAACACTGTAAAAGCCTAGTGAAGGGCACCAAGCTGGAGGTGCATTTCACAAGACCCTACTTCCACCACATACAGCTTTCACCACAGGCTGCACTTAATATGCAGCCCAAACCAATGATGGAAAGTTGCAGCTAGCAGTTGTTCATACTAGCCTCTATAACTGTATTATTAATAAAGTGAATACTTTTTGGACAATGAACAAATATAGGATACAGATGCTGGTTGCAGATTATCATCTTCTCCTGAATATAAAAATAAACAACTGAAGGGAGAAAAGAAATTCACTTTCCCCAACATCCAGAGACACATAGCTACCCACTTCCCAGAAGTCAAGGCAAAAATAAACACATGAACAAAGAATGTGAATAGAAGAACATACAGGGTTTCATAAATCTCAACCTCCTTTAAGGAGAAAGTCTACGGAGGTAAAAAGACAAGAAGTAAAAAGTTAACTGGGACAATACAGCCATCTGTTCAACTCACTGCAATAGATTTAATCCCTAAGCCAAAATATATTTACCGACAGTATACCATGTGCTAAGCAGATAAACCTAAAAGACAGTCAAATTTTATATTTGTTTTACTGTTTAGCTAGCTATTAGATGAAATTCAAATAATATTTGTTTTCTTAATCCATACATATTCAATTCCAATGTCAAAATGTCTTAACAATTTCCTCTAACTTAGGAGAACTGTAAGTATTTTCACAAGTTGGATTTTAGTGTAAAAATAATAAGGCAGAAGGACATCACTTAATAATCATACATTTTAACAATTTATAAAAGAAATGTCATATGCTGAAACATTTAAAATTCTTACTTAGAAATATTAATTCTTAATGCACCTGACCACCCAAACATAACTAGACTCTAACTAAGGCTTACAGTTACAATTAATTCAGAAATGGGAAAAAGAATAAATGCTGCTAAATTCAACTTGAGAAAGAAATAGTGTTCAGTGAAAGAAAAAACTCCACTGCCAGCGCTCCACATCTGTGTGAAACACAATGGAAAAGCCAGCTCTCTCCTCAAGAGTGAGAATTAAAAACAGATCGCTGCGGCCTGGGGAAAGGAAGCCCCTTCGGAAACGACCCTCCAATGACTCCTCACCAGTGTGGACATTTTCCTGGTGTCTTTTCAGGGCATCCTTGCTCTTCAGCCTCTTTCCACAGCTGTCAGCCTTGCACACAAACCTGGCATCCCCCCGGCAAGTCTCCTGGTGCTGCTCAAAACTACAAGACAACCAGCAAAGCGGAACAGGGAGAAGAAATGGTGAAGACATACCTACAAAACTCTAACATCAGCAAGATTTTGTAATACATGCTCCCTAGTAGAGTTTTGGGGTCATTCCATGCATTACCTATGCAGGTAAGAAGAAAAGCATTTAAATTCTGTAGGTATGTGAAACTGAATTACTAAGAAGCATGAAAGTGTGCATGCAAAAAATGACCCACAATTATATAACAGCCATTTCATAACTCAGACACAAAACCTCGATGCTGAACTGAAGGAAGAATTGCAAACAGAGCACTGAAAACTTCGCGAAGACTCCTTCAGACTGCTTTTCGCTGTGCACTGAAGAACACTAAAGGGAAATAGGAAAAAGAGAAAGAAAAAAAACAAAAACTGGAACTCTAAGACAAAAAAGAAACTATGCTAACTCTGAATAAAGTCACGTTCGTGATCCTTTTTTTTCATTCTGTCTTTTGCCTTTTTAAATTTTTAGTAGTACCTTATTTAACTCTAAGCTCCTGCTCAGCAGGGTGCCTTTTGTATAAATATATAATACAAAATGCAATAAAAGCAAACTAGAATGAAACTTAACATCTATTTATTTAAAAGCATATAGCCCTTGCTTGTTTTCTTAAGAATATACAATAGAACTTCTAAATACATAGTATCCTGCTATTATAAAAGTTCTGAAACTCTGAACATTTAGTAAGTTTCAAGCACAATTTTTCATCTCAATTTTTATAAGCAAAAGTTGATGCGTATAATATTTATAGTCTTAGTATGAAATGTAGCATATTTCAGAATTTTAGTTCAATGAAACACAAAAATGTAACATTAAAGCCTATGTTAAAGATTTCCTGCTCATAAGTAAGGTGACATTCTGTTAAAATGAGAAGCTAAGGTTGGAGAAAGAAAGTAAATGGCAGGATGGCAGCACATAAGAGAAGAGAAAAAGACATATGTTGATGAGATGGGACAATTTATATTACTTTCATACTGGAAGTCATTGGCTTCAACAAAATGATAGTCTACAGTTGTATCCAACATGTAAATATGCTTTTAAATTACTTAAAGTCAATTATCTGATTAAAATTAAAAACTTTAATGAGTAAAAAAAATAAAACTTTACAAATGCATGTATCTACTTTCTCACTTTTAATAATTTCTGATCCTGTAAAATATTTAAATAAAGATAATTTTATGTTGTTAATATAAATTGTTAAAATAAAAAAGGGTACAGAGCTATGTGTGGGATCATCTAATTCATCATATTGTTATATCCGGGACCTATGCATCTTTAAATGATTCCTCCAAAGTTGTTCTCAAATAAACAGTGCTTCCCAAAATGTCCAGGAATTCTTTATACTTTGAACTCTCCCCATTTCTTAAACTTTTATTTTAACAGATTCCAGAAGCAATATAAAATGTAGACAACTAAAAGTCTGTTACCTCGAAGGAGTAACTAAATTAGGTATATCTGAATTTCAGATTAAACCAGTAAGTTTGATACATAATGGCAAATTATTAAATGGACAAAATCAATTACCATAAACAGTGTTTATGTGTTAAAATTCGTAATTTGAATATTTCAAATATCAACATACTATACTAAGAAAAGATGAGTTAATGACAATACCAATGTGAAATGCTTAATGTCTCACTCACACAAAAACATGCGCGTGCACGCGTGCACACAAACACACACACACAGGTTAAAAACTATGAGTTAAGCCAAATGGAATAAACTGTGTTAGCTTATAATTTTAAAGATATTCTTTAATATACGCACTGTCTTTGCAAAGCCTGCTTAACTGGGAATTTCTTCCCACAGTTCTTGCACTTAAATTCTTTCTCCTCTGTGGGTTTCTGATGCAATGTCTGAAGATGCTCAGCAAGAATATCCTCACTGGTAAAACTCGATTCACATTGAGGACAAGCATAGTCCTCTTTACAGCCAAGGTGATCTGCACATTTACAAGGAAGCATATTCATGAGACAAAAATTCAGAGCCAAGAAATGCTAAGTTTTGCTCTCATTTTAAATTAATTAATTAATTGTGCTTAAAGATACCATATGAGTAAATTCTTATTATCACTACAAATATTAATAGTATTGGCCACAAAAAAAAAATAGCAAATGTTACTAGAGAGAAATACATTATTTTCAAAATCACTTGTCTTTCAGCAAATTAATGCAAAGTCAAATTCCTTATTTAATTCATCCTATAATGTTAACTTTTCATATCAAAGAGTTAAATTAGAAAACAAAAACTATTCCTGAAATTGGTCATTTTTAGCTCATTTTTACCTTCGCAAGGAGAAAAATCCAACTAAGGCAAACTATATTGAATTACCAAGGGGAATCTCACATACGTGTAAAAAAAGACCAAGGTCATAAAAACAGTGCTGATTAAGCTAGTAGAATGGGTTAGGCTACACGGTCCCATATAGACTGGTGCAGGTCTGACCAAATTTCTCAGTGTGCTATTTAAGTAACACATTTGTTTCTGATTATGAAATAAAATTAGATTTAGAAAATGTAGAAAATAAAAAACACCAATAATCCCATCATGAAGAGACAACTGTCATAATATTACTGGCAAGCCTGACTTGCCGTTAGTGCATACATATTCTATGTGCAGTCTAAGAAGAGGTAAATTTAGGATCATACTTTATATACAATCTTATATGTTTCCCCACTTAACATCTTCTCAAGTCAAATGCTGGCGTTTTTTTAAACTTAAAGTACCACAATTTATTTAACCAAACTCTTCATTGTTAGACATTTGGCTGGCTTCTTTGTTTCTTTTGCTGAGTTTGAGTTTATTTTGTTTCTTTGCTTTTCTAAATAAAACTAAGAATTCTAGAATAAAAATAGCCACAATACAAGTGCTTGGTTCATACGATTCTGTTTAACTTTCTGTTGATTCTTTTTACAAAGATAATGAAAACTGGTACTTTAATAACTAAAGCAGAAATCAGGCAGTAATAGGTAAGTAGATGACTTATTTTTAAATTAAAATAATGGACAAAATAACTTGCCCTGAGGACAACAGAGAAAAAAATAAAATACAAAAATAAAGAAAATACAGAATAATATAGAAATAATTCCCATCACCCAAAATATGATATTCCAAATAGCATAATGCATATAAGCCTGTCCTTATCTTCCCCTTAAATAATTCAACTAAAATAAAGAAACAGAAGCATAAGCTGGCAATGGTGACAGAATGTTCACACTTTCTCAGCCAGTAACATGCAGTTAGCACAGAAAAAGTATAGGAAAAGCATACTACCACTTTGACTAATGAAACCAGTATCACTTCTGAAGTGGCTTTGCTCCACAAAATGCAAAAGTACTGTATAGTAAGTATCAGCCTGCTATGGTCTGAATGTTCATGAATCCGCAAAATTCATATGTTGAAACTTAAACCTCAATGGAATTGTATTAAGAGGTGGGCCCTTCGGGAGGTGATTAGGTTATGAGCACCCTGTCCTCATGGATGGGCTTAATCCTTGTAAAAGAAGCCCAAGAGAGCTTGTTTGTCCCTTCTGTCACATGAGGACATAGCTAGAAGGTGCTATCTAATTAGAAATGAGCCCCTCCCAGACACCAAATCTGCTGGCACCTTGACGGACTTCCTAGGCTCCAGAAATGTGAGCAATAAATTTCTGCCGCTTACCAAGTATCTAGTCTAAAGTATTTTGTTATAACAGCCTGAAAGGATTAAGATGAGGCCTATTACAAAATGTGAATACCTACAGCATCAGTCACATATCCCTTAAATTTCCCTTAGGAGTAAAACACAAAAACATAGAAACAAGGCCAATAAGAATTGATTATTCCCTGGCAGTTAACAAGCAAGTGGCTGCAGTATAGACTGAGGAAGGTGTGACCTACGGTCACTGAAAGTTTTTGGGAATGACACTAGGTGACCTAGCAGTCCTCCAGGCTTCTGTTATCAGAACAGAAAGACATGACAAGAAGCTGCAGGTTCCCAAAAGATCCCAAACAAGAGGAATCAATCCCCTTCGAATCCAGCAAGCTCTCGTGTACCTCACTTCCACACTCACCTTTTCCCATATGCAGATGAGAAAGTAAAGTCTCAGAAAGTCAGCAACTTGCCCAACGTTACAAGACTGATTAGTGGCAGAGTTAGGGCAAGACTACAAAAATCCTCATTACTCATTATCCCAACGTGCCAGTGAGAGTAGTGAGAGCCAGGAGCTGCCCCAGCAATGCAGCCCTGCCTACAGCCTAGGCAGTCCTAGAGGGTACATCCATCACCCATCCCCAACATACTTTTCCCGCTGTAAGAAAGATGAACCCACCACAGGATACCCTCTGAGAATAATTTTGACAAAAACTAACGTTATTTGAGAATGCCATATTACAAGGCAACTATAATTCAACCACAGTTTAAACTACATTTTTTTCTACAACTTTTCTTCTCCCAGATCACCAATTAAAGACGCAATACCTTTTCTGCCTGCTGTTGATTGTCTTCTAGAATTTTCAACTTCCCCTTCTTTGATGACTGTCATAATTTGCTGTTCTTCCTCATCAGCCTCCATGTCACTATCCAGGTAGCCAATCAGAAGCTCCGTGTCTGTTTCTATATCTTCAACTGCCAAATAGAAAATGTTTTCTCCTTCCTGAAACAAATTTTTTTAAATGCTGAACCATTCATTTGTTTCTGATAGTAATTAAGAAATAATTTTAAGACACATTAATAGAGTACTACGTGTGCATGGAAAGTTATTACTACTTTTTTCAAATTTCTAGTTGATCTAGGTGCTGAAAAAGGCAGGTGGCAATATTCAGTTACCTGGCAAGTAAAATACAAATACATATGACAAAAGGGTAGTGACATTTATACATGTCAAATGAAATATGGATAATTACGTCCAGTTTTCAAAGTGAATTTTGCATCACTAACTGGCCTTATGCAAGCAACACTTTGTGGTGGCCTATAAATGCAGTTGTCATGCAACAGTGTTATCTACACGTGCAGACAGAGAGCAATGAGATATCAATGATTTTGTTATTATTAACACTAACAGAAAACTTTAAAAAAAAAAAAAAAAAAGTCTTTCAAGTTCTAACATAAACACAAACCAGAGGAAGTGTAAATAAGTTCGTTCCCCGAAAGAATTTACTGAAACCTGGTCCTGATTTAGAAAAAATAGTAGACATCTGGGAAGTTCAAGGTGTTGACGGAGCCATCATGTGTACCTCACCTCTTTGGTCTCTCTAAATCCCACTGAAATGACAGACACAAGAAGAAGAAGAAAAAAAAACAAAGTCCACCATCAACATATCAAGGTATTTTAGAAAGTCCTAGAAAACAGAAATCAGACATAGTCAAAATAATAGATAACTAATGCAGAGGAAACCTCGACCAATAACAGACACAGAAGAGGAATGCTACAAAGGACCTTCTTTCCAAGGAAACTCCAGAGAAACTTCACACTTGGAATCAACTGATACAAAAACCACGCTGGGCCTTGGGCCAATCACCAGGGAAGCCAGAACTGAGGCTGTAAAGCGGGCTGTCCCCAGGAGAAAGCACCCAGAATTGCTCTCTTTTACATAGTTAAGGATTTGTTCTGGGAGGGTTCCTAGTGAGGCTGCTGAATATAAAGAAAAGCAAAACAGAGACTGAATTTATTGAACCTTCATAGTGGCAAAGGCAGGAAAGGACAAAGAAAATAAGCTCCACCAATGAATGAAATTCAATAAAGCACAGAGCACAGAACAAAGCCTTCTTTCCTTTCGCAATGTCACAGCACTTATGTTTAAAAGGAGGAGGAGGAAGACAAAGGAGAAGAAGTGAGAGGGGAAGGAAGAAGACAGAGGGGAGGAAGGAGAGTGTATGCATGTATATATTTATGTATATATGTAAACACAATTAGAACCTTCATGAAAAATCGCAAAGACATGCATCAAATTGTTTACACAGCTATTTTGAGGATGGGAGAGGGGCCATATTCAACATTGTTTTAGTTTGGGAGGACTTTTTTGAATAACAAGCATAGACTACTTTATAATTTTAAAACAATATATATCAGAAAATTTCATGGAAGAGACAGAAATTATGATCATATTCATCCAATACTACGGAAGGAAGACTTGATTCAAAATTTCAAAGCACTGAAGCAAATCTAATCATGAGCTATACTTAATTTACAGACATTCCTATAACATTTGAACACTCTTGGAAGTTTTTTAATTTTATATATCCAAAAACATTAAAAAGGTTATTTCTAGTTAAGATCACTGAATTAACTTCTATACAATTGGTACTCTTAGTGCAACAAAAACAAACAAGCAAAAAAATATATAGACACCAAGAGGTCTCTTTAACTCAAAAGCAGCATTTTCCAAGTCTTTATTAGATGAGTTTTTAACTGTTCGGGTAACTCACTCACCTAATAAAGACTTCAGAATGCAATAATAAATCTTAGTGTTTATCTGATCAAAATTCACGAAAGTTAATTGAACCGTCATCCCAGTATATTAGTGATTAATTTTGTGATGGTTTTGATAGCACCAAGTAAAGATAAAAATTTTTAATTTTAAAACACGATACGATTATTAACTTAAACTGTAATAATAGGATATGGCACATCTGTTTAGAGGCTCTGTAATAAAAGAAAACGTTCATATACCAGCTAAAACTTTAATTTCATGAAAGTAATGGCAGCATTACAGCCTCCGCAGGACCAGCTGCATGTTTTTTCTCTGTTTGCCAAAAAATGTGATATAAAGAGGAATATAGTTACAGGTATTATTTCAATCTATTTATTTAATGGGGATGTCTGGATATCTCTGTACATATAATTCCAATCACTGTGCAGACCAACAGTCTCTGTCCTTTCATTTGCTACCCCAATACTATTAAGAAGTATCCTCTCAAATCACTTCCTTGCATACACTGCACTAATTTTTAATCATCCTACAAATCCTGCAACTCTTCGTGGTGTTGTTCTCCTCCCTGCACACCTCAGATTGACAACTCCTGCCACATTCCTAATTTCTGGAGCCATTTTGTCCACCTGGAGGTCATCCCAGGCCTAATCTCCTGCCCTTTGGCAGGAAGGATTTAGAGTTGCTTCCTGTTTTGGGTGTTTGTGCCCACAAACCTCATGTTGAAATGTGATCCCCAATGTTAGAGGTGGGGCCTGATGGGAGGTGTTTGGGTCATGGGGACAAGCCTCTCATACATGGCTTGGTGCCATTCTCAGGGCAATGAATGAGTTCTTCCTCTATTACCTCCCCAGAGAGCTGATTATTAGAAAGAGTCTGGCACCCTCCTTATCCCCTCTTCGACTACAACACATGTTGGTTTCACTTTACCTTCCACCATGAGTGGTAGGAGCCTGAAGCCATCACCAGAAGCAGATGCTGGCACCATACTTCAGTACAAGCCTACAGAACTGTGAGACATACTCATTTATTAATACATTACCCAGTGTCAGCTATTCCTTTATAGCAACACAAATGAACTAAGGCAAGAGTGTTGCCCCAATGCTCTGGGACTCAGTATCAGCTTCTTGTTGTCACGTTATTGTTGGCCTAGCAATAACCTTGTGGTTCAGATTTGATCATCACTGGTTTAATAATCTCATCCTGAGATTAATTCTCCTTACTATGTCTATCATTTCTGGTCTTAGGTTATTCCCTTGAGCATAGTCCCTCCTGGACTCCTTGTATATACACTTAAGATTAGCCACCTTTCTGTGACTCTGCCTAGGGGCTGAGATCCTGCTTGTGATTCAAGTCACTAGCTCCAGGTGATTTTATTAAATACACTTAGAAACTTGTTCAACATCAAGGCCTGCTGAAAAGCAAATATTCCCCAGCCATCGACTTTCAGAGCATTATAATTTGAATACAACATATTTATAGAACGAATGGTTTTACAATTGTTATTCATCTCTTGTATTACTGCCTATTGTTTTGAATTTTTTGTCTTTTTTTAGTCTCATTTCATTTTGCTTTATTTTATTTGCACGTTGTTTTTCGGCTAATCACTTCTACTGCACACTGTTTGTAATATCAAAAAGTCACCACAGCCTAAAGGCCCAAAAATATAAGTTGAAAAAAAAAGTCAAATCTCTAACAATTAGTTTTAAAACATTTATCAAATGTCATTTTAATTTTTAAAAATGTATGTAAATCAATATGCCCCAAAAAGAAAAAAAAATATGTAAACAAAGGTGTTAACAGGGCTGTTTCTAATGGAGGAAATTGTGAGGACTTTGTATAGTCATCTTCTGCTACTCTACATTTTATAATTTTTCTAGAATTAATTTATTTATTTTATTTATTACTTTTATAGTAAAAGATAACAATGGGTAATTAATGAATCCTGTTCCTTGATACCAGGAAGCAGTACTACATGGTGACCAAAGAAAGCAGGGCCTTGGGCTGCTCAGGGTTCAAAATCTCACTCTAGATTGACTAGCTATGGGACTGAGCAAACAGCCTAATCTCCCAAATCACCAATTTCCTCATTCGTAAGACGGAGACAATAGTAGTGCCTATCTCATAGGATGGCTGTGAAGATTAAATTTGGTAATATTTGCAAAGTCTAGCCAGGTGCCCTACAAGCTGAAAGCATTCATGAATGACAGCTACTATCATTACTATTTAACAAAAACTTGAATGCCAGTGGTTAACATATTCATTTTGTTTCCAAAGTCTGTTTCAACCAAACTATCACACAAAGTTGCTTTTAGCATGCTGCTTTTGATTACATTTCATTTGGCCAAAATGCTCTCAGTCAAAATATAATCCAGTTCCACTGCCTGCCTAGCAGAGCTCTGAAATGCTCTGCCCTGGATCTCCTGTTGTCATGCTCTCTTCCCCTGTTAACATGTTAAAGTGTTGCTCTGGTTTGGACCTCAGATACCAATCACTTGTCTGAACCATACCTAAGGTGTCCAACCATGAAGTCTGCCTGCAATTGAGGGGTTTCCAAGGACAGGGATTATTCAGTGCTAAAACTGAGACAGTCCTGGCCAAACTAGGATAGCTGGACACCCCAACTACATCCATCACGCTCTCCATAATCACATTCTTAACTCCACTTAATATTTCCTAACAACAATATTGACTGGGTCTACCTCCTTCACCATCTCTAGGTCCAGATTAGGATTCTCAACATTTAGGGCCAGTCATATTCTCAGATACAACTCCAACACCTTACCAAGTGAACTCCCATCATCTGAATTTTCATGTCATTCTCTTATCCCCAAATCTTCTTCAAATGTACCTGCTCCTTTTCTTCCATCCAACCAGTACACTTCTCAGAAAACACAAAGCTAATTCCTACCTTAGTACAACTGCAAAAATGCCACTTGGCCCCCTTGCTATAACTCCTCCATGTCCTCTGAGGCACAGCTCACTTTCACCCTCCTTCGAGAAACTTTCTCTAATCTACTAAATTCATGTAGGAACTTTTAATTAGGAGTTCTCTATGTCAGTTGCCTTAACTTCAATTGGACACATCATTTACTTCTATGGTTTTTGTCACTTAATTCATGTGATCAATGAATTTCTAATATGTGTTGCTCTTACCTCCCCAAAAGATGATTTTCTCAAGTGGACAAGAATTATCAAGTATAAGCTAATCTCATAATACTTGCTCAATATTTTTTAAATAATAGGTAGCAAAATAGTTGTGCCAGAAGAAAAACAACACATAAGCTTACGCAACTTTTCCTTTATTTATTTATAGCTGGGAGGCTATTAAAATAATCCAGGTCATAGATAGTGGTGACTCGAGAGGACTGTAGCAGTGAGTAGTGGAGGCAGTGGGAAGTAATCATTCTGAGCATGCTTTGAAGGGAAAGCAGATGCCATTTCCTGATAGATTGTATATGGAGTGTGAGAGAGGAAGGGTCAGGGATGAGTCCAAGGTAATGAAGTTTTCCCTGAAGCATTCACAGATGTTGCTGTATTTAATAATGATTCTTCTTACAGAATCGAAACAAAACACTAACTGAATTTTTGCTTTAAATCTATCTCTTCTCTGTATATATAAATATAATTTCATGTGGACCTTCACTAAGGCACCCTGGAATATTAGTCAATTCAATCATTTACTATCCTTCAACAAATCTACAAAGGAGTCATTCATAATCCCCAACCAAAAAAAATTATTTTAGATGAAAAATTGACTCACAAAGCCCTTCCTTCGGACAACGAATGCATTCTGATAAGAAAAGAAGAGAGTAGAATTTTGTTTCTTTGAACAAACCTGAAAAACAATACCAGTGGCTTAGATTGTTTCAGACTGGTCATTTTGGTAACATCATATAATGTGGAATTCAGATTTGCTGGCAAACACACACACAAAAGCTTCTCCAAATACGGTAGTTGTCATGGTTTTCAAAAAAACTTTTGTAATAAAGATAAGCAAATCCAGAAAAAAAAGCAATAACCTGGCTAGGATGCTTCAGCAGAAAAGTCAGAGGTAGTGCCATGTGGTATGGCCATTACAGAGCATTCTCTGGAGGCAGGGGCACCACCAAACTTCTTATGCATCAAATTAATCATTGCTAAATTCAGAAAGTTTAGAAGAGCAGTCATATAAATACAGTGATATTCAAATAACATTTCAACTGTCATGAATTTTGAATGGTTTACTTTATGTAAATGGTCTTAAACAACACTATAAGAAAAAAACTACTATCATCAGTATCTCATCTCACACTAGTAACCTAATTCTTAGATTCCCAAGGTATCTCAGCGCACTGGGTGGGAAGTTCCATCACAGAAAATCAATCCGTGGGTAAGAGAATCCCAGCTCCTATGCCAAGGGCTAATATCAAGGCCTGAGGGAAAGCACTGGAGAAGCCAGCCAGATGGTAGGCTTTGGAACCCGATTAGGAATCAGTACGGCCCTCAATGTCCTCATTGTAAAACAGAAAATACAACGCCCCTACACTTATTAGTGCTTTGGAATGGATTCTACTGCAAATTTCTGCTAATTACATGGCTAAGAACACTTAGAAGGAATAATAGTATCCCTCATTTATATAGCACTTTGCAGTTTCTAGTTTTTCATGTACTTTATCTCATCTTACCTTCATGGAACCCTTGGAGATATGGATGGAAATGTCCAGTACACTGGATAGATACTGGCTTGGGAGTCAGATAGACTTGAATTTGTATCCTAGTATATAACTTAGTAGATACAGATCTTTAGGCAAGGTTATCTTAACTTCCCTTAGTCTAGCTTTCCTCATTTATAAAGTGGGTTCAATAGTATCTACTTTAAAGAATTGTTTTGAGGATTAATTAATACAGAATATGTAAAGTACACCTGGCAGATAGGAAATGGTTAGCATCAAGGTCTGTCTCCAACAGGAACTTCTCCAAAGGAGACCCTCCAACACAACTGCATTTTACATATGGGAAAACTGAGGCTCAGAGATGAAAAATAAAGTGTAAAGATCTCACAAACAGTAAATTCTAGAGCCAATCTAGAACCTGAGGCCAGGACTAGCATCATGAGAACTAGAATAATCAGGTCAGGAATTAAGTAGAATATGAAATTATGCAACTATAATTTTAACTTCACTAGATAAAATATTTTCCAAATGAGTCTAAAATAATCCAATGCATTTAAGTGCTGAAGGGAATTTGGCCCCATATAATTTTTTATTCTTTCTCTTTACTTCAGTGACTTACAAAATTATTCTTTTTTGGTCAAGCACTGGGCTCAAAACATAGTTTACTTTGTGGTCTCAGTCTCCAGTACGGGAGAAGCTTACATTCCACTACCTAGCTACATCTGATATTAATATATTCTTAGAGTAGTTCCCTATATGTGGCATATAACAGGAAGAACACTTAAGACTATCTTCTGGCTTTGGCTTGGCCACTCTGAGGCTCTGTCACCTTGGGGAAGCCTCTTATCATCAGAACTCTTATTTTATCTGTAAAACGATGGAGTTGGACTTTACAATCTCATCCTTTCTAGAGCTAGACTCAATCGCAAGTGAAATAAACTCATCTTTGGGGAGTCTAGTTAATGAATTTAAAAGGAAAAGTACATATACAGGTTGATCTGATTACTGCTTTCCTTCTCAGACCTCACCCTACTAAAACAAAACATGGTATGGAATTAAGAGAAATACCTAACTAAGATTCCTATGAAAAGCTGGAATACACAACCTTGTAAGGTTGAGAGGCCCATTCTCCAAAATTACATAGAGTAACATAAGCCATGCTTTGATAAGATTTTATCAATGTGACTACTTCTGTATTGTGGTAATGGTTAGGACCAAATGAACTCAAGATGCGTTCCAGTCTAATTATTTCTGCTTCTATCACTACACAGAAACATTTACTCCTAGATATCTAGGAGATAAATCTAATTTTCAAATTCCCTATGACCCTTCCACATCCGGCATTATGTGTATACCTCAACTTTCTCTGATAATTTGCCCTTTGTCTCTTCTCAAGTGCCATGCCTCACTAGCATAAATCTATCCTAATGAATTTATACATCTGAGGTTCAGTTCTGCTATTTCAAAACAGTAAAAGTCTCTTGTTTCACAAGGAAATACTAGTCCCCACTGTGTGCAAATAAATACAACTCCAGGAGAGGCCACGGGTAATTTGGTATTTCAGCTGTATCTGTATGTCACTTAACTCAGTTTTTGTTTACTTGTTGGCAGGCTGCTATCTACATGTGGACACTGTAAGAAAAACCATGATTGTGAAATTGACAAAGGCACAATTCATCGTATTGAAAAGGTAGTAAATAGTGAAAATCCACACTATCCAGCTAACATGACTAATGGGTAATCCACGGAAAAGGGAATTATCTTCAAAACAATGCAAGGGCTTACAAATGAACAATTTATAGCAGTGTAGAGGGAAAAAAAAGTCTCTGAACTGCTATCCAATAATCAATAGAAGTAAAAGACAAGTGATGAAGGTGCAAAAAAAGAAAACAGAATGAAACAGTAAAGATTTCATATTTAATATCCTCTCACATAAAGCTTCTTTACTAAACTCCTGAATCAGCCTTAATCTGTGTATCAGTATGTCTATACCGCTCAGCCTACAAAGCTGACAAATATCAAGAAAAAAAATCATTTCCACACTAAAATTCACAAAATGTACCTATAATCCAACAATAAAACCAAAAGTCTTTGAAATAAGACATAAATGTAATAGACCATAGGATTCCTGTTTATTCACTCTTCTCGCAGTAAGAGGACTTTCCCAACTTGCCATGTGACACAGAAAGTTACCTTTGGGGTGTGGGTATTATGAGTTTGGCCGGGTGACTTGCACTGACTGATGAAATGTGAACAGAAGCAAAGTGAACTGCATCCAAGTGAAAGCTTTAAAAATCATCACATTTTGGCCACTGCTGTCTTTCCCCTCTGCCAGGAAAACACATGTCCCTGATAAGGGTTGTATCTTCAGATGCCATGTGGAGCCAAGCTGTGGACAGAGTCATAGCCTCTGGCAGCCTATACTTTTATCAGCAAGAAATAAACCTCTGCAGCTATAAACCACTAAGAGTTTAGGGTTGTTCATTGGAGCAGTCTTCTGAGCAAAAATTGACTGAAGCAAAATAATATTCTTAATTTTTTTATTTGAAAATAAGAAGCAAGTGACTTGAAATCAAGGAAAATAATGTGAGGCAGAAAATGACAGATGTATTTAAAACAAAGAACAGGGCAGGATATACTGATTTCATGTTCAGAGTTACATTAATCAGGTCCTATAAGAAAAATGAAGTTTCAAAGAACTGCAAATAAAATGTTGTTTGCTAGTCATAACTTATAATCAGTCATACAGTGAGGAAACAGTTTAATATGATTCCTAAAAACAGAATACTATGCTAAACAAAAAAAATCAAATCTATAAGCAAAGAATATCAATCACAAATTACTAACATAAGTGTGTATGTATACACATATTTTTCCCTGAGGGGCTCAAGCAGAGATAGTAATGTCTGAACCATCTCATGACACAAATCTGATATCATGGAGAAAAGAATCAACAGAAAAGAACATAAAATAAACAGAAGAAGTCGCTACTTTTTCTTGTGATGTGAGCTTGGGTAGCAATGGCTTTTGAAAGAAAAATATATACACTCCACCTCTTTTATTTAAAAATAAGTTATCAATATTGACAAACCACGAAAGTGTTGAATCAGATAGTGCTGCGGAGGAGAGGGCAGCCATTTTATATACAAATGATTAGAGGGCAGACATGTTCTTATTGCAAATTTGCTTTATTTACATCAGAAGCGCTTTTAACTGACCTCCCCTTAATTGGGTCTTAAACTTAACTGACACTCTGCATATCACAAAATCTACTGAATGATGCCCCACGCGAAGTCTTGTCAATTAGTAAGCTGCTGCCTTCTTATTTGCCCACACATTCTGTTCCTACCACCTGACTGTCAGGCATGCTTCCAACAGTCCCACACCTGTTTCTACACCTATTCAAAACATTCATTCCTTCACCTGTTCAAAACACTGAGGACAAGTTACTGTAATCATATAATTTAACTACATTTTAAATAAAGACAGCTGAGTAAGAAAAATTCAATTGTTTCTAAGAAAATCAATTGAATGTGTTGAAAAGTCTTAAAGATAAGCCTATAAGAGAAATGGTCAAATTATATGAGTCAAAACAATTATAAAAGATAGGGGAAAATCACAACTCTAGAAGGACTCTGAACTTAGGTTGCTTTGCAAGAGTCTACTTATACTACTTTAAAAAGAGTAAAACTGGATATTGAGTGGTTATGAAAAAATATGACAGCAAATGCTAATGAGAGAACCTATACTTAGAACTAAGAAAGCTTTGATCATAAATCAGTACATTGGCAAATAAAGATAGATTTATTTTTTTTATTTTTTTATTTTTTATTTTTTATTTTTATTTTTTTTTTTTTTTTTGAGACGGAGTCTCACTGTGTCTCCCAGGCTAGAGTGCAGTGGCGCGATCTCGGCTCACTGCAAGCTCCGCCCCCCGGGTTCACGCCATTCTCCCGCCTCAGCCTCCCAAGTAGCTGGGACTAAAGGCGCCCGCTACCGCGCCCGGCTAGTTTTTTGTATTTTTAGTAGAGACAGGGTTTCACCATGTTAGCCAGGATAGTCTCGATCTCCTGACCTTGTGATCCACCCGCCTCGGCCTCCCAAAGTGCTGGGATTACAGGCTTGAGCCACCGCGCCCGGCCAAGATAGATTTATAAAACTTAAGGTAAAATAAAATGTTTGAAGTATCAAGTCTATGATGCCATACTGGGGCCAACTTTTATTAACTTAATATGAATTGGTCCATATCACATCAGAAAAGAGAGTGCCAACTAAATTATTATATAAGCAGGTCTGAGGAACAGACCCCCCCATACATGCTTCCTAACCACCTGTGCTGGTCCTATCAGAGTCTTTTCCATGTTCATCTGTATTTATTTAGCTGAATCCCCAACTGGGTTGGAAGCTCCATGGGGAAGGGATTATACACTCAAATTCTATTAGTCCATTCTCCCACTGCTATGAAGAAATACCTCAGACTAGGATATTTATAAAGGAAAGAGGTTTAATTAACTCACAGTTCTGCATGGCTGGGGAGGCCTCAGCAAACTTACAATCACGGCAGAAGGCACCTCTTCTGGGGGAAGGGGAGATAATCAGTGCCCAATAAATGAGGAAGCCCCTTATAAAACCATCAGATCACGTGAGAACTAAATCACTGTCATGAGAACAAGGTAGGGAAACTGTCCCCATGATTCAATTATCTCTACCTGATCCCTCCGATGACACATGAGGATTATGAGAACTACGATTCAAGATGAGAGTTGGATGGGAACACAGCCAAACTTTATCACAAATTATATATAAATTATTCTCCAAATATTCATTTATGCTGTATTGCATGAGAATTAGCTAAACACAAACCTCTCTTCTCCCTGGCCTCCTCACTTCCCCATGAGCTTGTAAGCCTGCTGAGGGCAGGCACTATATCATATTGACCTTTGTGTCACCTCAGTACCTGATTTGACACTTTGCTCACTGAAGGTTATCAACAAAGTATCTGCTGAATTGAATCAAATATGAGAAAAAAAAATGTCATTTCCTTTTGAAGTAGTAACACAGTAAAGGCAAGAATGTCATTCAGAAAGTAGAATGAGCTACAATGGGGTTGCAGAATAAATTTCCTATTCTCAACAAATTCTTAAGAAGTCAAAAGCTGGTCAACAGTTGAGAGGGTGAGAGGGTTTCATCCAAATCTTAAAAAAAGATTAGACAAGCAACTATGCTCCCTGGAAAGAGAACCAGCATTACGCCAAGCATACCCCCATTTGACATACCAGAAACGTGTTAGATAGCTGAAAGTTTATTCAACACATTTACTACAGCATATAATGTGCAGAGTATTGAATACCCACACATATAAGGCTGGTCGTTCCCCCTGGACTTTATATGCCCTCAGGGGAAACAGAACAAACAGGTTAAGTAACAGTACAGTAGTCCCCTTCTTATCTGCACTTTCACTTTCTGCTATTTCAGTTAACCTTGGTCAACAGTGGTCCAAAAATATTCAATGACAAATTCCAGAAATAAACAATTCATGAGTTTTAAACTGGGTGTCATTCTGAGCAGTGTGATAAAATCTAATGCTGCCCTGCTTCATCCCACCTGGGACAGGAGTCCTCCCTTTGTTCAGTGTATCCATGCTGTAGATGCTACCCATTCATTAGTCACTTGGGAGCCTTCTCAGTTATCAGACCAACTGCCACCTGTCACAGTGTTTGTGTTCATGTAACCCTTATTCTACTTAGTAATAGTCCCAAAATGCAGAGTAGTGATGCTAACAACTCGGATAGTCCCAAAAGAAGTTGTAAAATGCTTCCTTTAAGTGAAAAGGTGAAAGTTCTTGACCTAATGAGGAAAGAAAATAATAATAATAATAATAATATGCTGAGATTGACAACATCTATGCTAAAAATGAATCTTCTACCATAACACTTTGAGGAAGGAAAAAGAAATCTATACTAGTCTTGCTGTTGCACCTCAAACTGCAAAAATTATAGCCATGGTTCGTGATAAGCACTTAGTTAAGATGAAAAAGGCATTAAATTTGTGGATAGAAGACAGGAACAGAAATGTGTTCCCAGTAATTACAATCAAACTTGGTACTATCCAGTTTCAGGCATTCACTGGGGATCTTGGAACATATCCCCAAAGAGGGGGCTACAAAGTGTAAAAAGGGGCAAGATGGTTGTACAGAGAATGGTGGTTACAGAATTTTTCGAGGTAGTTTCACGCTGATGTTTGAAACTCACTCTGAATATGTGAAAACTAGATAAGTTCTAGACAATATAATATTAGTAGGGAATGGGCTCATTAAAATAGAGAAAACAACATTAGCAAGGTCAAAGCACTAAGAAAAGTAGATTTATGCTATAAAAAGCAACAAATCTAGCTTGGTTATTACAGGAAAGTTATAAACGATCAGACTAAAAAGTAGCTTCAACATGTGGAGGGACTGAAAAGTCAGGCATAGATTAAACATGGCCTATGGATTGCACATTTGAAAAAAACTAGTTGAAAGCAGCCTGTAAGAAATGTTCATTTGATCAATGTGATGGTTAATTTTATATGTGCTGAATATTTGTGTGCCCCCAAATTCCTATGTTGAAATCAAATTTCCCATGTAATGGCATTTAGAAGTGGGGTCTTTGGGATGTGATTAGGTCATGAGGATGGATCTCTCATGAATGGGATTAGTGCCCTAGAGAGCTCCCTAGTTCTCTTCCCCCACATGAGGTTACAGCAAAAAGACAGCTGCCTATGAAACAGGAAGCAGGCCCTCATCAGACAACTGAAACAGCGGACACCTTGATCTTGGATTTCCCAACCTCCAGAACTGTGAGGAATAAATTTCTGTAGTTTATAAGCTACCCAACATATTCTATTTTTGTTACAGCAGCCTGAACAGACTAAGACAATGTATCAACTGGACTAGGACATGGAGTGTTCAGATATTTGGTCAAATATTATTCTGCGTGTTTCTGTGAAGTTGTTTTTAGATGAAATCAACATTTATATCAGTAGACTAAGTAAAGCAGATTACCCTAAAAAGTGTAGGTGGGCCTTATCCAATCAGTAGAAGGCCTGAATAAAACAAAAAGGCTGATCCTCCTCCAAGCAAGAGAATTTCAACTATCATTAAGCAAGGAATTTGGCTTTTCATGCCCTCAGACTCAAATTCAGGTATTTCTGTGTCTCAAGTCTGCCTGCCTTTGGACTGAAACTACACCGTCATTTCTCCTGGCTCTCATGCCTTTAAACATGAACCAGAATTACACATGTGCTCTCCCAGTTCTTCTTCCTGACTCACCTGCACATAATCCTTCAATGTCAACAATTTTTAATTCTATGATTGTTTTCACATAACTAATTTGAAAATAGTTCTGATAAAGATAAATCATATGAAAAATTGTTGAGCACTTATGAGCTCTTAGGACTTGAGCACATAAGGTGAAGCACTTAGGACTAAGTATAACATAATGAAATAAAATACAGTACCTATTCCTAAAGAGTTTACAGTATTCCTAAAGAGTGGAAATAGCCATTAATCAACCACCAAAGAAATAAAAATAACTTGATGAATGTGAAGACAAAGAGCAACACGGTGCTATTGAAGTATATAATAGAAAACTGACATAGTCTAGAGTTCAAATAGGAGAAACCTAGCAAAGGGAAAATATGTGTGTGTGTGTGTGTGTGTGTGCATGCGCCTGTGCCTGTGTGCATGCATGTACACACATATTTGAAAGTTGTAGAATAAAGGTGATATGGTTTGGTTGTGCCCCCACCCAAATCTCATCTTGAATTCCCACATATTGTGGGAGGTAACTCATAGGGACAGGTCTTTCCAGTGCTGTTCTTGTGATAGTGACTAAGTCTCACAAGATTTGATGGTTTGAAAAATGGGGGTTTCCGTGCACAAGCTCTCTCTTTGCCTGCCGCCATCCATGTAGGATGTGACTTGCTCCTCCTTGCCTTCCACCATGATTGTGAGGCCTCCCCAGCCATGTGGTACTGTAAGTCAACTAAACTTCTTTTTCTACCCAGTCTCTGGTACATCTTTATCAGCAGCATGAAAACGGACTAATACAAAAGGAAAGGAACTCATACATTGAATAGCTGGGTAAAAGAATATAAGCTATGAAGGTGAAAGAAAAAAAGTGGTTTCAGGGAAGCCAACAAAGGGTGAGTTGAAAGATGGAGGTAGCTGTCCACAACACCTAATGTTGCCTTGGAGTCTAACAAAAGGAAGTCTGAAAAGCATCAAGTGGCTTCATGACAAGGACAGAACTAGCAACCTGAGAGAGAACAAACAGAAGGCCAGAGGGAAGCAGAAACCAGGTTAGTGTGGGTGGCAGAGTACGCTGGAGGTAAGAAAATGAAGACACAGCTTATAGACAATTGAAGGAAGGAGAGGATAAAGATCAAATGGAGAGAAGGGACAACCTACAAGGCAAGTGTTCATCAGAAAGAGAAACAGGTAGATTTGTTCTTAAGAAAGAGGAGGGCATATTTCTCTATTCTAGGAAAAAAAGAATGAGAAAGTGTGCATTTGTAAGGCAGTGTGAATGTTGATGTCAGAAGTTCAGGATATATAAGTATTGTTTATTATCATCTTTCCTAATATTCCAAAAATGAGAAAAATATGTTTTATAATATCTTTTTAATTTTAATATATTTCCAAATGTTAACAAAGACTATTACATCTCTTCTTGGTCTTTTTGCTAAGATCAAGTATAAAACAGGATACTTGTATTTTTCTATAGAAACATCCTCTTAAGCACTGAAAGTGCCCTCAATTCCAAATGACTTCTAACCCATGATTTCTCCTGTAAGTCTTACAGTTACTTTAGTAGCTTTGGTGTTAGATCAATTGTAAACATCACCACAACTCATATATTTAAAATGTACTTAAAACATATATCTATCATTGTTGTAAAATGTACAAGTATTCATCTGAATCTTCTAGATAAAAACTGACTATTATGCTTATCATCTCTCTGTAACTGAGGGAATCTAGATACCAAAACTGTGTGTTTGACTGGCTAGGGTGAAAAGCTCTGTTCCACCACTTTCAAGCTCTATATACTTGGGTTCAGTTTTTCATCAGCAAAATGGGAATATTACTACTACTTTAGGGGGGATTGTTAGAATTAAATAAGACAATATATCTAAAGTGTTAAGCGTAGTGCTAATTACTATTAGTCACATTGACTATTTTTATCATTATTATTAATAAACCAAATATAAACGGCTATGTGCCACAAAATTTATGTAGAGTGAAAATCAGATGTTCTGAGGCTATTCTGCCCACCTTCCTATCAAATTCACCATGCTCTGGAGGTGACTTCCAGCACCATCTCCACCAATCTACCACCAACACGCTCAGGAATTGCCATGCCTGACTTTCAATCCAACACGAAGTCAAAAGGGACTGGTTACTACAACTATCTGATTGTTATGAGGCTAGTGATACTGTTATAAGGCTAGGTTTCCTGAAGGATATATTTAATCTCTGAGATGCCTGCTGATGCAAAATTTCAATAATTTGATAAATTTGTATGATGCATCAAAGTGACTCCATTTGAAATCTCATTTCATAAGCATGGATAATAAAAGTTTTTTTATGTTTGTTCTGTTTTGTCTTTACTTATTGACTGACTTTCTAGAAGTAAAACATTATCATAGAGTTTCCCTATGGGTTCTAGGTGATGTCAACAGAATTAAAAATCATCAACTTTATTCAATAGCAAGGTGCAAAGTATTTCAAAGGATTGTGATATTAATATTTTACATACAACTTACACTTTTACATACAACATAATATTATTCCAACCAATGTCATGTTGCATGTGAAATATCTGAAACAAAGCAGGTTATACTTACAAAGTTTAATATAAAAACATAAATGTTTGATAATGAACATTTTACATTTGATAAAGTAAAACACAAGCCACCTTTGGGAGGCCGAGATGGGCGGATCACGAGGTCAGTAGATCGAGACCATCCTGGCTAACATGGTGAAACCCCCTCTCTACTAAAAAACACAAAAAAACTAACTGGGAGAGGTGGCGGGCGCCTGTACTCCCAGCTACTCAGGAGGCTGAGGCAGGAGAACGGCGTGAACCCCGGGAGGCGGAGCTTGCAGTGAGCCGAGATCCGGCCACTGTACTCCAGCCTGGGCGACAGAGCGAGATTCTGTCTCCAAAAAAAAAAAAAAAAAAAAAAAAAAAAAAACCTGGGAGGGGGAAGAGGTAGGTCATGGGACATGACTGGTGGCT